>NW_022631076.1:7822517-8276236 GCF_010015895.1 Lontra canadensis | reverse complement strand
ATGTCCCTCAGCGGAACAGACTTTTAAAAGTCCCGATTTTGTGCTCCGTTGCTCCGCCGCTTGCCGGGAGCCGGCCCCTCCCCCCGGGGTCTGTCTTCCCGCCCCTTTGGATTCACTTCTCCGCCAGTCCTACCTTTCAGCAAGTGGTTGATTTTCTGTTTCTAGAATTGCTGTTCTTCTTCTCTTCGATCTCCCGTTGGATTTGTAGGTGTTTGCAATCTTTAGATAAGCTATCTAGCTGATCTCCCGCAACCTGAAGTAGTCTCAGCTGCTACTTCTCCGCCATCTTGACTCGACATTTATGTTTTTATCTAGGAATTCATATCTTATTAGGAGAAATCAGGCTATTTTAATTATTTGAATATACATATTTTAAATCAGGTAGAGAAAAGTACCCATCCAAAGCACGTAGCGGAAGTAACACTTGGTCACATGTCATCCGGAAAGGCTAACAGTACGGAAACAAAAAAAGCTATAAAATACCAAATTAAAGCCATTCATGCTATCCATGTTAGTAGCTTATTCATGTAAAATAGTCTTAACACTTACCTCTACCAAATCCATGTCCTTAAGACTCCGTCCTGTTTTCTTCAGTGCCCCACTGATAGCAGGGACGGGACCTACATAAGAACAAAATCAGTTCCATCTTATGTGGCAGTTATTAGTAGCCACAAATCTTACCGCCTTAGCACATTATGCAATGATAGGACCATAAAAAAACAGAAAACAGAACCAAAGTGAAAAGCTGGTTGTGCAAAAGTATAAATGAGAGGCTCACGTGGAGATTTCTGCCAGAAACAGCTTTAAGAGCTCAGGCAGGGGCACCTGGGTGGCTCAGTTGGTCAAGTGTCTGCCTTCGGCTCAGGTCATGATCCCAGGGTTCTGCGATCGAGTCCTGCATTGGGTTCCCTGCTCAGTAGAGAGCCTTCTTCTCTCTTTCCCTCTGCCTGCCACTCTGCTACTTGTGCTCTCTGTCAAATAAATAAATAAAATATTTTTTTAAAAAAAGAGTTCAGACAGCCAAAGGAGTCCTCTATGGGGTTCTGCAGTCATTGACAGATTGTGCCTCCTACCGAAGGTGAAGGCAGACTGAGTGCTCTCCTGGGTCACAAGTAATATGCATTCCCAGTAAAGAATGACTGTGGCCACTCTGAATTTTTCAGATCCATCTGGACGGAAGACAAGAAACGGCAGCTGTATCTCCACGTGGGCACAGCAAGACAGGAAACCACAAGGCACTTCAAGGAAAAGATACCTAAAGCAAAGAAGCGTTTCTATTGCCAGTGGTAGGCAGAGATTTTAAACAAAACCAAACCCCCATGGCAGAAATGCAAATCTACCTAGTAAGACTTCTGAAACTTTAGCTCCCAGATTACTGACGATCACCAATGACAGTTTAACGCTGCTCAAAATTTTCAAGTTATACTAATATTTTCTCCCGAGAGGTAAAAAAGCTGGCTGAAGAAGATTATCTATTTCACTATTCTCAGAGAATGGAATGGCCATGTCTAAAAAAATTTGTGCGTTATGTTCTATTGAGTTTAAGTAGTCAGATATTCTGCAACAAGTGTCATACATATGCCTAAGGTAATATGAGAAATCGGTCTTCACAAGAGAAGCATGATGCAATCCAAACACAGTGTACTTTGTTTTGTCACCTAGTTAAAATGTTCCTTGGACAGCCATCTCCTTACCGGTGAAGGGCATCCGAATAGCGCTTTTCAATCTGGCTACCGATTTAACATAAAACCTAGTTCTAGATTCTCTTTGAATGTCTAAGGCACAAAAATAGGACAGTCAACAGTGGAGCCAGCAGTTAGCCAGCATGGCCAGGGATAAAGTACTCTACAGGGGTCAGAGACACACGGAACCAAAAGTTGAGGGTCTAACTCCGCTCTACACACCTCCTTGTCTTCATCTCCACAGTAAGCGTGACTCAGTGCATTCTTATTAACTCAGAATCATTAGTCAATTGCTAAAAATACGCGGGGTCACAGTCTGAGTTTTAAAGGACTGTTCCCGTAACACTGTTACTGGACTTCACAGGGACCCAGAAAGTTGTAATGATCTTGTTGGGAAAAGGGGACCTTATTTCTAGTCCTGCCACTGATAGCTATGTGATGCTGAGCACCTCTTTTGGGCTGTAAGCTTTCTCATCACAAGTGCTCTGAACTGGTTTTTAACCTTCTTTTTAACCACTGGAATCCTCTCTACAAATGAAGTCCAGTAAAAGATAAAACCAGAGCTGCTATACCTGCAGAGGTTCAAGGCTTCCCCCACCACTGCTGCCACTGGGGAGTTCCAGGGAACACTGACTGTCTTTCCGGATGTGTCCTTCCTGGGAGCCACTGCAAGTCCCAAGTCCCCGCTTTCCTCCCTTTTCTGGGTCAGCAGTTTCTCTTGCAAGGCTAAGGATTGCTTGATGTTGGATAACTACATAACCGAGGGCACTATTCTTAGAAACTGGAGTGATGAATCAATCCCCACCACTCAAAAACCACTCTCCGTTGTTTATTCATTTGGGGCAATCCGTGTAGTCACCTTGTTTAATCCCATACAACAACCGACAGACAGCTGTCTAGTGAAGGGACATCTGACACTGGGGCATTTGGCGTTTATGGCTCTGCTCAAGCCCTAAGGGAAAAAAGCAATCCTTCCACAATGGTATTCATTACACTGCAGGGCCAGCATCCAGACTCTGGAACAGAAGAAAGGAAAACTACATTTTCTTCTTTTTTTTTTCTTTTTTTTAGATTAATATCTATCTAACAGAGACACAGCGAGAGGGGAACACAAGCAGGAGGGGTGAGAGAGGGAGAAGCAGGCTTCCCTCTGAGCAGGGAGCCAGAGGGCTTCGACCCCAGGACCCCAGGATCATGACCTGAGCCGAAGGCAGACGCTTAATGACTGAGCCATCCAGATGCCCTGGGAAAACGACATTTTCTTCACTATGTTAATGTACCAGAACCTATTCAGTGATATTAAACTGAAAAGAACTATAAAATAACTACTTACCTATATCAAATAAATTTGACTGATCATCAGGACGAGCCAGGTACACCTAAACCCCATACTTCCCAGGCTCCACCCTGGAACTACTGAAACAAAATCTTTTGGGGTGGGGTTATGGGGTCATGGGGAGATTTTGATGATCATTTGGGGTCTGGGAAACCACTGTTCCAGACACTGAAGTGATAAATACCATACTTTTTAAAGCTACTTTCCATCTCTAAAACAAAAGCAGTGTTTTGGTGAAAGCAAGGAGCTTAAAGCTAATTAAGCTTTTAAACCTGAAACATAGAAAAAACTGACTTTTAACAGATGGTCACATAGCTTACGGTTTTGGTTAAAGTAATCTGAAACACAGTGAAAGTGACAAAATATGGACAGATACAGTTGGGTATTTACTATGTCCCCAGTGAGCTCAAATGCTATTACTTGAGAAGAACTTTGAGGGACAGACCAAAGGATCTCTGAGAACACAGGTCAGCAACAGGTCGTCCCCCTTCTACCCTGGATCCTGCTTCAAAATCCAATTTAGTTGGAAAAGGCCTAACTGCGCTCACAGAAAAACCTCTGGACCCATCGAGAATCTGAATCTAGCCCCAGAGTAGCCTTTTCTTTGGGGTATGAGGGTACAGACGGGATAGGACAAAGCCTCCAGCACTAGTATTTTTTAAGTGAGGCGCCTCATCAATTCTGTTTCCTGGAGAATGATGACAGACATTACTAAAATTCAGCACATCTGAGGTTCCTAGGAGCACATCCAGCAAAAAGCTGTTTCTTTTCCTAATTCATATATTTCAAGCCAAAAAGAGCATACAGCTGGCCCTTAAACAGCACAAGTTTGAATGGAGCAGGTCCACTTAAGTGCAGATATGGTCAATACAGCACAGTACGATGAATATATTTGCGTACAGTTTTCTTAAGAACATTTCCTCTCCTCTAGTTTACCGTGAGAACACAGTGCGTACTCCATGTAACACACAAAGTGTGTGTTAAAAGCTTATGTTACAGGTCAGACTTCTGGGCAACAGGAGGCTCTTAGTGGTTACGTTTCATGGGAAGCAACAGTTGTACTTGGACTCCAGCTGTGTGACGGTTGGCACCCCTCGTCCCCACGTTGTTCAAGGGTCAACTATACACACTTGTAGGGAGCTCTCCTGCTCATCTCTGCCAAACTGAGATCCACTGGAATCCTTCATTTTCCTATTAAGTGGCAGCTGAGCCAGGTGGGCGTGACTCTGACTTCCGGGACAGCACAGAGGGAAGAGCATTTGAATTAAGAGAGGCCCGGTTCCCATCCTGGCTCCATCACTTACCTGTCTGGAACTTGACAAGATAACCTCCCTAAACTTCCATTTTCTCCCTCTCAAAGGGGTTGTGGGAAGAGGAAATGAGACACACCAGTGGCCGCATGCAGGACACCCAGCGTTCAGCCATCTCTGTTTGGCCCCAGGATCTCTCCTTGCCTCTTGTCTCCTGTAGTCAGCACCTTGTAATTCTTCTGATATATGCTGCGAGCCAGTCTTAAATACAGACAGTGAGATGTGATTACTGCCCACGAGCAGTCTTGGTTTTCCTACTGGGCCCGGCACAGGTTTTCTAGATTTGTTTAAATGACTGATGACCAATCTTCTTTTCTCCACAAGTGACCTTGATCTGGCTACTGTTTCAAGTATCTGAATGCCAAAGACGACTTCTCTCCAGAAACATACACTACAAACTTACCAATACCCATGATGGAGGGATCACATCCAGACACGAAATAGCCCACAATTCTTGCCAGTGGTGTGAAGTTATGTTTTTTAACAGCATCTTCACTAGCTATGATAACAGCTCCAGCACCATCGGATACCCCCTTGGAAACAAAAACAGGAACACTGACTAGAGGGCAAAAGGACCCAGTTAATCAAGGTTTGAACTAATGCGGTAGTGTTAAGATTGTGGTACTATGTAAGAAACAGCATCACAATCTGGGCTACGATGAGGGCTCGCAGTGCTCCAGGAACTGTTTTAGGCACAGAATCCAACCTCACCAAGGGAAAACAGGAAACAATGTCCAGGAAAATATTATGTCCAGATATGGGGAGATGTAAGAAATCTGTTGAGTTGTATACATCAGAAAACCAACAAACCAACCAACAAACCCAGGAAAACTGGAATAATAACCAAGCAGATTTCCTTCTACAGTCCTTGTAATATTTTAAAAAGACTAAGAAACTGGAAGAGTATTATATGCGATTAAAGTATTTTGTTTGGAACTATGAAACCCCCAATTAACCGAATATGAACGCTGCCAGTTGAAGGTAAACAGCTAAAGACTAGCACGAGAAGTCTCCAAAAGACCCCACAGGACTACTTTGCACTGAACACGGCAGCAAGAGTCCAAGGTGAGCTGTGGCGTCACCTACCGAGGCATTGCCCGCGGTCACGGTTCCCTCCTTCTTGAATACTGGGGGGAGTTTAGTTAACTGCTCCAGGGTCGTCTGGGGCCGGGCGTGCTCGTCTACCTGCATTGTCTGTTTCCCCTTCTTCGTTTTCACCTCAATGGGTGCCATCTCATTATTAAAGTAGCCAGCATCGTTAGCTGAAAGAGGAGAAAGACCATCGTGAGAATGGGAGAAAAAGAAGATATAAGAAACGAAATCAAACACATCCTTCAGTTTTGGCTCTACCCTTTCCTCGCAGCCTACTTTAACATAAGCCTCTGTTACAGGCACAACTTATGCTGCCTCTCGAAGGACTTAATACACTGCCATCAATCTATGCAAATGCATTTTGCCTTCTTTTAAAATTGTAATTTTGATCTTTTTTACTGTAATTTTTTTTTTTACAAGGTATCACTAGACTATTAGCAGTCCTTGTCTGTTAGCTACAGATAGAATAGCACCAAGTAAACTCAATGTCTCATTTAAACTGCTCTCGGTGAGGTAAGAAGTAAACTGAAAAGTCACCAGGACGTACAACAATAACATATTGTACACTTAAAAAAATTTGTTAAGGGGGTAGAGTTTATTTTAAGTGTCTTTACCACAGTAAGAGAAAAGAAGTTGTCTCCAAAAGAAGTTACCGATCTAGGTTACCAAGTAACCTATGACTGAAATTTAATGACAAGCAACCCGAAGAAATTCTACGAGCGATTACCGACACAGTTGTGAGTGAAACAGCTGACCTGCTTCCACCTCCACTGACTACAATGGACGGCAGTAATCTACAGCTTCCAGAAACAGAATACGCCAGGAGTGAGACCACCTTCCTTCTGATAGCTCTTTACAAGGGCAGGCTACACACTTCCCTTATTTGGTTTTCACAACTCTTAGGGAAAAAGGGGAGGCAAATCTTCTTTATCTCAATTGTACAGATGCCCAGTGAAAAAATGACTTGGTAGAGGTTGGTTAACTTGTATGAGGCCAAGGTAGAAACAGAGCTGATGACTCCTGGCCTCTGGACCAGCATGCTCCCACTTTAATATGTAAGAAAAACACAGAGAATGAGCTGGCTGGCATCGGCTCCATCCCACTTCTCCCTCCGAGTACTTAACGCCCCTGAAGAAGAGTTGCTGCTCATTTCTAATAGTTTAATTTAAAAAATCTTTTTCAAGAGACTAACAAATGTCTTCAACTCACCATACTGTCATGTTGCCCACTTTGGACCAGTCTGACAGTAGTGAGAAGTGTTACACCAAGGGCAGCAGAACTCTGGCCGCATAGAGTTCTGAGTCTTCGAGTCAGAGTGCAACGATTCTCAATTAGGAATGGGAGGAGGAAGGCGCACAATGGGTCCTTTCCAAATATACCATCCCTTCCTCATAAACAGGGTATGCCTCACAGAGGAGAACACCCTCTCTGGGCCAGCAGCTTCCGGGAGCCATCGTCTCTCACAGAGTATCAAAGCCCTCGCAGCAGAGTGCTCTACATGTTCTACTGACATCAGAACCACTGAGGACAAAATTCAAGTTGGCCAGATAAGGTCAATTAGCAATGCCACTTTTTAGGTAGCATTTCTATATTTCAAAAGAGAAACTCCTGGTTAATTTTGCAATCATTCACAGAATATCTACTCATCTAAACATAAAGGAATGATGAAAAAAAGTGATTTTCAAAAGGTACAATTTTAAATAAATATTATTATATGACCATTATAATCCAAAAATGACGAAAATCTTCTCTATTTTTTTAAACCCAGGTATAACTGACATACTACGTTATATTAGTTTCAGGTATACAACCTAACCATTCGGTATTTGTGTATGCAGGACTGCACAATGATCATTGCTCTAAATCTAGTTAACATCTGTCCCCATACATAGCTGCACCAATTTTTTTTCTTGCGACGAGAACCTTGAAGACCTACTCTACTAGCAACTTCACGCATGCGCTCTACACTGTTATTAACTATGGTCACCATGCTCTACGTTACATCCCCGGGACTTACTTTATTTTATAACCTTTGACTCCCTCTGCCCATTTCACCCACCCACCCAAGTTTTCTTCTGTTGACACTTCTAACATGCATCTCACTGACCAGCTTTCCACCTCTGCTGGGACTGCAGGGCGTACTTGTCGCAGTCTTCTCTGCTTATGTTATGTTCTGCAGCAAGATTCTCTGCGGTGATCCCCATGGGGAGCCGGATGTGCTCATCTGTTAATCCTGACCACAAAGCATCTTCCAGCTATTGAAAGACACGAATAGTAAGGTGATTTGTTAAAGTGTATCTTTTGAAAGTAATATGCTGTAATATCTTTACATTTAATTAATTGTCCCAATAAATGAAAGTAAAATTACGTTTTCTGTTTATTATTATTACTATTATTATTATTATTATTATTCATCTTTGGTTCTGGGACATTTTAAAAAACACGCAATGCCATAATCAAATGCACGCATCCTCACTGTTCAGGGAGGGGACACAGGAGATTATCCTACAGTCAAAAATGAAACCGCGGGGGCACCTGGATGGCTCAGTTGCTAAGCGTAGGCTTTGGCTCAGGTCATGATCCTGGAGTCGTGGGATCGAGCCCCATGTCAGGCTCCCTGTTCAGCAGGGAGTCTGCCTCTCCCTCTCTCACCCTCCCTGTATACTCTCTCACAAATAAATAAATAAATAAAATCTTTAAAAAAAAAAAAAGAAAGAAAGAAAGAAAGAAACCCTCAAGGCTACATTTTTAAGAAACCTAACACGGGGTCCTCATGCAATGTTTCCCTGTAGCCACCTGTGACCCACAATTCTGCGCTCTGCAGGAGTGTGCCTGAGCTCCTTCAGTGACAGGAACAGCTGGTTCTGTCAGCTACTGGGAGGTGGAAAACCACACACAGATTCCTTGAGGAACAGAAAAGTTACTTATTATCCAGTGGGTCAGTCTCTGATAAGGGTGCCCCCTTGTGTCTTCTCCACTAGCCCTCATCATCTTTGAGTCACTGACCTGTCTTTCCAAAGGTTTTCTTAATACTTGGTGTCTAAAATACTATTTCATATTTTCTAGGTCTTATTCTTTCCAACTTTCAAAAAGGCCAGGGGATGAAGTAGATGAAGTGTGAACCAATCATTGCTGTTGGAAAATGCTAACAACAGAGAATGTCATTAGCCCTTTCTCATGGGCGGGACAGCACACTAGTGTCCTCTGTCAGTACTGTCATTCCCGTGCCAGAGCTCTCAAAGATGTGCAGATCAGTTTCTGTCTGACTGACTCAGGACAATATCATCTCTATTCAAAGAGAATCTTTAAAAAACAAAATTTAAAGAGCAAAATAAAAAAAAAAAAATCAATAAAACAAAGAGAAGGTTTTCTGTGAAGAAGATACCTATTCAATGGACACTGCTCCAGGAAGAAAACGTCCATAAATCATGGTAAAGATTTAATTACTGGGTTTACCATTTATTCAGTAGAGAAATTAATTACTTCAACCTCTGCCTATCTTTTTGATCTGCCTCCTCCTTTCCTCTGCCTCCCCAGTGTATTAATTCCATGATCAGAGGCGTGGTGAGATAAAGTCTATGTGGATTTTTTAAATGCGGGTTAAAACCAGACTGGGGTTTTGAAATAGTTTACAAATTTCAAGTCATTTTTGTATTTTGTCAATCCCCTATTAACGAAACTGGTTTCAAAATCTGTTTTCTCTCTCCCAAAATGGTGTGATTAAAATTATCAGCATAGGGGCGCCTGGGTGGCTCAGGTCATAATCCCAGGGTCCTGGCATCGAGTCCTGCACCGGACTCCAGGTTTAGCGGGAGGCCTGCTTCTCCCCTCCCACTCCCTGCTTGTGTTCCCTCCCTCACGATCTCTCTGTCAAATAAATAAATAAAATTTTAAAAATATATATTAGCATAAATGCATGACAAATAATTTTTAAACATTTGAATGGTTCCAACCTTGAGGTCTGATCCAAACTTGGTTCCAAAGCGCACGTTTCTGACACAGTAGGGAGACTGGCTCATGCTTTCAGATCCTCCACATAAGACAACTTCGGCCTCTTTAACACAAATTTCCTATTGGAAAACGAAGGTGCAGCAATAACAAAAAAACTTTTATTGTGACAGAGGTTTGTATTAAGCAGTAAACTAACAGTAAATGTAATGATTTACAGTCTCAAAAGGAAATACTTGTCAAGTCATGCTAACGCACATGCCACAGCACCCATCCCTAAGACATGAGGGGAGAAAAACCTAACAGACTTCAATTGTGTGTGTGCAAGTGACAAATTCTACCTATGTTTTGGCAAGGAATGATAATTCTTACCCTTGAAATAAATCTTGAAAATCAGCAGAGATATTAATGCCTGGCATAATATATGGATTATCAGCTGAGGATAAAGAATAAATCCTTTAAAAAGGCAGAAGAAGAATTTATCCCATTAATGTAGGAGTCTGATGCAAGTAACAGACCACACGCAAGAACTGAGTTAACTGAGGAGAATCAGAAAAGGAAACCCATTTCTTCCTTCTAACACCTCCCACTATTTGCATTTCTCAGAAAAGCAGCAAGGAACAAGCCTCCAAAGCCAGTGTTCACAGTGACTGCTAAGAGAATCAGGACCACTACTTCAGTTACATTGTTACAGAAATAAATTAACATGAAAATTATTCATCACAATATGTCCATGTCCTTCATTCTGTAAAAAAAATGAAGATCTGGACAAATAAAATTGGATTTCACTATATCCCTTTACCCTGTGCTCACGGATCAAATGTATTTGTCCAAGTACCCATCCCTTAAAAAGGAATGCATTTCTTACCATCCCCTAAACCCTCCAACTTTTTTCCTAGTCTTATAGTCTTTATTCCGTGTTTCACAGGCCTGCGTTCAAGTTCTGTCTCTGTAACTTAGTCACCTTACTGATCAGTTTCCTTGTCTGTTAAATGGGAATAGTGATAGTTCCCGTCTTACCAGATGGTTGTGAAGACTAAGTGAGATACTGAATGTAAATCTAGCAAGGTCAGGCACACAGGAAGCACTTGATAAAAGTGAGAGTCATGATTACCTTTAAAAAAAAACTGTGATAAAATATATCTAACTTCAAATTTACCATTGTAACCAATTTTAAGTGTACAGTTCAATAGGTGCATTCACAGTGTTGTCTGACCAACCACCACCACTCATCTCCAGACGTCTTTTCGGTTCTGCAGGCTGAACTCGGTACCATTAAACATGAACTCCTCCTTTTCTCTCCCCCCCAGCCCCAGCAACCACCATCCTCCTTTCTGTCTCTATGAATCTGACTACTCATATGAGGGAGATCATACAGTATTTGTCCTTTTGTGGTTCATTTATTCCACTTAGCATGTCTTCAAAGATCCGTGAGCAGCTTTTAAGGGACTGTTGATTCTTGTATTCCTGTGTACTTTTCCAAGAAAAATCAAATACTGACCTTTCCTAACGAAGCACTATAAAACAAAAGCCTACGGTGTTCTACTGAAGTGGGGCATTTTCTCCAACAGCTTTTAGCGTATTTTCAGAGAAGTAATAAAACGTTCCCATACCTGACATCCACTCACGATGGACTGGAAACCAGAGCCACAGAGTCTGTTAACAGTGAGAGCTGGGACCTCTTTTGGGACTCCCACCCGCAAACCAACGTGCCGGGCCAAATATGCAGCATCCGAAGAACTCTGGAATAGAGGGAGAAGACAAAGAACGTCCTCTATAAATCTCGGCAAAAAGGAGGACAAAATACACGGAATTGTTCGCAATCTATCAAAAATAGTAAACTACATGGCTCTAAGGTAGGACACAATGTATACAGGTATAGCACGTATTTTATGGAATATATGTGTTTATTACTTGAATAAAAACTACAATTTGGTCTGCTTGTTTTTAAACACACAAAGTCCGAGTTTTATATTACTATAGTTAAAATAATTCTTGTATTAATAGAAGATAGAAATTTGTAACAATTAGAACGGTTTAAAAATAAAATGGGCTATCTTAAAATAATATGTTCCTTAAAAGAGAAAGTATCCGGGGCGCCTGGGTGGCTCAGTGGGTTAAAGCCTCTGCCTTCAGCTCAGGTCACGATCTCAGGGTCCTGGGATCCAGCCCCGTGTCAGGCTCTCTGCTCAGCATGGAGCCTGCTTCCTCGGCTCTCTCTGCCTGCCTCTCTGCCTACTTGTGATCTCTGTCTGTCAAATAAATAAATACAATCTTTAAAAAAAAAAAAGAGAGAGAGAGAGAGAAAGTATCTGAAGCTGTAATTTTCAACTTTTGTTGCATACCGGAAAACCAGGACAGCTTGACATACGAATGCTGAGTGTAACCAAACCAATGAAACCGGAAAAGCACAGGCAAGGCAATGCTATCAGTAGACACTTTTAAAAGCACCCAGGGAGGGGCGCCTGGGTGGCTCAGTGGGTTAAGCCTCTACCTTCGGCTCCCGTCATGATTTCAGGGTCTTGGGATCCAACCCCGCCTCGGGCTCTCTGCTCAGCAGGGAGCCTGCTTCCCCCTCCCTCTCTGCCTGCCTCTCTGCCTACTTGGGATCTCTCTCTGTGTCAAATAAATAAAATCTTAAAAAAAAAAAAAAGCACCCAGGGGATAATGTGAAACTGAGGCTGAGACCTGTTGACCTAGGGAGGGGAGAGTTAAACAAGGACCCCAGGTTCCAAAGCAACAGTGCTGGCCCGGCTCTGGGGTCCAAGAAGAACAGTGACAGCAGGTGGTCTGCTACAGACTTACCAACTGGTTACAATCTGCACTTTAGTGTTTTTATAGGCTTCCTACCCTATAACCCCAACCTGTGTATTTGTTCTGTGGTTTTGGTCTCCTGTTTATTTATTTGTTCTTTTTTAAGATTTTATTTATTTTGAGAGAGCGCACAGAGGGAGATGGAAGACTCACGGCTCGAGGAGAGCCCAATACAGGGCTCCATTCAGGACCCTGGGATCATGACCTGAGCTAAAGGCAGACGCTTAACCCACTGGGCCACCCAGGTGCCCTTGGTCTCCTGTTTAATGGCACACAAGTAATACTACCAGGTAACCAGAACCAGGTGTCAATGTGTTGAGACTTTTTACTGTGTTTAGCATGATAGGAAAAACTGTGGAAAAAAAAAAAAAAAAAAAACACATCCAAATGATACAGTGGCATAAAATGCAGAGCTGGAAGTGGACTCCCAAGGAGTCAGACTTGGCGTGGGAGTGTGAGTGTGTAACGAGCTTCTCACGACTGCACGGATGCAGTGCTCTCAGCCTTCGGGAAAAACCTGGTGGAGTGGGTTCAGCCTACTGTGGCAGATCGTAAAGGACAGAGTAGTAAATTGATACCATACACAGCAGAGCTAGCTCTGTCTGTATAAACAGAGAAATGGGCTTAGCCACAGAGGTTTAAACCATCTGGTTGGCCCATGCAGTAACACAAACCAGGGCTTGGATGCACAGCTGTATCTCATGTTTTATGGTCTCCCAGCCTTTCCATCCTAGGCACTTTTGGACAAATCTTTGTCCTCGTTCAAGGCTTTGTTTTGGGTTTTGTGGGTATTTGCCACCTTGCATCCCTCAGCTTTGCAGGTAGACAGATGTGATTCAAAACTTGTGTTCTACGGTGTTCCTTGTTGAGGAGTAATCGCTTACTTGTGGAGGAATAAGTCATGCTTCCCCACTAAAGGGGGCGTGGGGGTGGTAATGCACAAGGCAAGCCATGCCATAAGCTACTAGAAGAACTTCTTGATGGGAAATTTTAGCTTTGCGTTTTGTTGCTTTACTTCCTAAAATAACTTCGACATGTTCCTCACTGGTCCATCTGATGTGGGAAACAAAGGCAGAAGAAAAAAATATTAAATTTCCTTACTACTTACAGCCCACTGACAAGTCCTTGAAACAGAGCGACAGTCCTCTAGGAACTCAGCTGCCTCGATGTTAATAGTTTCCGAATGGCAAAAGGCAATCTTAGCCCCATGCCCAGGATCCTTTTAAGCCTACTTCAACATATAAAAATTCCTTTTGCCAGGGTTTTCTGTTTTGGGAGTCACTTCCCTTATAATACTCTAATGTCCAGACTGGCAAAATAAGTGTTTTATAAAATCAAGCAGTAGTCTGAGGTTATACAAAGATTATTATTAGGTCAGGAGTCAGATCTGGATTGGAATCTAGACTCTGTCATTCACTAGCAGTGTGAACTTTGGTTTACCTAACTCTCAAGTTCCTCCTAAGCGAAGTTATCTGCAAATGGATTCCTAAGTGCCTTCTTTGTAAATAAGAGTAGAGTAGTTACGATTGAGTTGTTAAATTCTAGACCAACTGACTGAATAAAGATAGTTTACGGAGATCTTGCTGACGGCATACATACTTACTTGTATGGATATTTTGAATGTGGTCCTACCTGATGCTTAGAAACCAGATATCTTCTACTTTGGCCACTGTATTCTAGAAAGTAACTGATAATTTTTCCTTTTTTTTTTTTTTTTTAATTTTTGGTTACATATTCTCTAAGTGCTCCCATGAAATGACTCTACATCCCTTTTAACACCAAAATTTGTGGGAAGAGCTTAGTACAGGTGGAAGAATATTGAACCAGAAGTCAGGAGCATTCCAGCCCAGGACTGTTACAGATCACCCCTCCGCAACTCTGCACCTTCCCTGGAGGTTTCCACATGTGTTAAGAGAGGCCTGGAGTTCTATAAAATCTCTAGGGTTTCTTCTGGCTTTTTAATATTCCCTAAATCTTACTTGGAACTTAACCTTTTTTAAAAAGTTTCTATTCCTGTTTTATTTTTCAACTGAGGTATAACTGACATAAAACATATCAGTTTCAAGTGTACCATGTAATGACTCAGTATTTGTATAGACTGCAAATTATCACAATTAAGTCTAGTTAACATCTGTCATCATATATATGATGAGAGAGCAGAAGTCTAGCTGAAGACAAGACATAAGCTGACACCAGGCAACCTCCCCCTACCCCCCACTTTGGGGTGGGACATGGGTGACATTCTTCCAGGAATCTCCCAATTATGTTAACATTAATGCCTTGCCAGAGGGAAAAACCACCTTACCTTGACAACGGCAAGGCCTCAGGTATCCTCTATCTTATAGGTGGGTCTTCTTTAACATGAAAACCCTTTTGAAACTTCCCTTTTCCTTACTTTCCCCAACTTCCCTTATATAATAACGGTTCCTCAAGACTCTGCCCACAGGTCCTGTCCCAGAGCTTTAATAAAACCACCATTTTGCACTGAAGACGTCAAGACTTCTTTCTTGATTGCAGACTCTGGACCTCACCCCACCATAGCTCACCTATATTCCAAAACCACATTATATAGTTAAACAAAAAAATTTTTTTGAGGACTGATGTGAGGCTGCGAGCGGATGGTCAGAATTCTTGAGACACTTCTGGTGCAAAAAGGTACTTTTATTTAAGCACAGGGACAGGACCCATAGGCAGGAAGAGCTGCACTGGGGTTGTGAGTGACTGATTACATACCTTGTAGTTAGTGGGGGTTTAGGGATAGCGTAAGTCCCTATGGAATTTGGAAGCAGAGCTTATCCAGGACCTTGAGGGGCTGGCTGCTGCTTAGATAAGGTTCTTTACTTCTGTCTAGTAAAACATGAGTCTTGAGACACTCCAGGTGTATGAAAGTGGCGACACGTCGGAAAGATGACTGCTATCTTATCGGCGGAAAGATCAGCGGCAAGTAACAGGAAGAAGAACAGAGCCGCAGTGGTAAAATACCAACGAGTCCTTGAGGGGGCGGGAGGGGTGTTATAATCCCCACCTCAGGAATTCTGTCTGGAGACTACAGCAGCAGCAAAATGCAGCCTTTGTTCCTGTTTCTCCCATCAAGGACTTTTAACACTTATTAGCATTTTTCAAATGCCCGGTATAGTATTATTAACTATAGTCATCACGCTGTTTCATTACAGCCCCAAGACTGACTGACTTAGAACTGGAAGTTTATACCTTTTTGACCTCCGTAACTCACGTAATTCCTTTCATACATGAGAACCGCTAAGGACAGAATACTTTAGTACCTTTAAAACCTCTCAAAACATCAGTCGATTCCCATTATTCGTAGATTCTATACTCGCGAATTCACGTACGTGTTAAAAATTTATTTGTAGGGGCGCCTGGGCGGCTCAGTGGGTTAAAGCCTCTGCCTTCAGCTCAGGTCATGATCCCGGGGTCCTGGGATCGAGCCCCGCGTTGGGCTCTCTGCTCTGTGGGGAGGCTGCTTCCTCCTCTCTCTCTGCCTGCCTCTCTGCCTACTTGTGATCTCTGTCAAATGAATAAATAAAATCTTTAAAAAAAAAATTTATTTGTAACCCCAAAAGTAATACCTCCAGCACTTCTGTGGTTATTTCCAGATTATGGGCAGGGTGGAGGAACATTGAGAAAACTTAGTCGCCTAAAATAATACACACTTTCCGGGCTGAAGATGAACAAAGGGACACTCAGCCTTCTTGTTTTAGCTCTCATGCTATAAACAAGTGTCCTTTCTGGGCGCCTGAGTGCCTCAGTCCGTTGAGCGTCTGCCTTCCATTCAGATCATGATCCCAGGGTCCTGGGACTGAGCCTCCTGTGTAGGGTCCCTGCTCAGCAGGAGTCTGCTTCTCCGTCAGCCCCTCCTTCTTCCCTTCTGCTCTTACACTCTCTCTCTGAAGTAAATAATCTTTAAAACAAACAAAAACAAATCTCCTTTCTGTGGTCTATTTATTGCAACGTTTTTTGCATTTTTGTGCTTTTTGTTGGAGATTTTGCTGTTCAAAATCACCACAGGCATAGTGCCATCGAAGTGCAGTGATGCACAGAGCACTGTGGAAGCGCGCTGGGGACCTCACCTGGACCAAAGGAAACCGGGTGGTCCAAGAGGTAACTGCTGCCATCAGGGACATCTTACACCAACACTGCGACAAGTACGAAAGTACCAGTGCCACTCTGTGTGAGAACGTTGTCTCGCTGGATGAACCAGATCCGTGAGCAGCTGTGATTTGGATCGGGACAGAGATGAGTTACTGGAGAGCTTCCTGGAGGGTTTTCCTGATGAGCCCAGGTGCTGCTCACTCTGCTTACTGCCACAGCGAAGCTGCTTCTCAAGCAACCACCAGAAACACAGGAGCTGCTACAGCAGGTCTTGAGTTTGACAACACGGGATTCTGATAAACCTGACCTTCGAGACCAGGGCTATATTTACCAGCGTCTTCTCTCAACAGACCCTGTCACAGGCAAAGAAGTCGTCTTGTCTGAGAAGCCACTGATGTCTGAGACAGATCTTACTGTGCCAGCTCTGCTGGACGAGCTCATCTGCCACACCGATCTTTGACCTTGGTGTACCATAAGCCTCCCAATGCTTTTGTAGAAGGAAGTCATGGAATCCGTCCCAAACATGTGCCAATATATCATGGGAGCACTGATGTAGATGACAGCCTTTGGCACCACCACTGCCACGATCTTGGAACAGCCTCAGGTTATCCCCTCTCAAGGTGACCTTCTAGACCTTCTAAACCTTGACCTCAGTCTTCCAGTCAATGTGTTTCAGGTGTCCTCCACACAGATGGGAGCAGCAGATCTCCCTGGAGGAGGACTAGATGGTCCGGTGAGACGGTCTTTCATCCCATCCTCAGGGCCTGTAACCTTCGCTCCTCTACCTACTCCCACTGTGGTCAGCAGTGATCTGAATGACGTGTCAGCACTCTCCATGGGACAGGCATGGGACCTGCTGGATGGCTGGTTCCTAAGGCTGTCTGGCTGCCTGCAATAAAAAATAATGGTCTGGAGATTTCCAGGACATTTACTCACCACCAAGGGCACACCTACATGGCAATGAACTTCACCAACAATGCTGTGCAGCACATGACAGACTTTGCAATCCAGTTAAACAAGAGGAGCTTTGGGGTCATCCCCAGCACTCCTCTGGCCGACCACACACCACAGATGCCAAAGCAGCGTGCGGATGTCTCCCTGCCTCTGAACACCTTAGGTCCTGTCACAAAGATGGAACCTCTGAGTAACTGCAGGTGGCTGTGAAAACCAATGTTTGTCTTCTCCTTCAGCTTCTCACCCCACTCAGGGTGCTCTTTGTAGAAGATTTCAAAATGGCGCACCAGGTCTTCCTTGCAAGTGGAAGGCCATTCCCAATGAAAAAGAACTTCAGTTTCAGATTAAGGAATGTCCATTAAATACTGACAGTTTCCAGCAAACTGCAAAACAGCAATGTTTATTGCCTTGCCAAGAGGAATGTGGAAGGGAAGGACATGCTGTACCAATCCTTGAAGCTCAATAATGGCATTTGGAGTTTGGCTGAGCTATGTATCCAGCCAGGAAACCCACACGGCGTGCTGTTGCGGAAGCGCAGAGCTCCTGAGGTCTCCCAGGACGTCTGTGAGGTCTATGGCAGCATTTCTGAAAAGCTAACAGACAGGTCCCATGCCCTTTGGCCATCCTGTGACTGGTACAAGCCAAGAACTCTTAACTGGAAGAAATCGTTTTGCCATGTAGACTCTGAACCCAAACACGCTGATGCCACACCCCAAGGTAGTGACTAGTCTAAGCTGTGCTGCCATCAGGGCACAACCTGTTGCATAGTTTTAGCTTCTCATGAACATCTGTAAGCACTGCTTCAATCACTTCCCACCTCTTGTCACATACTGCTGCTACCTGTCCTTATTTGTGAGCTTCTCCATAGTGTGTCGACGGCTGGCATTTTTGAGCGGTTTGGTATTTTGTAACTGAGAGCTCATTTGGAAAGCAGAAAAGGACAAAAAACATTAAAGGAAAAGTGTCAGGAAAAAATGAACGAAGCCGTTCAGACTCCACTGCAAACAAAACTGGTTGTTGCTAGAAGCAAAATCTCTATGAGTCACGGCTCCGGAGCAGAGGTGGGGCGTGGAAATAACTGCACACCTGTTCTGGAGCCTTATCCCTGCCCCAAGAGCTGAGCACGAGGTGGAGGTGGTGGCAGCAGCCTCCAGTCTTCTCGGCCTGCCTCTCCTAGTATGGAACAACCACTTTCTGAGCCAGCAGAACAGTGACAAGGTACTTGCCATGGCAATGTACTCTGCGTGGAGCTTCTGTTAAGCCAAGGGCCGGGAGGAAGAAGGGAGCCCCATCTCTTTGGCAATACTTCAAAGGAATATACAGCTTTCATTATCTATGAAATGATGTGATCTATTTTGTAGACCTCAACATAGCAATATAGAAGGTAAAGGAGTTTCTTATTTCCGTAACAAATACTGACCAAGGTCCTGCTGGTTAAGAAATTATAGGGGATGTCTTACACTGACCAGGTTTTCTACCCTCCTTAGTTGGTAAAAAGAGAGAGCCAACTAACTTTAGATAAGTCAAGGAAATGAATCTGATAGAGAAGCAATTAAATGTAACCCCAATGGGATAGATATAGAGCTTCTGGATTATATGTGGCTTTGATGCATGCCATCACTTCTAGAGTCAAGGATTACTTAAATCATAAATACCTTTAATTATTAACTAGTTCACTATTAAGACATATTAAGTTATCTTCTTAATAACACGAAGCAACAAGAATGAATACCAACCTTCCTTCTGCCCTACTGACCTGGATGACATTGCCTACAATGACACTGTCAATGGTCTCAGGTGAGACCTTGCCTGCAGACAAAGCAGCCTTGGCAGCAAATTCAGTCAGGTCGGTAGCCGTGAAGTCCTTCAGAAGACCTCCGTACGCTCCGAAAGGGGTTCGCTTAGCGGCAACGATGAACACACCTGTAAGCAGAGACAGATTCCTCAGTGTCCCGAACATGCTTTAAATAATCTCACTATGAAACCTAGTACTAGGTACTGTTTTCAATTAGAACTTAGACAATTTTTGTGCCAGAACAGTACATGGAACAAGTCCCACTCACAGAAGCAGTCTTTTAAGGAAGGGGGATCAGCTGGAGCACTACCTACATGCTGGCCCCCAGAACTGCACGTTGCAATGTAAATCCATCCTGGTAGACAACGTTCTTGTCCTCAGGTGAGCTACAAAGCTAGAAACATTTGTTTAAAACTAAAATGCTGGGGTGTCTGGGTACCCCAGTAGGTTAAGCATCTGTCTCTGCCTTTGACGCAGGTCATAATCTCGGGGATTCCTGGGATCCAGCCCCACACTGGGCTCCGTGCTCAGCGGGAGCCTGCTTCTCCCTCTCCAGTTCCTGCTCCCCCTTCCCCCAGCTTATAAGCTCTCTCCCTCTCTCTGTCAAATAAATAAAATATTTTTTAAAAATAAAAATAAAAATAAATAAATAAATAAAACAAACGCTGGGACAGCTGGGTGGCCCAATTGGTTATGTGTCTGCCTTTGGCTCAGGTCATGATCCCAGGGTCTGGGGATGACATTAAGCTCCCTGTTCAGTGGGGAGTTGCTTCTCCCTCTGCCTGCCGCTCCCTCTGCTTGTGCTCTCTCGCTCCAACAAATAAAATCTTAAAAAAAAAAAACAAAAAAAACACAGGGGCTCAATGGGTTAAGCTTACTTTGCCTTCAGCTCAGGTTATGGTCTCAGGGTCCTGGGATCCAGCCCTACATTGGGCTCTCTGCTCAGCAGGGAGCCTGCTTCCCCCTCTCTGCCTGCCTTTCTGCCTACTTGTGATCTCTCTCTCTGTGTCAAGTAAGTAAAATAAAAAATCTTTAAAAGATAAAAAATAAAATAAAATGAAAACAAAAACAAAATGCTTCTTCGATGTGCTGAAGTATATTTCCTAGTCACAGACTCAAAGAATCTCCAAAGTAAAAGTTCTCTTGAGGTTTGAGGCCAACCACTCACCCCACAGAAAATTCCTGACACAAGAGACAAAAATTCCTCTGCTAGAAAATTTACAGTAAGGCATACTCCACTGTGTGAAGCAGTTGTGCTTATGAATAGACAACCTAAAGTATGATTTTTAACTCCTACATAGCTAAGCCAGCTTACCCATCTTCCATCTACCAGCTTACCCAAATGTATCCCAAGTCAGAAAAATTGTTTCTACAGGAAAAAAAAAAAAAAAAGGAAAGAAAAATTGTTTCTAGAATTGATAATGTTTTGAATGTGAACTACATATGCCTTTAACTTTGGAGCCATAGGATGACTAAAATACAAATTTCAAATAATATGAACCATTCGTTACCTTTTACAAAGTGGACTGTCTTTTACACAGATAGCCGCTCTGGATCTAAAGTCAGCTAACCTGTAACATCTCCCATCTCTGAAGTAAATAAAAGGCATTCTTACAAAACTTATTTGACATCATTTCTAGTTGCTTTCTTCTGAAGACATTCTAGTTTGCCAACATCCTGTTAAAACATGTCTCTTAGAATACAACAAGATTTCCTGATCCAACCACAAAGAATATAAGGGAAATTATCTATACATATAGTAATGTAAATTAAGAGTAAAAAATTATGGTATCACTATTAGTCCAACAGATGTCCCTATGCAAATAAATAAAAACTGCTCCTAACTGAGGCACTCTACTGCCACCTCCCCCGAAAAAGGCTACAGAAGTCTCCGACGATGGGAGTGATACTCACTAGAGCTGTATGAGGCAAAACTTGCACATCCGGAAGCAGCACCCAATATAGCCCGTTTCATCCCACTAACATTTATTAGGCACAACTAAGCACTAGACATTTTATCACTTTTCATTATCTAATCTTCCTAACAATCCCGCAGGTCAAAAGTATGGTGGTGCGTACAGGAGGCACTTAGTATGGGGCAGACCTCCTGCCTGGTGCTTTGCATAGATAGGCTTCTCCCAAAACAATCTGAAATCACATTTCCGTGTCCTGCCAAGAAATTATGGGACTTTTAACAATGGGTTTGTGTCAAGATATTAACCTGTAATTGAGACCATACAAATATTATACCACGCTTGGTATTTAAGTACAATTCTCCTGATTATGTTAGTAGAGGCTATCTCTTTTGTGGAACAAACTCAACCTATCCTAAAAAAACCCAAAAAACAAAAACAAAAAAACCTCCCAGAACCAAACCAAAAGAACTTCAGCTTCTCCTTTCATTCCTACTTTGAGAAACTCACAGTCTAAAAGAATTTTAGGAGGGGCACCTGGATGGCTCAGTCAGTTAGGTTAGGCATCAGGTGGTTAAGCATCTGACTCTTGATTTTGGCTCAGGTCAGAATCTCAGGGTCCTGACATGAAGCCCTGCTATGGGGCCACTCAGAGTTTGGTTGAGATTCTCTCTCTCTCCCCCTCTGTTCCTCTCCCTGCTCATCACTCTAATTTTTAAAAATCTTAAACCCCCAAACACTAAAAGATAAAAGAATGTTACTCCTAACATATGCAATTATAATTTAGAAGAGAACCAATTAATTTTTACAGATACAATATTCAGATATTTACAAGCCCATAAATATTACTTCAGTGCATTACAGATCTTTTGTTCTGATAGATGGGTTACTCTGTGGCACTATACCTTCCTCAATTTCTGCCAATGTCCTCTAAACCTCCTTGCCAGGGGCGCCTGGGTGGCTGAGTTGTTAAGAACCTGCCTTTGGCTTAGGTCACGATCCCGGAGTCCTGGGATCGAGCTCCATATTGGGCTCCCTGCTCAGTGGGGAGCCTGCTTCTCCCTCTCCAGCTCCCCCATGCTTGTGTTATCGCTCTCTCTGTCATAAATAAATAAAATCTAAAAAAATAAAAAATAAATAAACCTCCTGGCTTTAAAATTTTCCTATTTTTATACTGGTATTTTATTTTGGTTTTCTTTCCCCTTCCCATGTCTTCTTCCTAATTTCATTACAGCCTGATTGTGGTCATGGCTCCTATCTGACCACCTCATAACAATGAGGGTATAGAAAAATGACTACCCGTCAGCCTTGGAAAATGAACAAAACTAGGCAGGTATGGAGGAGATGTGGAAGAAGGGAACAGTACAGGGTGAGTGTTCAATTTATTTATAGCCTCTGACTTTAAAGCAAACGGTCCACATTCTGTGAATGGCTAGAACTCAGAAACTCAGTCTTACTGGCTTGAAGACTCAGAGAACTGAGTTCATGGCAACCACAGCCACTGGTAAATAAGAATGAAAGTGGGAAAGGAAAGGACCACAGGCAAGAGCCCAAATCATACACATGAACTCTGCCTAAGTATCTGGCTGGCCCTTTAACCATGACCTACAAACACCTTAGCTAAGGCTAACAGAACTGAACTTAGATTTGAACTGTTGCCCGCTCCCGGGGAAACAGTTTACACCGATTCCAAGTTCAGCTGAATTAACTGCCTGCAAATTAAACAGCCAACCAACCAATCAATAAATTAACAAGCTTTGGAAGAACATAACAGAATCGGGCGTACTACAATGTTTCATATGCAACGTTCATGCTACAGTCCAAAATTAATGCACATATGAAGAGCCAAGAAAATATGATTTATTTTATATTTCTTAATGATTCATTCTTAAAAGACAATCAACAGAGACTAACCCCAAGATGACCCAAATGTTAGAATTAGCAGACAAGGATTTTCTAACTATGCTCAAGGATATAAAGGAAAGTAAGCTTATAACAAAGGATAGGCCATCTCAGTAAAGAAACAGAAACTGTTAAAAAAAAGAAATGGAAATTCTAAAACTGAAAGGTATCTGAAATAAAAAAATCCACTGAATGGGTCTCACAGAAGAATGGAAATGAGAGATTCAGAAACTTTGAACATATGGACACAGAAATTTTACAATCTGAAGAAGAGAGAACAAAAAAACATGGGCAGAATCTCAAAGTCTGACAAAGAACAAAGGTAACTCAATGCAGAGAGGGCAGTCTTTTCAGCAAATGGTGCTGGAGCAACTGGACATCCACGTGCAAAAATAAAGTAATAAATTAATTAAAAAATAAAATCTAGACGCAGACCTTAAACCTTTCACAACAATTAATTCAAAATGGCTCACAAACTTAAATGTAAAATGCAAAACTATAAAACTTCTACAAGATAATATAGGATAAAATCTAGGTGACCGTGGGCTTGGTGATAACTTTTTAGATTCAACACCAGAAGTTTGATCCATGAACGAAAAATGTGGAAAGGTGAATGTCATTAAAATTAAAAAATTCTGCTCTGCAAAAGACGCATAGAAGGAAATGAAAGGAACAAGCTACAAACTGAGAATATTTAAAACACACTTATTTGATTAAATGACTGGTATTCAATATACAGAAATGGTGTGGTTTGGGAATATAGGAGAGTTTCGGTGGGGTGAGGTCCAGAACCAAGAAGTCTTTGGTGCAAAATGGTGGTTTATTAAAGCATAGGGGACAGGGCTCTGTGCAGAACAGCTGCTGTGTCTTAAGGAGGGGCTGACTGGGGCACCTGGATGGCTCAGTGGGTTAAGCCTCTGCCTTTGGCTCGGGTCAGGATCTCAGGGTCCTGGGATCTCTGCTGGGCAGGGAGCCTGCTTTGTCCTCTCTCTCTGCCTGCCCCTCTGCCTGTTTGTGATCTCTCTCTCAGTCAAATAAATAAATAAAATCTTTAAAAAAAAAAAAAAAAGTGGCTGATTTTCCCCTTGGGAGTTGTAAGGGATTGGGAGGTTTCAAAAGAACTTTCATATGCTAAAGAGGACCAACCGACAAGGTACCACAAGTTCAGGTTGTCTTCCCCTCTAGCAAGATATTAACGAGATGACAGTTGGGAGATTCCTGGAACAACATCACACAGGTCCCATCCAGGAGTGGGGGCTGGGGGGAGGTTGCAGGCTGTCGGCGTATGCTTCGTCTTCCACTTAGCCTTCTGCTCCCTCACCACATATACATCTTAAAATTCAACAGAAGAAAACCAACAACCCATGAAAAGTGGGTAAGAAAAAAAGCTTAACACACCCCACGAAAGATGATATAAAGATGGCAAATAGCCGTAAGAAAATATACACAACATCCTACGTCCTCGGGGACATACAAATTAAAATAACAACAAGATAGCACGACACAACTATTAGAATAGCTAAAATCCAAAACACCAACACCACCAAATGCTGGCGAGGATGCAGGGCAAAAGAAACTCGTTGCCTCTGGGAATGCAAAAGACAAGCACTTTGGAAGACAGTTTGGCTGTTCCTTATAAAACTAAAACAAAACCTACCCTATCCACATGATCTAGGAATCACTGTTCCTGTGCATTTATACAAATGAGCCGAAGACTCATGTCCACACAACCTGCACACGAATGTTTACAGCAGCTTTATTCTGAACTGCCAAAACTTGTAAGAATCCAAGATGTCATTCAATAGGTGAATGGATGTGGCACAGCCATACAACACATATTCAGCAATAAAAATAAATATGACCTGTCAAGTCAAGAAAACACACAGAGGAAGCTTAAATGCATACTGGTAAGTGAAAGAAGCCCATCTAAAAGGGCTACAGATTGTGATTCTAACTATATGCCACCTGGAAAGGGCAAAACTATGGAGACAGTATAAAGATTACTGGTTACCAAGGGACTTGCAAGGTGTGCTGACGTGACAGCACAGGAAAAAAAAATCCCACTAGAATGCAAAACAGGAACACTGCCTTCCTGTCTGTCTCAGAGTAAATATCACCTCATTTAATTAGAGCACTGACACACAGCAATCAGAAGCTGCTGCTACAGCATCCATTGCAGTTTCTAGATTAATCTGGCAGGCACGCTTAGCTGCCTTGAAAGGATATACAAACAATCCCAAAAAGAGAAACAGCAGTAAGAGAAGGATTCCCTGGGTGCAACGGTTTGCATGCTAAAAAAGAAAACAAAACAAAACAAAACAAAACAAAAACCCCTGGGGTACTGGTTCTTGTTCCTGAAAATTAAAGTTCTATTGACTGTGACCATTGTTATGAGACGAGAGTTTATAATTCTTTTTTTAAAAAGGTGGTAACCCTAAATTTATGTACTTAGTGATTGCACTTTCCTAGAGTCAACTTAAAGTAATGGAAGGGAAAGGGAATAAGCTGGTCTTCCAACAGAATGCCACGAAGCATGTGGCGGAGCAGGTCACTGGGGCAGAAATTCCCCGGAGACCCCAAGGAACCGTCAGTGCGTCCCCACAAGATTCTGCATCCCAGACCTGGTTAGAGGCGGGGGCTCCTCTGCGAAGCAGCCCCCCGCCCCAGGCCGCCCGGTGCTTCCGGCGCCGCCCCAGTTTTCCTAACTGCTGCAAAACACCGGGCGCGGGAGGGGTGGTCTGCGCGAAGAAGGGAAATGACCTTCAAGGTCAGAAGCAAACCTTGGTTTCGACCCTCAGCTGGAAACTGCATTGGAGTCGCTGTCGCTAGTGCCTTACAAGTACCCGGGGGAATCCTTCGGGTTGGGCTTTCATCAATTCCCCCCAACCTCCCGCCAATAGAGACACCACCGACGCTCACCTCTGAGCAGGGCCATGGCTGCGAGCGGGGACGAACGCAGGCTTCCTCTCCAGCGATGAGGAGGGGCCCCTGCCCGCCTCCCTGCCTTAAAGCCAGGGGCGGCGACCCGCGAGGCCCCGCCCCCGCCCTTTCACCCACTTCCCGCCTCTCTGGCCGGTCGGTGCTCGTCGCCCCCGGGCGAGACGCCACCCTCCGTGTGAGCACCCCAACCCTGACAGCAGCCGGGCCTTGCAGAAGAGAGCGTTCCTTGCCAGCGCATTTCCTCCTCACTCTCGTCTTTAAAGACTTTACCTCTCTTTTCCCCAGAGAGACAATGACTTGACTCTGCCCTTGTCCCTCCTGTCCCTGGCCTCCATAACCCGCCCCATAATCCTGTACTGAACGTTCCCTTTCACCCCGCACTGGATCGCCTTAGTCACTGGACCAGGCTTCCCGACACCAACACGCCCCCCCATGTGGAAGGGACTCGAGGGCAGGGGGCGCGGGGCCGGAAGTCGGGTGGGCCGGGCGCGAGGTCGCCGCGAGGGGATTGGCTGAGCCTCTGTCGCAGGCTGCGCGGTGCGGCTGCGCGGAGAGGCCGAGGGCGGCGGGGCCTGAGAGGGGCCGGAGGGCAGGGCGCCGGGTGGAGGTGGGGACCGGGCGGAAGGGCGAGCGGGGCGGGGGCGATTGCAGTGCGAGGGAGTGCAGCGAGTGTCGGAAGGCGGGGAGTCCCCAGGGTATCCCGCACATGAGCTCGCAGTATTTTCCTTATATGATCAGGCCCCGTTGCTGGCGGCGCCGCTGGCCTGGAGCCCGAGAGGATTATGAAAATGCGTCAAGCGAAGTGTGGCTGGGGACCGGGGCGGGGAAATGAGGGGCAGCAGGCTAGACTGGAGAGGAGGGAGAGTTAGGGAGGCCTCCGCCGCTGTGACTGTGAGCCCTGGTCGATGATGACGTGACCACTGCGCAATCTGAGTTCTCGGAACCAGGTGATGGAGTGTGTGCTGAGAACGGACTGAGACCGGGCGAGCAGCACGGCCGCGGCGCGGGGGCCGGGAGTGGGTGGAGGTGGGCGCGGTGTGTGTGTCGCGGGCGGTTCCTGTGCCTGCGAAGCTGCGAAGAAGCTGCGGCTGATTACCTCGAGGTTTTCTGTGTACCCTCAGGGCGTGCCTGCCCTTGACTCCCGCTTTCAGGCTCCTGTAGCCTTCTTGCAAGGTGTAAGTCCATCCTTTTCTTTATGAAAACATTTGAACATACAGAGAAGTGGAAACATTTCTGCAGAGAACACCCATACATCCACCACCTGTATTCTGCAGTTGTTAACGTTTTGGTATATTTGTTATATCACATCTAACACCAAACTACCTTATTTTCCTAATGCACAACTTAATACAGTAGTCTCTGCCCCTCACCTCCGAATGGGGGAAGGGGAGGAAGACATGGTCCCAGACCCCTAGGGGATGCCTGAAACCAGATAGTGCCAAGCCCCGGGTTTTTTTCCTGTATGTACATATCAATGATAAAGTTTATGATTTAGGCACAGTAAGAGATTAATAGCAATAATAAGACAATAATATACCGTAATAAAAGTTATGTGGGGGGCGCCTGGGTGGCTCAGTCAGTTAAGCCTCTGACTCTTGATTTTGGCGCAGGTCATGATCTGGGAGTGGTAAGATGGGGCCGTGGTTCAGGCTCCCATCTAGGGGTGGAACCTGCTTAAGATTTTCTTTCTCTCTTACTCTCTGCCCCTGCCCCTGTTTTCTCTTTCTTTCAAAACAAAAAGAAAAGAAAAGTTACATGAACGTGGTCTTTATCTTTCCTTTTTTTTTTTTTTTTTTTAGGATTTTATTTATTTGAGAGAAAGAGCAAGGGCACAAGCAGAGGGAGGGGCAGAGGGAGAGAGAGAAGCCGACTCCCCGCTGAGCAGGGAGCCCTAGGTGGGACTCCATCCTAGGACCCCTGGGGTCATGACCTGAGTGGAAGGCAGATGCTTAACCAACTGAGGCACCCAGAAGCCCCAGTATTTCTTGTACTGAACATTGTTATGAGGATATGAGGTGATAAAATGCCTACCTGATGACGTGAAGTGAGGTGAATGCCTTGGTATTGTGACATAGCCTTAAGGCTACTATTGTCCTGACACCTGAGAAGAATCCTTGGCTTCCCAGACCCTGCTTAGCTGCAGGTGACCTTGGGTCACTGAAATGGAGGAAAGTGAAATGGCAGATGAAAGGGTTAAGTTATACACTACTCTGGGAACACTTGGCTTTGGTCCTATTAGATATCAATATTTATTTCTGGTTTTTCTTAAGGCAGAATTTACATGTGGCCATACGTGAAAATCTTAAATTGGTTGAATTTCACAAGTGTATACACTCTTGTAACCCGTTCTATCATCGGCTATAAAACTATAATTAAAACATGTCCATCATCACAAAAAATCACTTTATTCCCCTTCCTGCCTTCTACCTCCTTGTTGCCCATCGTTCTGCTTTTCTTGCGATCTACTGCAATTTGACCCTCAGATTTATTCCTTTTCTCCTTTCTGTCACTTTAAATGGAATGAATGCAGGAAATGGATAGCTGATTCAATATATAGGTAAGCTCTGAGGGCTATTAACTTTTAAAAATATATAAACTACTTTCCCACAACGAGTATGTGTAGTCAATAGAATTCTGACTGAGATCAAAGCTTCTCACCTACCAGATGATTTTTTTTACCTGCATCTTCTGGATGATGAGCAGGGAGTAATAATAAAAGCTACCATTTTTTGGATACTGTGTGCCCAGCATTGTGCCAGGCCCTTACATATGGTGTTTATAAATTTTATACCCAGGTGTTATAATAATCCTATAAAATGGAATAATATACAATTCACATATATCGGACAAATCCTGACTGAGGGACAGTCTACAACCCCATGAGATAGGTGGTTTTTTTTTTTCCCCTCTCATTTTATAAATGATGAAGCTTAGCCTCAGAGAAACCAAAGACCTTGCCAAGACCTCAAATCTAGAAATTGCTGAATTAGAATTTTGAACATGTGATTCTCAAATGCCCAAGGTCTGTTGTCTTCAGGACTCAGAGGATATGGAAATATAGGAGTGGGGATAGAGAAGCTGACAGGTATCATTAGCTAAGGTCTCTGTTACACAAAATGAAAGGAGGTGAATGTTAAATGAATCTTCCTTGGAGGAAGAAATAAAAGTACTTGGGAAGAAATCCTGTTAAGGATGACTTTCTGTATTTTCCAGTGTATGGTGGCTTAGGTTCTGAAGATTTATTTCCTTTTTTCTGCAGGGGAGGGTGTGTGTGGGGGGAGATGGGGGGGATAAAGTGATTTCAGGTAGGTGGAGAGGTGAGGCAGTGTGTCAGCAGTAAATGTTCATGCTTCCCCAGCCAGAGTTCCTGCGGGAAACAATAGGAGTAACTTTTTTTTTAATCCTCTCAAGGATGATACAGAGCACGTACTATTCTAGGTGTAGGAATTAAGTTATTACATTACATATAACGGAAACCTTGGACTTGATTTGGGTTTGAAAGTAACTCAGTTCTAATATTTTTTTTGCCATCGTAGTTGCTGTGTTAAATAAAGGCTTATTTTTCCTTTAGGGCTAATTATCAGTTGGGCTGCTTTTGGCTGCAAATAACAGAAGACTTAAAATGGCTTAAACAATAAGGTTTTTTATTGTTTCACATAACAAGAAGCCTCCAAGTATTACCGTGTCATCAAATATCCAGGCTTTTGGTTGCTACAGCTGTAGGCATCATGTCTGCACGAAACCATGTTCAAATGGGGGAAGGTGGGTATTTATTGATGTGGTTTGGAGTGGTGGGGTGGTGGGGTTCAGAGCCCATGGCTGAGAAAGAATTCTTGAGATGTCTTTGGAGTGAAAAGGTGGTTTTATCAAAGCACGAGGACGGGACCCATGGGCAGAAAGAGCTGCACTGCGGTGTGAGAAGGGACTGTATATGAAATTTTCTATCCTGTGGACGGGAGGGTGATGTTAGGGAGATTGAGTCTATAGGTTTCTAGAGATTGCTTTTTTCTTATAAATCATTAAGACAGTTGCAAACTGTTGGAGACTCATATCCTGCTGACTGTGATCTCTATCATTTAACCATTTGTTTTCCCCTTTCCTTTATTGGAGGGCAGCCAGGAGTGCCTGGGGAATGTCACATATAGGGGTGTGGAGGGGTCGCATTCTGTCTGGAAGTAGGGACAATTCTTTGGATGATATAATCCTATCTAGGAAGAAGCAGTTCCAAGCTAGACTTGGCTGCTGGTGAGGCTGCGTTCACTCCTATTGGCTGGGAGAGCCTGGGTTGGAATCAAGTGATTTGCCCATGGTCTTGTCTCTACTTAGACAAAACTATTAAGTGGTCTTCAGTCAAATGTTGTCTCATTTCATCATAGGCACAGAGCAGCCTTGCCTGATGTTGGTGTCTTGTGAGATTGGGCCCCAGGGGAGGACACCCTGGCCTGGCTGGGAGGGCCAGTCCAGCTTCTCATACCACCAGGCCTCGCCCTAAGTGCCAGACCAGGTCCCCGATGTTGGGCTTCTTTGCTCTCTCAACTCTAAGTAGTTAAGTGTGTCATGTGTGAAATTTGACCCTTCGTGGACAGTTTTCCTGTGGACGGCTTGATGGTAAGCCTAGACCTCTCTGGGTGTGAGGGGAAGGGTTTCCTGAAGAGTGACCTTATTCTTCCATCAGCCACCCAGAAGAGAGGTGAGTCCATCCTTAGGTAGGAGGTTGGGTTTTATTATTTTTTTAAGGTTTTTGAGAGAGCGCCCGTGTGTGCATGAGCAAGGGGGAGGGGCAGAGGGAGCAGCTGACTCCCTGCTGAGCAGGGAGCCCAATGAGGGGCTCCAGCCCAGGACCCTGAGATCATCACCCGAGCCCAAGGCAGATGCCCAGCTGACTGAGCCACCCAGGCACTCCATGGAGGTTGGTAACTTTTAGAGGTAACTTTTTTTTTTTTTTTAGAGGCAACTTTTCTCCGACCAGTATTTCTATATCATGAAGTGTTTCATGGTGGTTCCTAGTGATGAGTGTTTAAGGGCACCGTCCCTGGAGAAACCTTAACCTATACCTACTGGTGGGGCTGCTGACCTAGGTTTCAAAGATTTCCAGGTGATTTTGGTGTGTGCTCTTATAGGTAAGAAACAGCCTACCCGTGTTTCTGTATATATGTTTAGTTTCTGGGCTCTCTATTCTGTTCCAGGGGATAACTGGTCTGTACCATTTCTACACATCTCACATCTTAATTACTAAAGTTTTATATTAAGTCTTGGTACTTGTTGGGAAAGTTTTCCCTTTAAGGAAGGTCTTCCTTATCATTGGGTCTTGGCACTTCCCTATCAATTTTAGAATAAGTTTGTTGATTTCCCCCACAAAAATACTGTTGAGATTTTTTTTGGTTCTTTGTGTAGATCAACTTGGAGACAACCGACCACAGTTTTGTGGTATTTGTGGATAAGTCTTCTTATCCGCAAACTTGATATAATTTCTCTAGGCTGTCAATGTTTCACTTATGTTATAAACTCCATACAGATCTTGTAAATATTTTCCCACTATCTTTTTTTTATACATATGCAAAGTTATACATGTGACTGAGTCTGTCCCTAGGCTCTGTGTCCCATGCCATTGATCTACTCATCTTTTCCTCTTCCAAACTACTGTGTTTGAATTCTGTGGCTCTGAGGCAATTGCTCAATAAGTCTTGTTATTTTACGGGAAAGTTGCTCCCCACCCCCTACCTACAGGCAGAAGTTTGCCAACCCCTGGTTTAAGTGATCATGATCCATGTTTGAATGTAGGCCCCTAGAATCAAATTTCTCAAGCAGGCATTAAAAATAAGCTTTTCAGCCGATATATAGCTGCAGTTTTAAATTTCATTTAGATTTGGCACACCACTTTCTTCAAAAGTATTTATTTCCACAAATTTTTATCCACAGCTGAATATTATAGTAACTAATACAAGCATCTTTTTCTATAAACAAAGGTGTACTTTACAGATTTGTTCAAAATGAAAAAATATTTTTTTTTAAAGATTTTATTTATTTATTTGACAGACAGAGATCACAAGCAGAGAGAGAGGAGGAAGCAGGCTCCCTGCTGAGCAGAGAGCCCGATGCGGGGCTCGATCCCAGGACCCTGAGATCATGACCTGAGCCGAAGGCAGTGGCTTAACCCACTGAGCCACCCAGGCGACCAAAATGAAAAAATATTTTTATCAGTAGTATTTCTTCTTACAATGTTAGATTTACTCCGGCCTATGATGGGAACCCTCTTCGGAGAAGCAGTCTTTCATCTAAATAATGGTTGCCGGCAAAACGTTATATCCAAATCTGGGTTATTCTGATATAGTATCATCTTAGAAAGTAGCTTAAAATAATATGATTGATTGCTTTATTAGAATTAGAAATTTCTTTAGGAAAACCAATATTTAGTATCAACCTAATAAGAGGAAAGAACAGTCCTATATTTGTCATTGCCATTAACCTCTAATTTTTCTATACCCCCTAATTCTCTAATTATGGCACCAATGTGTGCAAAAAAAAAATGAATTTTGGCTATTCGGCTCATGCAGCAAATTAATTTGAGAAACTGCCTAGGAATACTCTAGGAGGAAAAAGGACAGGGACCCGCCCCCATGCTGTCACACTGTAGTGACCGTCCAGTCCCCTAGGCAGGAGACAAGTGCTTCAATTCCGGATACCCCTGCTGCCTAGAAGGAGGTCAAATGTATGACAACCGTTACCTATGTTGTAGGCAGAAGAAATGAATTCTAATTTATTTCCTATAATCTTGATGCCTAAGAGTGGTGAATTGATGGTAGCAGGGTTAAATTTTTCCTAAGTGTTCCAAGTTCCTGGGTTTCTCTTTTGTCTTGTTTTTACAAAAGCCTGAAAATTTTGAGTATAGGAAAATCAAGGGAAGGAGCTCCTACAGACATGCCCCTTGGAAAGCAGAGAAACAAACTACATAAAGTTTGGGTCTCATCTGCTGTTCAGATGCCACAGAGCAAACTGCAGCTGTGAAGACCCAGGGAGAACGCATAGAGGGAGCGCACTTCCCAGCTCCAGCAATAGTGATTAATCTGCATTACTACCAGCAAACAGAGGTCCCCCGTGATACTGAAAACACAGGCTGTTTATAAATATTTGATTCTTAAATAATCGTTAAAATGCTCTTAATGTTTCAAGAGACAAAGGAAAACTCCACCATGATGTTGAACATTAAAATTCTTCCCTCTGCAACTCTTGTTTCCGAGAAATAATTGACAAGTCAGTTATCTTAGTAACTGCCCAAGGCACGTGGTGAGAGAGGGTGTCCACTAAATTTTAAATAAAAAGGAGAGACAGGTATCCAGTGCGGACTGAGGTCAGACCTTGGTGTTGAATTAAGTTACACAAAGTCATTGATTTCATGAGGTCAGAAAATGTTTAGCTTTAAAAAAGCAAAGAATAAAAATGCAAATAAGTGATTAAAGTTTCTCTAAAGGTGCTTCTTTTCAGTCTCCAAGTGTTAAGTTAAACAGGAATGACCCAAGCATTAACCAGTCGCTGTTATTTCTCTGTTGTTAGTACTCTTACGAAGTACAGCTCCAGTGAAATGCCCCTCTCTCCTGGAAAAGGACTATTCATACCGCCCTCCCCTCTCCGCTGCCACATTTATTCTAATTGCCAAGATTTTATTGAATGAGTCCTTGGCACCTATGATTAACAGTGACAGCAGTAGTGACCCATGGAAATGGAAAGAGTGAGGGTATAAGACACAATGTAAGGACAGCAAAGCCGTTGCATTTATAGAATCACTGCTTTTCAGACTCCTCAACACTAAACAAGGCCATTTGGGGTTATCTTGAAGATGAAGGTCAGTCCTTACATGAAGGCTCAGTTTTAAACTAAAGTGCAACATCAAGCAAATTATACTTAATAAACGACTTTAAAAAGAGGTAGCCACAGACCCACAGACTGGCCTTCCCAAGGAATTCACTGTGTGAGCTGAGGGGGTGCATTTTGGGTTTCAGAGGACATAGCTGTACCCGGCGAAAGGGGGACAGGCACAGCTCTGCGGATACCTGAGAGCGGCCCGCCATGGTTTCCGTGGACATGTCATGCTGGGGTTGTAGATTTGGACAGGATGCTCCAGAGTCGGCCTAGGCGTTGGGCCTTGTGCCCCAGCAGGCCCAAGAACGGCAGAGCAAGTGGAGCCAAATGGACACAGGACCATTCGGGTCTTGGGGTGTGCGGTGTTTCCAGGAGCTTTTGGAGTTGGCTGGCTGATGGACAGGTGGTGCTTGCGTGTGTAAGTGTGTGCATGTGCATGTGTGTGCATAGGGGATGTTCTACCTGCCATTCATGGGGTAATCTTCTTAATGTCATATAGAGGCTCTTCTCAGTTTTGCAATTACCATCTGTTCTGGTCATGGGAGCAACATACTGTTATCTATTAGAAATACGGAAAAAAGGGGTGCCTGGGTGGCTCAGTGGGTTAAAGCCTCTGCCTCCGGCTCAGGTCATGGTCTCAGGGTCCTGGGATCGAGCCCCATATAGGGCTCTCTGCTCAGCGGAGAGTCTGCTTCTTCCTCTCTCTCTCTGCCTGCCTCTCTGACTACTTGTGATCTCTGTCAAATAAATAAATAAAATCTTAAAAAAAAAAAAAGAAAGATGGAAAAAAATCACCAAAAAGTGGGTGTAGAGAATATGCAGGGTTTTCTAATTGAATGCCTACTGTTGAAGAGGCAAGGAAAAATCCTATAAAAGCAGCGAACATAAAATTGGCTGTCATATTTCACTGAAAACTGTTTTAATCCTTTTTTCAAAGCAGAGGTATTTGCCGTGTTTATGTGGTAAATTTAAAAATTGTTGAAAACGGGTGCCTGGGTGGCTCAGTTGGTTAAGAATTGGCCTTTGGCTCAGGTCATGATCCCAGGGTCCTGGGATGGAGCCCCACATCGGGCTCCCTCCTCCATGGGAGTCTGCTTCTCCCTCTTCATCTGCTGTTCCCCCTGCTTGTGTTCTCTAATAAATGAATAAAATCTTTAAAAAATAAATAAAAAATAAAAAATGTTCAAAATAAACTGAAAAGGGAGTGTTGACCTAAGCTACTCTCACTCTTTAAAAAGAACATACACTTATACACACATACAAACCCAAAAAGACTTTTGGACGATAATAATCCCTGAACTGAATATTTAGAAAATGTTTTTCAAATAATTGGATTCTCAAGTTCATTTTCCTTTACTGTTTCTGGTTACCTGGAATTATAGTGCATTATATGATGTTCTTATTGGAAGTTTTATGGCGTTAAGGGATTACAGGCTTTCATACTGACTTGTTTGGTTTTTTTATCTGTAAATAAAACCAAAGTTGGTATTCTTTTCTAATATTTAGATTACGTAGATTTTTGTGAAAGTTTTGTGGACTCAGGAAGCACAGGGAAACAAAGACTGTCTTTCCATGTTGCTCACACTTTAAGTTTGGGACCGGAGCATTTTAAGCAGGACTCTTCCATAAACCCAAGACTATGCAAAAAGGGTTTAAGCATACGTGGGACAGAGTCTTCTAATTTTGCTTTAGAAACCTGTCCTCAGAATGTTTGGAGGTTAGTTATACCACTGTCTCTGCATCACCAGGCTTTCAGAATACTTTCGAAAAACTTCTCAGAAGGCCCAAGCCCTGTATTTTTGTTCTTCGAACATCTCCCCACAAACTCATTTGCACCGGTGGTTTGTAGACCTCAGGAGATGGCCCCACTGTGCGACAGCTTCATGTTATTAGTACCATTATTTGTTCTAGGTCCTTTGAAGGCAACTTACGTGGCATATTTTTCATATTATTTTACTTTGGGCACCCTCCAGTTACATGCAAAGATCAAAACTGGGCAGTTTCCATTTTAAAGACTGACACCTTTTATATGGGCCATGGGGGCTGCTGGGTGGCGGGAGAGGATTTTAACATGTATTTGCTTACACTGAAATCATATACTTAAAAAAAAATCTTCCATACTTCAAGTGTTTTTATTCTGAGCAGTACGTACAAAAAAATAATGCCAAATGTGTCTTATTTCGTATCGTTCAGCACTCTGTACAGGCTCTCAGTCTTTTACAGATTTAACAGACCCCTCACTTCACCATATATAAGAGGCTTCCTTCTTGCCCTCACTGGAAATGGAGCCACGGGCGGGGGCGGGGGCTGCGCCTCGTCAGACCTTGCTGAGGAACTCCAGGTTCAGATAGGCCGGGATGTGGATTGAGTCCATGGTCAGCGAGGATGGGTTGAATGGAAACAAGACGGGAAACATGTGCTTGGAGTCTAACAGCAGCTGCTGAGGGTCATTCCGCTCTTGTAGCTGTGCCTGTGAGGGAGACGACAATCACATGAAAGGCCACCCCCAAAAGAGCTGGTTTAGAGAAACTCACAAAAGTGAAGTAGCCTGTATTATGAAAATATTTGTTAAGACAATTAGGGTGGGCTTTGGGAGAACATGGCCTCCCTGTCCCTGTGGCATTTGGCAGGGAGAGCAGCCCTGGTTTCAGCTTGTTGGAATCCAGATGACCTTAAGCTCTCCCCAAATTCTGGCAGTCTTTAAAATAAATTTTCCAGCTAAAGGAGAATAGAAAAATACATTTCAGGTGCAAATCGTGTGGAGAGGTACTATAGTGAAGGGGTTAAGACCACAGGCTCTGAGGGCAGACAGCCTGAGCTCTGATCTGGTGGGCAAATTCCTGAACCTATCTATGCCTTAGTTTCCTCATCTGTAAACCAGAATGGGGAGAGGGACATCACACAAAATGGCAGAGTGAAAGCACTGGGCCTCAGTCCCTCCATTGAAGCAGCCACTGAGCTGGAAAAAGCAATTGCTCTCAAATATCTTGGAACTCTGGAACCTGATTAGACATTTGGGACCAGCAGGACCTGAAGAAGGGGGAGGTTGCTTATCTCTGCTAAGGGAGCAGTCTATGTGAACCGGCCGCTAACCCAAGTCTCCAGCCCCTGTGCAGCTGAGGGACAGAGGCCCACACTCTGGAAGAAGCCAGCCGGTGCAGCAGGCCCGGCAGTGGGAACTTGTCCTCCAAAATCTGAGTTCCTGCCCTTCGTCTCATGTTTCCTAATGGATGGGCACAGATGCCTGCCTTGATTACACCTTCTCTTGGGATACAGTGCCTTCCTCCAATGGCATCAAGTGGAAGATTTAAAGGGACACAACCCTCCTTCCCCCCCACCTAATTTGGACCCAAACATTTTAGGAAAAGTATAATAACTCAAATGAAACTTTTCAGTTCACTAAAGGGGTTCAACAGCAGACTTGAGCAGGCAGAAGAAATGATCAGTGAACTTGAAGATAAGGCAATTGAAATTATCCAGTTTGAGGAACAGATAAATAAAATGGATAAAAGTAAACAGAACCTGAGGGACCTGTGGGACACCAGAAAGCATACCAACATATACCTCATAGTAGTCCCAGAAGAGGAAAAGAGAAAAGGGCAGCAAAATATTGAAGACATAATGGCCGAAAACATCCGAAAGACGTATACCTGTTCCCCTTCCCCAAGACTCTCAACTCCAAGCAGGGAAAAAAAAAAAAAATCCAAATGGGATAAAAAACATTCACACTGAGACACATTATAGTCAGATTATCAAAGCCCAACAACAAAGAGGGACTCTTGAAAACAGCGAGAGAGAAAGGACTCCTCACTTACAAGGTATCCTCAAGATTACAAACAGATTTTTCATCAGAAACCACAGAGGCCAGAAGGCATGGGGTAACCTATTTAAAGTCCTAAAAGAAACTCTTAGCCAAAAACTCTATAACCAGCAAAACTATCCTTCAGGAATAAAGGAGAAATTAAGTCACTTCCACATCGACAAGAAAGTCCTGCAGGGGCGCCTGAGTGGCTCAGTCGTTAAGTGTCTACCTTCAGCTCGAGTCATGATCTCTGGATCCTGGGATTGAGTCCCGCATAGGGCTCCTTGCTCAGTGGGAAGCCTGCCTCTCCCTCTCCCTCTGCCCCTGCTTATGTTCCCTCTCTCGCTGTGTCTCTCTCTGTCAAAACGAAAACAAAATCATAAAAAGTCCTGCAGGCTGACACAGAAGGACACTAGACAGTAACTTGAGGCTATAGGAAGAAATAAAGAACACAGCCAGCCTTGTAATTCTGCTTATAGCTCCTTCTTACATAATTTACGCAGATGCAGAAAACAGTTAAGCATTTCTGTTAGTAGGAACATCATATACAGCAGATGTGGCAGCAACAACATAGTGGCAGAGAGAGAGATAGAGGTATGTATGTAGCAGCAGAACATGTGTACTATTGACCTAAATTGGGATTATTTAAATTAGGTGGTTTCAAGTTTAAGATGTTAGTTGTGATCAGCAGGGTGATAAAAAAGTACACAAAAAAGGAAAGTAGGGAATCACAGTGGTACACTACAAAAACTAAAAACACACAAAAGCAGTAATGAGTAACACAAAACATAGAAGGTATACAGAAAACAAGTGGTTCCCTAGCAGAGGTGATGAATGATAAAGAGTTAACTAGGGTAAAGCAGAGAATGGTCTCTGGCACCAGGTGAGTCCCGTGTGGGCGGCTAACGCTCCTTTGTTCCTTCTGTTGGTTCACATCCCATCAACCTCTGAACCAGGAACCCAGGTGGAGACATCCTTACATGAAAGCCACGGAGACTAGTTAGCTATGAGTGTTGCCCAGAGGAAAATCAATACATCCCGATCTTGTAAAAATACAGGCCATCGCCTACTAGCTTAAGCTATCAAAATTTTTTTCCTCCTTAGGAAAACTCACCACTAGGCAGTGGTAACATTTGGTATGTTGTAACTTTCTAGAAGTTTCATCATTATCCTGTATTAGCCAAGACCAACAAGAGATCTTATATGAACTCATTAAGCCTTTGCATGTCACAGGTGACTATTACTCATAATAGCTCTGTGTTTCTAAAGCCTTCAAGTGGGGCTGAGGTTAGTAAATAACGCAGGATCATTTGAAAAGTGCTGGGAAACAGATTTTTAGAACAAAATCTGTGTGAGCATAGGACTGTGAGTCGATTCTATAGTGGCTGTGGAATGCATAAAGGTGAACCTGGATAATGAATGGAAAACTCTAAATTTCCAGTTGTCAAGTAAAAAACCTCCATGTGTTTGGTATCACATGAAAGGCGGGCCAAAATTTTGTATATATGTGTGTGTATATATATATATATATATTTAGAGGGAGGGAAGGAAGGAGGGAATTGTGTATGTGGGGGGGCAGGGGGGAGAGAATCTCAAGCAGACTCAGTGCTGAGCACGGTGCTCTATGTGGGGCTCGATCTCACGACCCTGAGACCATGCCCAGAGTTGAAATCAAGAATCATATGCTTAACCCACTGAGCCACCCACATGCCCTGGGCCAAAATTTTGAAGTAATTTTAACAGTTTGAAAAAGTAGCTTGAAATAATGGGAACAGTTTAGCAGAAGAAAGGACATTTAGAGTCACATAAGCAACCACTGTTACTAATTTAAGATCCCAAATGGTGGCTCTGTTGAGAACCTAACAGAATGGTCTCTCCAGGACCACTGAAGTGCAAAAGTGAATTCAGCTTGCTGCATTTATTATTACAAATCCGGTCACACAGCCTATAAAGGTGTACATAAAATGTGAAAGGGCAAAAGGCTCTTAAAAATTGTTTTGTAGCACTTAAATGTCCTTTTATTTCTTAACCTCAGATCAGCAGGCTCTACTCTTTAAAGGGTTTGAAGAAATTGTAAGGGATTGAGAGGAGGGTATAAAAATGGAGAAAAGTTAATACCTGTATTATTTATAATTCAGCAGCAAAAGGTGCGCATACTTATTTAAAATTAACAAGGTAGTCATCTCATAGGCATTATCCTGTGAATCCTTCTGTGAGTTTGAGAATCCCCTCAAATTTACGTTTTTAAAGGTCAGCACGTTCTGCCCATATCACCCAAGCAAACGGTTTGCTTTAAGGAACAAAGAGTATTTATCCCACATTAGATGTGTGCAAGTACAGGAAGTTGGCACAAATCATTCCACCCTTTCCTCTGTGTAGCCTCTGTCTAGGGAGAAACAGAGCATAAAACTACAGCTGGCAAAACAAAAACAAAAACAAAAAAAAAACAGGAAAAAAAAAAACCCCAAACCAAACCAAAACAAACAGAAAAAAACAGGGAAAACAAAAGCAAAAACAAAACAAAACACCAGCCAGAATTTTTTGATAGCGTCACCAGCCACTGAGAGTGGTGGCTGAAGCAACTCAGAACCTGATTCTGGCTCTGCAGAGACTATCTGACCAACCTCTCCTACCTTTTTTCCCCTCTGCCCTTAATTCAACGCCAAAGTCTGATGTGGCAAAAATTCTTTGACCTTTGGCTTGACTTCCGACTTGTCTTTTAAACAGTGCCACTGTCAACTCAGCAGCGGTTCCAATTCTCCCTCTGATGTGTGTACTAGTATTTAAAACCAAATAAGACTTTCTGAACTTGTACTTTGATTCGTGTAAATTATCAGTGCTCCACAAAAATCCGTGGGGACTCAGAGAACCCGGTGGCTTCTCTTTGTCATCGAAAGTCTTCCTCTACTTTCAGTAGCAGACTGTGGCTGTGTCTGGAATGGATCTTTTCAATCAGCACCCCACCTTCTCGAGATATCTGTGGTGCTCCCTCTCTGCCTGCTTTCCCTGTGCTCCGCATGTTACTGCGTTGCCTTTAGAAGAACGGCCTTCCACCTGACTTGGCATCCTTCTTTTGACCTTCAGCCTCTGGTTTCACCTTAGACACAAGGCTGAAATGTTCATTTGTCCTTAGACACGGCTGACTTTCTCAATCTCTGGATCTCTGCGTGGCCATGGTGTAAGGCGCTCTGAAGAGAAATCCCAAGACTACACCAGAGGGAAGAGCGTCTCCTACCCCTGTATTCTCCAGGTTTTTGAGTGTCTTTTTTATAAAGCCTCGTTTCAACTCCCCTTTTCCTGCCTCCTCTGCTCACTTTTGTCCATTTCTTTTGATCCTGGTTTCGTATGCTGGGATCACAGTGCATTGGCTGGCTAAGGAGGCATTGAGAAAGTGTTGTATCTCCTCAAGGTGTTCCCCACGGTGGGTAATGGGAGAAACGGTCACCGTCCTTCTGAGTCATCGGGATGTGGCTACAGTCACACTTACAATTCTATTGCTACAGCATTCGGGGCGTGGAAAATTTCCTCACGTGTGTTGTTACAACATTACAGTTAACTCCTGCAAGGTCTCCCAAGTAATAGGGGACATTTGTGATCCATTAAACATAACCAAGATATCCACTGATCTATTTGAAAAAATTGGTAATTGGGGATCTTATCTAATCTATCATAATTTGGAGCCTAACTTGTTTCATGTTTCTCCTTTTGCACGTGCTGATGCATGTACCATTTGCTGGCCATCGTGCCCCCCTGGAACCATACTGTAAGCCCCTGGACCGACTCCTGGATTGATTCTAACTGCCTCACAGCCCACCGCTCCGTTTCAGCAGGAAGCAGCCAGAGTGGTCACGGCTCCCGTCCCTGACAGCAGTCCTTACTATTCCAGGGGGAGGGAGGAGGGAGGATCAGGTGGGGCTAGGTAGGGAGAGATAGAAAGGGGGCTATGTGATCAGGCTCACAGAAATCCCAAAAAAGTGGAGGTGTGGGGAAACCAGAGAGAAGAGGATAAACCGGATCACCCTCCCCTAAGTGTGTGAGGTGGGTAGTGTCTCTACGATAATCACCTGTGACCAACAAAGAATAACCAGGTCCTAAAAAGGAAGTAAGCCATGGAAGGTGTTATCAATAGAGATGTTAAAAGGATTTAAGTTCCCTGGTTAGCTTTCTAGAAAAGACAAACCCTAAAGGGCCTCATTGGCAACCCTGTTAGGACCCCTCTCACTCTTGAGAGCTTTTTCTGTATCTTCACTTAACAAACTTCTATCACTTTAGTAAAAAATAATTTTTTTTTTCTTTAAGGCATTCAGCCAAATCACTTAAGGCTCAGCTTCAGGAAGCTCCTCTTAAAAAAAAATATGCCACAATCTCAAGACAGATTTAAATAATCACTTCCCTAATACATTTTCTTTCCTTTAAAGCATATACCTAAGGGGAAATGTTATGAGTCTTAGAGGCAAGACTGAGAGCTCAAATTGTTTTCTTAAAATAATATTTCTTAGTTTAGTTCATGGGTGGGGTTGATATTCTGCTGACTTTTTAATTCCACTTGGCGCTCTAGTTCAGTGATGTGCTAGTGGCAAATACGACATCTAAAATCCAAGCAGAGATTATAAAAGTTCAGTCTTTTGTGTATACAGCTAAGTTATTTATGGGTGATACAGTTAGTACTTACCCAAATGGAAAGCCTTAGGATGTAAGGTCTTTTGGCTTAGAATATAACCAGTGATTTATTAATACAGAGAAGCAAAATTAAACTCTAAACTTTGATTTCCTTTATTAGTTTTCGGTGAGAGCTTTATAAAATTGATCCTAGTTTTGGACCAGGACTTTATAAAATTGATTAATGTTTTAAAACTCACCTGGATTGTTCGTATAAAGGCCACGGTTACCCGTTCTTCAAATTCATTCAGGGGAGTATAAAGGTTTAAAATTTTGACAATCTGTTGGAATAAAAACAAAAGCTTAGCACAGACCTAAAGGAACATATGACAACTTTTGGATTTCAAAGAATATAGGACACTCACAAGAGTATACTATTCTTTACACAGGACCCATACCTTGGAGCGGGAGTGAAATTGAGGAGAGGAGCCTACAATTTGTAAACTACAGACCAGAGGCTTCGTCTACTAGACCTGAGCCCTCTTACTCCTGTCTCCATCACGCTTCCCTACCCCCGCTCCTGGCTTAAAAGATAATGGTTCTAAACAGTGTGGAGATTCCTCAAGAAATTAAAAATAGAGCTTCCCGATGACCCTGCAATTGCACTACCGGGTATTTACCCCAAAGATACAGATGTAGTGAAAAGGGCCATCTGTACCCCAGTGTTTATAGTAGCAATGGCCACGGTTGCCAAACTGTGGAAAGAACCAAGATGCCCTTCAACGGACGAATGGATAAGGAAGATGTGGTCCATGTGCACTATGGAGTATTATGCCTCCATCAGAAAGGATGAATACCCAACTTTTATAGCAACATGGATGGGACTGGAAGAGATTATGCTGAGTGAAGTAAGTCAAGCAGAGAGAGTCAATTATCATATGGTTTCACTTACTTGTGGAACATAACAACATGGAGGACAAGGGGAGATGGAGAGGAGAAGGGAGTTGAGGGAAATTGGAAGGGGAGGTGAACCATGAGAGACTATGGACTCTGAAAAACAATCTGAGGGTTTTGAAGGGGTCAGGGGGTGGGAGGTTGGGGGAACCAGGTGCTGGGTATTAGAGAGGGCACGAATTGCATGGAGCACTGAGTGTGGTGCAAAAACAATGAATACTGTTACGCTGAAAAGAAATAAAAAATTAAAAAAAAAAGAGATAATGGTTCTAGGAAACCTGCCTGAAACTCTCAGCCTCTTACCTACTAGTCATTTAAAGATTTCTTAAAGAGTACTGGAGATCTTAGATAATGAAAGTGTTGTTTTTACCACACCTCCCTATCTCCTCCCACCCCCCAAATCACTTAAAAAAAGGAACAATTTTTCCTAATTGAACAGAGAGGATAATCTTCTGTCTGCCTGCCGACTGTTGGGTGGAAGTAGCCTGCCCAAATGCAAAGTGAGGCCGGCTGAACTCTAGAAGTAAACTTCGGAAAGCAAAATATATTTAAAAGGGGGATAAAGTTGGCAAACTTGCAGTATGTCTATAGAAAGAAGCACTTCTCGGAAGAGTTTGTCATTTCATCTTATAGTGGTTAGTGGGGAGGTAAGGAAAGGTATATTTACAACACTGAGTTTGGATTTTGTTCTTTAGGTGCTCGACAGGGAGAAGAAGGTGTATGATCTAACTTAGAAAGTCGGATTTGGGAGCACCTGGGTGGCTCAGTGATTAAGTGTCTGCTTTCGCTTCAGGTCATGGTCCTGGGATCAGGTCCTGCATCAGGGTCCCTGCTCATCGGGGAAACTGCTTCTTCCTCTCCCTCTGCCCTTCCCCCTGCTTGCGTTTTCTGTTAAATAACTAAATAAATAAATAAAAACTTAAAAAAAAAAAGAAGAAAGAAAGCCTGATTTCCTTGTGATGGTCTCATTTTGTGAGGCCGCTTTGTGCTGGCCCATTTCTAAACAGGCATACTCATGGTGGAGGGCAAGCCATCCCAGGTGTGGGCAGCATTTATCTTCTGACAGTCTGGTCACATCTCTGCAACTGAGCCCTAGTAGGAATACAGTTTACTGGGGGACGGCAGGGAGGAGAGGCACATTCTAATGCCTCTAGCTTCTCAATGACTGTTTAAAACAATGTCAATGGCTTCTCTTTTTTTTTTTTTTTTTTTAAGATTTTATTTATTTGTCAGAGAGAGATCACAAGTAGGCAGAGAGGCAGGCAGAGAGAGAGGAAGAAGTAGGTTTCCTGCTGGCTCATCCCAGGACCCTGAGATAATGACCTGAGTGGAAGGCAGAGGCTTAACCCACTGAGCCACCCAGGCACCATAATGTCAATGGATTCTAAGTGAAAACATGGCCACAATGAAAGTATATAGTTGTAAAGAAAATGATTTATTTAATGCCAAAGGCATGATGCTGCCCATTTCTGAACAAAATTCTAAAATTTCTAGTTAGAAACATTCTAGAACTGATTATGTTTAAAAAATGTTTCTACCTTAAAAACAAACCAACATGGGGCACCTGTGTGGCTCAGTCAGTTAAGTGCCTGCCTTTGGCTCAGGTCATAATCCCAGGGTCCTGGGATCTAACCCTACATCAGGCTCTCTGCTCAGCAGGGAGTCTGCTTCCTCTTCTCTCTCTGCCTAGATGATCTCTATCTGTCAAATAAATAAATAAAATCTTAAAAAAAAAAAAACAAAAAAAACCCAACCAGGTGTGCCTGGGTGGCTTAGTCGGTTAAACGTCTGACTCTTGGTTTCGGCTCAGGTCATGACCTCAGGGTCGTGAGATCGAGCCCCATGTGGGGCTCTGCATGGAGCCTGTTTCAGATTCTCTTTCCCTCGATGCCTCTGCCCTTTCCCCTCCCCCTAACCGCTCCTGTGCGTGTGCACTCTAAAAACAAAAATACATTTTTACCCAAGCTTAATGTTTTTTGTGTTTACTACCTTATCTTTCTATGTGAGCAAGGGGGCCCAGAATGTTACTGGGGGAATGGTGGCATCTTGTCCCAGAGACCAAGGCGGTCTTTGGTTCCCCCAGGAACATTCCATCTGCGACAGCTTCTATTGTGTCACTGGCGGCTAGGAAGGCTGTGCTTGTACCCCCCAACACAGAGAAGCCTTCCCCTTGGATGGGGAGGCGGGCCGGCTGGCTGCTGGGGCGTACCTGCTGCGTGCTGAGAGAGGTGCACAGGGAGCAGATGGCCTCCGCGTCCTCCGAGGTTTTCTTCTTCAGTTGCAGGAGCTGGGCTGCTTGGATCAGGGGTTCCATGGTCTGGACGGCTCCACTCTGGTGAAGGTTCCTTCCCCGAAGCCACTCTTCAAGCTGGCTTATGTTGTACCTTAGACACAGGTCAAAGGGAGCCGAGTTAGGCCAGACTCCTAAGGCCCGGGGGCGAGCACACCTGGCGTGCCTGTGGTACCACCCAGTTGCAAACAGTGGGATCGTTTTCACCCTCACCAGCTCACACGGAGCAAATCTTGAAGAGCACTTTGCTGAATGAATACAGCGACGAATGGGTGTTTAAAATCAAGCAAAGCTGAGGGACATGAAGTGTTTGTGTATTTGATCTACTGAACTGAAGCGATTGGTACTTCACCTTCACAAACATAGTTCTACGTGGGCCTTCTCGAGTCTCTAACCTCGCCGAGGTTTCCCCCTGACCTACCCACACTGTCTTTACAGTCTTTAGAGTGCGTCAGCGTCGTTAAAGCTCTGAACTCATTTGTTTCCCAGGTTACCGTCTCGGTGTGGAATTCCACCAACAAACGAGCAGGCAATGGAACTGTGTCTCGCACTGTGACAAGGACCGGCAGCGAGTTCTGGATGTCACTGTCAGAGACAAAGGCCCCGGGCTCCGACTCTAGCCTGCGGGGGAGGGCCCCTCCGGCCACGAGGCTCGGGCAGGGCGCCCCGCTCCTACCTGAGCTGCATGCCGGTGCTCCACGAGCAGACGTCCTTCCGCAGCAGCAGGTTGTTGAGGGTCACGGCGTTGATCATGTAGAACAGCTGCCTGAACACCTGCAGGATGATCTCAGGGTCCAAGCCCTGGTCTCGCATGACCGTGTGGAAGGAAGTCATCTGGCGGATGACGGCTTCCAGGCCGTAGGAGTTGTCCCCATCTACCATGCTGGAGGAGCGCTTCCGGTAGCCAGTTGGCTTCACACCAGAGAGACCCTGAATGCTCTCATTTTCCAACATGGCGGAGACTGAAAGAAAAGCATGGTTGGAGAAGCTGGCGTGTTCCCCACGAAAGATCTGTTCTTGGACCAGTAAGATCATTCAGCGCCTTCGGCTTTGGCGATGGCATCATCCACCGGCATACAATGTTGATGTGCTCAGAAACTCACAGCATTGAGCATCGGATTGCTAATGTGTTGGAATCTATACGGAATGAGGTTTGCCTATAGAAATCTTGGACCAAATTTGTGCTTAAATTCATTAGTGATGGGACAAAGATAATGGGCACGTACCAACTCAGTTCTGTACTGGTTTCTGCGCTAAGTACAAGTTTGAGAATTGAGCATCTTGGGTATAGTACCGGCCTAGCCCTTGACTTGGCCTTGGACCCTGAGATCATCCTACTCGTTTTCAAAAAGCGCTTTTCCATGAGGCACTGACCATATAAATCTCAGGTTAGCTGGTCTTATTACACTTTCTACCCAGTGTTTAACCATGTGTCTGGGGCTTTATACTTGGTATTTCTTTCCATCTCCCAACAAGCCATTTCCTGGTGACAAAACTGAGGCACACGAAAGTTAAAATTACTTGCCCAAGGTCAACCACTAGGAGTCAGCAGGACCAGGATTTGAACCCAGGTGTGTCCAACTCCAGAATTGTTGCTATTAGTCATCACATGATTCAGAATCACGAAGCACCCCCAGTGTTCTCTACGCCCTGTGCCTCATAAGAAGGTTCTCAGGGATAACAATGTGGAACGACCCTTATGCTAGATAAGGTTCTGGATGGCATGGAGTGCTCTGTCCAACTTGGAATCTACATACAACCTATCTGTGTTGTAAGAACCCAGGGGAAAGCTTTACAACACAGTCACAAGGGACAATTTCCTCCCCAGCCTTCTTGGAGCATCCTGAGTGATGTGTGGATGTGTCATTCCTGACTCAAAAAACAACAGGCCTCTCATGTTTCAATTCTGATTTATTGCTAAGTGCCCAAGTCTACTGCTTTGGACAGAGTGTTCTGTAAGTACTTACTGTATGAGTACTTGCCACTGTGTTTCTTCATGTGCACCTGCTTAATGCTTTTATTTTTTTCATGAATAAAGTACACATATGGGCATGAGGATTATATTTTTTACTCTATATGCAATGATAACCTTTTGGATTTATACTTAGTACTTATGGAAGACTTCATAGCTCTTCCTGAGTACACAGCACACACCTCCTTACTGCCTTCAGCGGGAAGGTTCTAGTTTTCTGGAAGCCACACCTAAGGTACAGGCTTCCCTGACAGCAGGTGGTGTTCACCATTATTTCTGACCCCACAGTGAGTGCTGGAGATCTGCTGCTGCCAGCTTACCTATCATAGGCTGCAACACACCCTCGGCGATTTTAATGAGCTGCTGGTAGATCTGAATGGAAAGGTCACTCAGCACCTGGCGGTATTCGGTGAGGTCAAAGTTCTTAAGACAGTGCTCATTCTGCTTGGGCGTATTCTGAGTCATGAAGCCCTGCAGAGAGAAAGGGCATTTGAAGGAGGCTGGGCGGTCTGCCGGGGCTCAGCAGGACTTCCAGGTCTCCGTCTCGTCCTTGACACCCTATCTGTGGAGCTCCACCAGCCTCTGCTAACATGATGGTCCACAAGAGCCTGTCAGTTCCTTGAGGCCTCAGTGGGGGGCCCTTGAATCTGAAGGCAGAGCAAAACCTCAGCATGATAGAGAAGTCGGAGCTGTTTGAATTAAAAGGCCCAAATCACTTAGTCCACATCTTGAGGTGATTTCCCTGCAGCAGCAGACCCAGCTTGGTAGCAGGTCCAGGGAAAGAGGCATCCGACCTGAGTCTCTGTCCATCTCTCCTAACAGGCCAGGATACCTTACAGTGTGAAATGCACAGCCATGGAAGGAGTACGGCCGGGTAAGATGATGCTTTGGGAAATTTTACATGGATTCTATTGTTGGATATCAGAATTAATAGACAAACGGAAATGATCTCACAGCTACAGCACCTTGTCCCCTTAGCTTTCTACACGAACAAGAGGAAATAACGTTGTCGAGAGTTGCTAGTATCAAGAGGAGTCGGGGGACCCAACAGCCCTTTGTATTCAGGCCGAGGTACACCAAGGGCAGCCAGAAAGATCAAGTCTTCCAAAGAGTGACCATCCCCAGCAAAGTCTCTCAAACCACATCCCATTACAAAGCATTTTTAAATAAAAACTAAAAAGCAGGTGAAAGAAGGAATCACTGTGACAGCTAAGATACATATTTTTCTCCATCTTTATTTACACTACACCTATCTGGCTATACTGTGCTTCGGGTCTTATGCCCCCCCAATATATTATTTTTAATAAAAATGAAAAAGGAAGGGCAGAAAGGAAAAGTGGAGGCACCCCCCACACCCCCCGCCAGGAGCCTGGGAGTGGTGTCTGGGGTGAGGCGGAATTTTTACTGGAGAAGCCAGAGTGAAGACATGGCCTGGGTCACTGAGCTACGGGGCTAAATGCAGAGCATGGGCACAGTTCTTTCAGGGACCAGTATTGGGAATGGTGGGTTCCAGATGAAGCTGGGCTCTCGAGGGTCAGAGCATGATAGGAAATAATGCAATCAGTTGGGCTGCAGGTCAAGGAATCAAATTTGGTTAGAAGTAAGAAGTTGGGCCTCCAGGTCAAGGTGTAAAAATGTGGTCTCATCACATTGTGCCCCTTCTCGGCGTCTGCCTTAAAATGGACAAACTACTGGTTGGTTTAAAAGACAGTCTCACGCATCAGACAACTGACCAGGCTTTCTTCCGGCGTTCAAGGAAACAGGGTTCTTCCACGGATGCTTCCGAAATTTAAGGTCACAGGGCTCTCCCTGGAGAGTCCCAGGAGTTCTCAGATAAAGGATGGGTCACGTAAACTCATTTCCCCACCATTCTACTTATTTGATTCCAGGTGCTTTCTGGGGCTGCTGGGATCCTCAAGGCCACCTAGAGGACAGGTGTGCTGTGGCCTGCCTATCCCTGAGTCTAGCTACCAGGTGGAGGAAGGTGTGCCCTGAGCCTGAGGTCCCAGAGGGCGCTGGACAGACCTGACATGCTCTCCTCAGGGTAGAACCGCATTTGGACAGAGCAGGGCTGCCCTCCATGACAACCCAGTCTCTGAGCTGACATCTGCTCTGAAGCAGGACACACATTGCTCTGTCCAAGGAAGCGAGAGCCTGGTGGGGGATCTGGGGTGCTTTAATGGTTTTTGAGTGCCCTTTAGGCGTTGGGTTATCTCAGCACGCACCTCATCCCCGCTGTACTGCTTCAAGCAGTGAAGGAGGCGGCAGGTGTTGGATAACCAGAATGATGTCATCTCGAAGTCCTCGTTGTGCTTCTGTGGAAAGAAAAAGACATCCCTCGTTAGTAGGGGCTCCCATCTGGTTAAACACTCACCTGCAACCTGTCTTTCCAGGTTTCTAGAATTACTCAGCATGCCCCCAAGCAGACACGATGGCCCATCACGAAGAGGAGATCCACTGTCCAGGGGCTGTGTTACCATTCCTCCACTGCTGGGAGGGGCACAGAGGCCCCCACCCTGGTTTCCTGAGCAGTGGTGCACCCCTGTGCAGCCCCGGGCTGTATGCTGAGCTCTGGACAGCCGGCCCCGGCAGGCTCCAAACCATCAGCGATCCAACCCAGGAGATGGGAGGAGCACGCCAGTGAACTATTCTGGCACTCCATTTATTGAGAGAGCAGATGTCCAATGGGTTCAACCCTCTGGAAAATGACTATAAAGCGTAACTTGGTGAAAAAGGCTGTTGCACAGCCCAAAGAGCTGAGACACAGCTTCTGCCCTAAGGCCGATGACTGCACAGAGTTCGTTTTGTCCCGTAACACCGCCCCTGTTTAAACGTCAGAGATGGGAGCTTCGATGGCAATAAAACAAGGGGGTCGGATGGAGAGTGATGGGTAGGGCTGGGCATGCCGGTGGAGCCTGGTGATGAGGGAGGGTTTTCCTGAGGCAGTGACCTCTCAAGTCAGCCTTCGACTTGCCCAGACCAGCACAAGCGTCTGGACGAGCTCGAGTGAGGGGTCGAGGCAGGAGACTCAGACCCAAGAGTTACCAGCATGTCCGTTCAGAGCCAGGAGCGGATAAAATTGGGCAGGAGGTGCGGTAACTGAGACACAGCTGGCGCGAAGCCAGAAGCTACAGGCTGGTGCGACACACTCCCAGAAGGGTGGGGGGCAAGTGACAGCGGTCTAGACTCCGTGCTTCTGCCACACGGCAGAGTGTGGTCTCAGACCGGAGGGCAGTCTCAGAGCAATGCCGCTTGGGGTGTGGGCCTGTGCCGAGGCACAACTCTCTCTCACGGAGGGCTGATCTCCCTCAAAAAGCTTACCTCTCCCCATAGCTTCTATGTGGCCCGGCCTCTCCCCTCCCTGCAGGCCGGCCTCCTTCTGCAGAGGCTGTCACTACACTGGTAAGGGGCCTCGTGCCTTTAGGTGGAGTTCCTCCAGTGAGGGCCCCAAAAGCAGCCCTGTCCCAGCCCGGGGCCTCCACACTTCGGAACCTGATAAATGTTTATACCTTCCTTGGGCCACTGCCCTGCCTGCGTAGCAGGCACCCAGCTCCTCGGAAAGGTCTGGGAGGAAGTCTCTATTCAGGTTGTGTTCCTGCATGGCACTGTAGGGCAGGGTCAGCCTGCCCTGGAGTGGAGCACAGCATCCTCCTGGCACCACAGGTCAAGGCTTTTGAAAGCCCCAGGGTTCCCTGGAGGCGGCTGGACAGCAACACTGGATTTCTGGGCGTCCCACCGTTTCTGAGCCTGCGCATCCTGGCTCCGCGGGCGAGCTGCGTGGCTATCATCCGCCTTCAGAGCTGGAGACGCGAGGAAAGCCCAGACAGGGCGGAGCTATGGGGAGCCGTGGGCTCCGTCCCATGGGCGTCCCTCAGTCCGCTGCCAACCACCACCTCTGGCCCGGGGCACCTACCTTCAGGACTTTCTTAATGCCGTTGATGGTGGAGGTCAGCAAGGAGTGCACTTTGACGTCATCGTTGACGTAATCGGCGTGCCTGATGCACATGTAGAGGACGTAGGCAGGAAGGCAGGGCACGGTGCCCGCCAGCGTCTGCGGCTTCAGCTCTGACAGCAACAAACACCAAGAGTTAGACTCTAGCAGATGCCTGGGGCTCTGAGAACCTGCTCAGACATATTTTCTTTCCTCTTTTTCTTTTTTTTTTTTTTTTTTAAAGATTTTATTTATTTATTTGAGGGAGAGAATGAGCAAGAGGGCACACAAACTGGGGTAGAAGCAGAGGGAGAGAGAGACCCGGACTCCTTGCTGAGCAGGGAGCCTGACACGGGGCTTGATCCCAGGACCTTGAGATCATGACCTGAGATGAAGGCAGATGCTTAGCTGACTGAGGCACCTAGGTGGCCCTGAAATAGAAGTATTTTCAATATTTTCCTGGAGCTCCTCTAAGAGTAACCTTTCAAGGGGCCGTGTGGCTGGAGGAGGACTAGGGGAGAAGCTGTCAGGGATACACAGACACCTTCTGACCCCGAGTACTAGTTTCAGAAACTAGTTAAAAGCCCCAAACTCACAAAAGCACATTCCTCATTGTTTGGACCAGAACAATAAGACAGGCTCCTAATGCCTGGTCCTTAGAACATGAAGGACAAGAGCCCACAGGTAGCAGCTCTCTGCCGGGTTTCCACACAGAGGCCCGGGCCCGGGGCCAGCCGCAGGGAGGAGATGGCTCCCCAGCCAGTGAGGGAGCTCGGGGCGCTCCCTGCTGCGGGCACCCCGGACTCTCCCACAGCGGACGGCGAGAGCAGGTCCCGGGAGAAGCTGGCAGACCGCAAATTCCCAAAGCCAGAGCCCGCGCGCCGGGGCCCGGAAGGCCACAGGGACCTTTAGCCCACTTAACGTCCGTTTGGAAACTATGTACTTCGCAGCAGCTGCCTAGACCTCCTCAGAGCCAGGAATAGATCAAGTCGGCTGCTGAGTGGCCACGGCCATTTCCCCACCCCCCGAGGGCCACAGTGTGACACTGGTCTCGCCAGCCTCTCCACTGACGGGTGGCCTGAACTGCGTACAGCTTGTCCTGTCTTGGGCTGTCCTATCATGACCTGAGTCCCATGTCCTATAGACTCACGTGGTCTGCCCAGCTAAGTGTTAGCGTCTGGGGCAGGACCAACGGCTCGACACGTCTCTATCCTCCACAGCAACCAGCCCGTGCCAGGGACCTAGGAGGAGGTCAGACGGAGTCTTGGCATTTGTTTGGCTGACGAGAGGGAAGGGGACTGGGTGTGACATGCAGGCAGCTTAGGGAGAAATGGCCTCGTCTGGGGCTGCCTGAGCCGGGACAGTGGGGAGGAGCCACCGTCTGCTGGCACAAGCAGTCCCGTTAGTTTTGGACTCTATTGTTGGGAACTTTGACTTTCATTCCCCAGAGATGAAAGGCTCATTCCTAGCAGCTTTAGAATCAGATGCAGCCTGCTGAAGGAAGAGGGGCTTCCCATCAGATTGCAGGGCAGCTGTAGGGGGAATTAGCCTTTAGAAAAAGAGCCAAAGCACTCAGTCGCTGGAAATACCCAACGCAAAGAACAGTGGGAAAAATCTGCCCTAGACTAGAGTCATCCCAGCTTCCACAGCCCTCGGCCCTCAGCAAGCTGCTCAGCAGGGTGGGACTTCGGCAAACTCATATTTCTCTAAAACAACCCCGACCTCCTAGTTGACCGTCCAGTGCCCCTGCAAAAAGCAACCACTTCATATTCGTCACACTGAGAAGAGTCTGTGACTTCAGCATAGCACTTTCTCCGGTCATATTTCCCATCTATTGTATTTCCCACGTCCGCATTTTATGGAACACCTAAGGCTCCAAGTAGAGGAGCTTGTGGTTCAGGGTCCAGAGGACCGTCTACCCAAGATTCTTCCCTTTTTTCACCCAGGACTCTCTCCTCCAAGCCTCCTCCCCCTACTCGGCAGGCAGCTGCTGGACTGGGCTGGGCAGAAAGGCAGGCCTGGGGAAGCCAGGTGGAGCAGGACGAGAGGGGAGGGAGCCGGGCCACGTGGCAAACCAGGCTGTGGCTCGGGGTGGCAAGGAGAGCTGTACCCAAGAGCCTGGCATGTGGTCCCCATAGCATCATAGCATGAGCATGGCCTGGCGGCAGGGGGGGGGGGGGGGGTGGGGGGGGGGTAGAGGAGAGGCGGCGGGAAGGGAGGGTGACAGAGAGCCAAGGATGGGTGGGAGGTGGCGGGGCGCAGAGTGGGGGGTGGGTTATGCTGGGTTGGCCATGCAGTTGGGGAAGGAGCTGTGTGGGGGTGGGATGCCACAGAGGGTCCCAACCTGTCACCAGGTTCCGAATGAGAAGGGCCTCGTCTTCCTTGTGGTACTCCAGCATGCCCTGGAAGTCCTTCTCCTTCCGTTGGACGGTGACCTGCCTGTTGAGCTCATGTCGCTTCTGCTCACTCTGGGCCAGTGCCTGGGTGGCTGGACAGGAAAGAGACAGGGAGCATGAAGAGAGAGCTCCAGGCTGCAGGCCCAAGAGGCGGGGGTGCCTTAGGTCAGTGGTGCTTTGCTCTGGGGATCCAGCATTCTAGGTTCTCTGAGCTCCCACACCCCTCATGTGATCTGTCCTTGCAGCCCAGACCACACTCCAAGGAGCTTAGCACCAGGCACTGGGGGCCCCCCTAGGATAAGAATTCAGAATGAATGAATGACAGGTCTTCAAGACTGAATGAGAGAGAGAAGCCTGAAACCTGAGAGGCCAGGAGAAGGAGAACTCAAAGAGAGCAGAGAGATTCAGGGATGGAGAGGGGCTAAGCAGAACACATAGCCTCTCCTCCCAGATCCTCCTCTAAAGCAGCAGGTGGACATAACCAGGTGAGTAAGCAAATGACACCCGTGCTGGGTGCTGTGCCCAGAGGCACTTGGTATTAGGACGAGAGATGGGACTCAACCCTGGGGACACAGCTCTTGAGATGAGAGTAAAAGGATGGGGGCGGGGATCCAGGCGGTGGGGGGACCCAGAGAGGATTCCACGCCAGCTGTCATGTGTCAAGAAGGACTGGGGCTGACAGATTTATAGCAAGGAGTCAGAGAAAGCACATTCTGGATGTTTCTGGAAGAAAATCTAAAACTGCCTGACCTCTCTGGGCCAGATTCCAGGTTAGAAATTTAATCACAGCACTGACCCTGTTCCTTCCTGACTACCTGTCACATGGAGTGAGGCCCCTGTGGTTGGGGTCTGTGTGTTATGTAGCATTTTTCCCCACACCAGAAAGCTTCGCCTCCCAGCTCCCTTGAGGGCAGGGCCGCAGGGCCACGGTCTCAGTGCAGAGCTCAGAGGAAGCACCCAAACACCTGCTGGCTGACTGATCTTCGTCCAGATTCCGGCCACCTGAGAACAGGTGAGCCTGTGGGTTCTGACTTGGTCCATCCCACGGCTGGACTGGGCACAGGCACCAGAGGACGGGGGAAGCAGGAAGAGCCTGCAGACGGAAGTGGGCCATCTGTTCCCTTCCCTCACTCGTGACTGAGCGCACACACACACCCTCTCTCTCTTTCTCACAGGCCTTACCTTCTAGGTCCTGGACCTTCTTCATGTAAATTTTCAGTTGTTTCTTGAGCTTCCTTTCATTCTTTTCCAGCTTTTCTACCAGTTCTTTAAGGTCCTAAAATCAGAGGGAAGCAGTGTGAGAACAGACTTAACCCAGCCCTGGAGGGCAGGGGCTAGAATCCTGGGGCTCAGGATGGCCCTCGGTGGCCACCAACCCCAGTCCTAAACCCTTGCTGAAGGGTGGTTTCTAGATTCTGTTCCTGCTATGGGGCCAAGGATGCAAACCCAGCCCATTTAGCTCAAGGCCATTGCTGGCTCCAACTGTTTCCAGAACGTGACTTTCCAGAGTGTGATCCGATGGGCAACATCACTCACCAGGTTCTCGTTGGTCAGCCGGGAGATCTCCTGCTGGACACCAAACTCCACCTGGGCCTCCGGGGCCAGCAGCAGCGTCTGGCAGAAGGTCTGCTGCTGCTTGTCCAGCTCCTCCTTCAGGGCTTCCACCTGCGCCTTGAGGCCCTCCACCTCCTCCTCGTGCTCACGGCTCTGTGCCTGCAGCTGTGCCTCCAGCAGCCTGCACCAGGGCGAGGGGGGCCGGTGACCGTGGGGCTCAGGTCGGTGCCCCACGTGAGGGGCCACAGACGGACACGCAACGGGGAGCAGCCAAGCACACAGCAGCAGCAACTGCACAAACCCAACGGGGAAGACGCCGAGGGGAACAGTCTGGCAAGCAGCCCAGCCCATCCCGTCCGAGGATGGGAACTCGGGGCCAAACGCGCACCCCTGGTCTGAGGCCTTTTCCTTGCCACCCCCTCCCCCATTGCATTCTTCATCCTACGCAGGCAGTTGGTTTGGGATTGAGAGATTGTCTCCGTGTCAAATTGCCATCCACAGAAATAAATTTCTTACAGCATCATTTACAGAAAAGTATCCACATCTGCGCCAGCTTCTCAAGAATCTCCTTGTTAAGACAAAAGCCTAGTAGACTCAACTAGTGCCTACGTATTTCCTCTATCCTAGATTATCTGCCTGTCTTAGAAAGGCAAAACACGAGCGCCCTCCTTTTTCTCGTCACCACCTCCACTTTGTCTGCGGACATAAATACACAAATTTTTCTCTAGTCAAAACAGAAATTAAGACTCCTGGCGAACCATCTGGGGGAAGGTTTCAGATTAGCTGGTGTCATGAGCAGAAGCAGAACAATCTTGAGAAGATCTGGGCAAGGTTGGCGAGAAGTCTCAGAAGACTCTGAGTCTGAAAGGTCCCCAGACAATTCTGGGAGACACCTGTTCCATCCGTCATGAGAAGGCAAGGGATTCTTGAAGCTTCCCAAGCAGCTTCCTCCTCCTCGGGAAACACCAATGGGAATGAGGTGCTACCTTCTTGGGCTCAAGAGCAAATGTTCTGATTCAGGGTAGTGAACATCACATGAAAGAAAAGTAGGACGTTCTGGATGAAAGGTACACCAAAAGCTGTCTGACAAGACCCACATGCTCGAAAATTCTCTTTGGTCTCTCCCAGGGATGCCAAGACAGTGACCAGAGCTTAGAGTCAGGAACCTGGAAGTGCCTCAGAAATGCCAGTAAGAGTCCCCAGCTGCCCTGGAGACACCTTTTTTGTTTTGTTTTTACAGTTGTGCTAGTTTGGCCACAAGAGAGGAGGGACCAAGTTGCCAAGGGAGCGAGAGATGGGGAGTGTCTGCTGTCAACGCCCCCATGGCTGTGCCCATGTCTTTTGTAGCTCAGTCAGCTCCCAAGTGACACGGGGAGCAATGTCCGACTCCCAGGGGCTTCTCAACAGATTCATACAAGTGAAGAAATGCTGGAAGAATGACTGACTCACCCACGCCACACGCAGCATCATCAGCTGAAAGCACTAATGACGTGAGGGAAGAGCTCTGTGATTAAATTAGCATTTTAGAGGACATAGGATATTTAGAAAGCATCCACTCTTGGCTACAATACACTAAAAGCATCATAAGAAAGTTATAAACGTCTCAAGAGAGAACAGAAACCACTAGGTTCTCGGGACTCCCCCTCAGGATTTGGTTCCTGACTTGTGCTGTGAGTTTGTGCGGGCAGCTTTCTTATTCTCCATCTAGACTGTAGTTGGGTGGCTTCGGTTCTGGGCAAGATAGGAGAATCCCTAGCCAAGCACAGGGCTAGACACACCTCCTCCGAGGCCAAGAGTTCAGAGGTCACAGCCAGTGACGGAGCTGGTTCTAGAAGCCACGTCTCCTGATGGATAGGTCTGAGCTTTCACTTTTGTTAATCCATTCATTTGCTTATTTAAAAAAAAATCCAATCTGCTGATAGAGAGCCACAAGGAATCACCTGGTTTTACACGGGGGTTCCCTCCCCAATAAAACAAACTTCTCGTTGGGACAGGTCTTACTGAATAATGGCCATTATAACAGAAATGTCAGATAATATGGGTCCTGTGCTTACTACGTGCCAGGCACGTGCCAAAATGCTCCACCTGTCTTAACCCTATTCCTTAGAATGACTCCATGAGGCAGGTCCCATTCTGATCCACATCAGAGCAGCGAGGGAAGAGACCGAGGTCCCCTTGTTCACAGGCAGTGGGGCCACTTAGCAACCTAGAGCCAGGAGGCACGCTGCCTCAAGGACCAGCTGATCTGGACTTTCTTCTCCCAAGAACAGATTCTTGTTGCTGTAATGGGCCCTCCAGCAGGTCATGGGCAGGTAACACTTTGGAGGTACTATGGGAGGGCGTCGGGTTCCCACCCGGCCCCACCACCGCCAGGCCGAGGGGCCTGGGCCAGCATGGACTCCACCGCCAGGGCCTCTTCTGGGACACAAGCCTGTGGACCATCGCCGCTTTGGTTGTTGGGGGGCTCAAATGTGCCAAGCTATGCCACAGACCCGAAGGGCCACACGCAGGCAGCCAAAGTGGGATAGGACCACCACATGGTGTGTGTCTAACCTCCCTTGGTAAACTGCTCACCCACAGCTCAAGGCCAGTGGCTTATTCAGACTCCGGTACCACATGGAGGATTCAGGTTCTAGATCTTCCACTGAAGCGGCAAGTTCCCTGAATCCTGGAAGCATCAGTGTCCTGACCCCAAGAAGGTTCCCCTGAGCCTTCAGCTGCTGTCGCTTAGACCCATATGAGCAGCTCCCCGGGCCTCATAAACACAGAGCCCGGACAGAGAGCACCAGCCAAGTGACCCGAGGGGCAGCCCACGGCACCCCCGAGACTCAGGCCCTGGCCTCCACTCCAGGTGAGAGACAGGTAAGCGTAGACACGAGCAGGCGGGACAGACAGAGCAGGCACAGGCAGGAAGGCGTATGCGTGACCTGGCAACTTGCTTTAGGCCTTGGTAGGCCAAGCCGAGCTCTCCATCTTCATTCAAATATCCCCAATCCTCAGTCTTGCTAGAAATAAAGGACAAAAAACAGGGCATCGAGTGTAGAGGGAAGAGACAGGGAGGAAGAATGTCCAGGAAAGTGAGGCCAAACGTTGGAAACCAAAAAAAAAAAAAAAAAAGGAAAAGCTCGAGAACTCCCAGCTTCCCTTCTTCCTCTGCGATCACCAGCACCTGAGCGCCTAAGAATGTCCCTGTTCCCCAGGCCGGGTCTCAGAAGGGGGTTCGTGCACTCTCATGGGGGATTGTGGATCACGATGGGAGCCAAAGGCTGCACTTGCCCCAATAAATTCTGTGAACAGCAGTGGTTGTCTCCCTCCCCCACCCCCGAAGGATTCAGAAAAGGAAAGAGAATGGGGAGACCTGCAACCAGGGCAGGGAGGCAAGGCCTGCGCTCAGTAGAAGCCCCAGAGGGCCTCCGGGGAGGTGGCATCTGCTGTGCTCTGACCGGGGACACGAGGCTCGGTGACATTGAGGGAGACAGCTCCACCGCTGTCTGCTTTTCAAGGCCGTTCTCCACTTTGTCACTAAGGATACAAAAGCATCAGCTCATCTCACCTCCAGCCCTCACCGCAGTTGCACATAAACCATGAGTAAAAGCCAAGCAGGAGGCCCGCGGAACTTTCTCTGCCCCCACCCCAGGGACTGGGTGGCATCTCTCCTATTCACTCAACCTGGAAAGCAGATGGCCAGCTGCCGTCTCCTTGCAAATCCTTTGACCCTCCCCAGGGGCCCAGTGCCTGCCTATTGCCGGATGAGTCCCTCCTGGAGGTCAGACGCATGCTCCCCATACCCCCAGCCATGCACCTCCCCGAGGCACACACAGGAGATCCTCAAGGGCCTGTGGGAGGGGGCTGTAGGCCGCAGACTGAGCCTCTCCCACCTGCCAGGAGGCTGCCCCCGACTGTGTGTGTGGGGATCCTCCTCCTGCTGGCTGGATCCCAATTTTCCTGGCAGGAATCCTGGAGGAGCCGTAGGCGGTGTGCAAGGATCGGCAACCCTGTCCTCACAGCAGGGAGACAACCTTCACCCGGAGGAGTGGAGCTGCTGTGTTGCTCCTGCTGGGTTCTAGGTGAGGTCTGGGGGAGTAGCTACCCTGTTATCCCCTCCCCTGAGCGCAGCCTCATGAAGGGCGGCCCCAGGCCTTGGCAGGGATCACACAAGCTGCTTCTAGAGGGAAGCCGGTCATGCGGCTCCTAGGTCCCACCCTGAGAAGCTTGAAGGAGAGGGAAGGGGCAGGGACCACCGGGAGCGTGCGGGCTCCACGCCTTCCTTTCAGGGCTGTGCTGCCTCCCGATGGGCAGTGAGCGGATTACTGCCAAGAAGTCCATCGTGGGGGCCTCTCCTCTTTAGGACTCTGGCTCCTCAAATGTCCAGAGCTCTCATGGAGGCCTGGCCTCCCCAGAGACTGCGTTGACTGGAGACTTTGAGCTGTCCCCTCTAGTTCCTAGCACGGAACTCACCTGTGTGTTCCACTTATCCCAGCAAATCCAAAAGGGACCCTGGCCATGTCAAGTGGGAGCTGGCAGCCTAGCGCCCGTCCCTTCTCAGCTCCTACCACATTTAACTAGGGCAGTCAGTAGCCAGTACTTTGCTCACCAGGAACGCGGGACCTTTTCCTTCACCTTGTTTGCCATGAGTGAAGGGACCCCAAGAGGGAGAGGACGTGCCTGGCCCGGACAGCCGCCCACCCTGGCTGGCCCTCCAGATGCCCAGGTGGAGGGAGGGGGCTGCTGGCTCTGGCCGGGAGGGTCACGGTGTTCCTATAGTTCCCGTGATGGCACACGGAGTCCCACCTCTCACCCTCTGGCGGGTGCCTGTGCATTGCTGAGTTACACAGAGAGGAAGTTAGCATTAATCCCTGTTCCGAGGGAGACGCTCTCAGAATTCTTAATTCTGGAACAGGCCGGGCATGATGCACAAAGATAAAAGTAGAGACTGTGCGGGCCAGTCATCACACAGTGCTCAGCAAGTCGGGCACGCCGGCTAATGAAAATGCAGTCAGCCAGCTCAGGTCCGAGCCTTTGTTCCTGGGTGAAAGAGGTCCGGTTCCTCCACGGGGACTCTCTCCCCCCTTCTCGGGCCCTCATGGGGGGAGGCCTGGGAGGGAGCGCCACCTAGTGGCAGGAGAAGGAAAACCCAAACGCCAGCTTACCGGAATTTTTAAAAAATAAAGTACAAGAGGTCAATGAACATATCAACAAACATTCAAGGAGGATGGGCTGGGTACACACCACTGTGCCGAGCTCCATTCCCGGTGAGCCTACAGACACACTTGAGCAACCAGCAGGTAGTCTCCAAGTTGCTCCAAGAAGGCAGCAAGACAGCACAGAGGAACCCGGCTGGAGAACCAGGCACCCCAAAGGCGTGGTCGTGGTTGTCGCCTACATGTCCTGGACCTGTTTCATGTGTAAAATGAAAGTGCCCCTCTGACTTATCTGAGGTTCCTTCTAGATCTTTAATGACATAATCTTGCTCACTGTAAAGCTCATGCAGCCGAAAAGGCGTGGGAGAATATTTGCTTTCTCTCTGTGGACCCTGTCCACAGAGTCCCGTCAGGACTTTGACCCAACCGCCATCCCTCTGTCCCGGCTGGAGGCCCTGCTTCCTTGTGAACGGAAACAGGCAAGGTTCCTAAGAGCACGAAAATGGTCAGTTTCCAGTCTCTAAAAAACTGGAAAATGTCCTGCTCCACGGATGTCCTTATTTCTGTAGCTCACAGCTGGATGTTCTGCCCAACTGCCCAGGATGCTCCCCACAATCTCTGAGAATAGGAGGCCGTAACCCCAGCACCATGAATGAGAGAAATGTCTGAGCTGCAGGCAGGGCCCGGGAAGGTGAATTGTCTTGGGATAAATAGGGCCATGCCTCTGAATTACAGCAGACAGGAACTATGCTGATGGTTTGGGACCCAGTGAATTTTGGGAACACTTATGAGGGAATCATCGCCCCACAGAGTTTCCAGCTGGTAACAGTGACAGTGAGGATTCAAGGAAGGGAGTTGGGGAGGCTGAGTCTCTCTTCTCCCTCCCTCCTTTGCTGTCTGAGCAAGACATCCCACAGCAACTGGGGTTCAGGCCCAAATGAGCCATGAACGCCAAGCCTATCCTAAGAAATGTGCACACACCCTTTTCTGGTTAAACAGGATCTCCCCTGTCCCAAGCAGGCTCCTTGTAATAACCCCGGCTTTGCCTGTCCAACAGGCAAAGCTACCTTTTGTGCCAAGGGCCTCCTGTTGTTTCCTGGAACCTGCTGGGTAGAGGGATGGCAAGGTTTCCTGGGACCCAAGCAGAGGTCCAATAATGCACTCTAAGTTCCTCTTTGCAGTTCCACAGACTTGAGTGGAAATAGCCAGTGGCCAAATGTACACTGTTCCCAGAGCTAGACCTGAGCCCTCACCACACTCCTGCTCCTACCTCACTCTGTGACCTAAGTGCACGCGGGGAGGTGAGCCTAGCCTGTTCTGCTACCCACTTCCCCAGGCCTGCCCCACCAAACCCTCCAGACACCCACCTGTGTCTGCAACAGCCCATCCCCGGGGGCAAGGACTAGCCCTCTCTTTAATTTGATTTTGGCCACAGATGAAATGGTAATAATGTTGCTGATTTCTCTTAGCTCCCAAAACGTGGAAATGAAAGCACTTTCTGGAAGCAGAAGAGCCATCCATCTTCCTGCAGTTCCTTCCCAGAACAGACCCTCATTACTGGCTTCTCTCCCAAAGTGGAGAACAAAGAAAGAGGCACAGTCATAAAGATGAAACAGAACTCTATAAACTCTGGAAGTTAGCACGTGAAAAAAGTTCCAAACTGGGGGACCCTGGACTCTCAGAGGAGCTGTGACTGGGCGTGGGGAATAGCCCTCCAGAAAGCTAAGCAAAATCCATTGCCTGGGAATGTAAGCTTTTTCTAGGTAGAGGACAGATTTTTGTAACCCCTCCACCCCAAAGCATACATGCATTCCTGCAACTTCTGTTCCCACCAGAACACTCCGTTACAGGGAAATCGCAGGCTGGGTCTTCGGAGCTGTCTTATGGGCAGGGGCTGCCCTTGTAAGAACTGATGGCCTCACTACTTGGCCCGGGAATCGCCGTCTGCACCCCCCTGCCCTGCATGCCCCCCAGCACTCCTTCCTCACTGCGGCGGTTACCAAACCTCGAAAGGCACAAACCCATCACGGTCTGGTCGGGCCACTTTCCAGCTGTGGTAGGCACTGGGGACCAGGTTCTACAGGCTTCCCTTCGTGAGGCAGCTTTCTGTACCTAACTGGGGGTCACGGGCTGGGAGTCCCCTATTGTACCCCGGGCTCACTGGGAGTGCAATTCTTTTAAGATATAAGAAAAGCTATTTTTACTTTACCACACCATGATTATTGCTGCAAAGGAAGACAAATCCACAGTAAGTAAGCAGCCTCCGGGACTGGATCCCTGACAAGCACTTGGGTAAGAAGGGAGCTGACAGCTGCTGAGAGCCACGGTGCAGGTCAAAAGACCCGCACTCACGCTCCTCCATCAGGGTCCAGCTCGCTTCCTTCCTTCCTCCTTCCTTCAGTTTCAAATACTACACCTGTGTTCTGTTCTCTTATTCAATGCATTTCTTCACTCAAGATATATTTCGAATGACTAAATCTCGACTCCAGTTTCAGCACCGAGAAGCTCGCCTTCAGTTTCTTCTCTCTCCTCTCGGGGACAGAACCGCAGCACTCCAGGAACAGACTCTCCTCCTGGGGGCCCGCTAAAAGGTCTTCATCTTGTGATTACCTACACAGTGCGCTGGGAGCAGCCCAGCCCGGGAGTCAGGCCTTCTGGATCGTACCTCGACTCGGTTTCGGGCTGGCCGCGTGCCAGAGCCACTCACCCCTTCTGGGCCTCAGTTTCCCTCTCTGCAGAAACGGGGGCTGGAAGACCTAGAAATCGCAGCACTAAGTCTTCAGGTCATTTTGTGACGTTCTCGCTGAAAACATCAGGCTGCATTCCCAGTGACACCTACTGACATTTTCCAGATGTGCTTCCGGTTTTCATCAATTCTGTAAAACGCTTAGTGACTGCTGGGACATTCGGTTGAGGCGAGAGAGAAAGGCAGCCAGGAACAAGGCTGGCTCTGCTCTGACGAGTACCCACGGGGGCACAAAGAGGCAAAGTCGTTAATAATGGCGGTCAGTGTTCTCAGTGCACTACACAGACAAACTCACATGGTCTTCTCCATCACCGTGTGTGAGGTGCACTGCTGGGACTGTCCCCAGTTTAGAGGAGGAAACTGAGGCACGGAGCAGTTGTAAGTTACTGAGGGAGTTACTGCATAGGTAGTAAGCAAGTGGACCCCAGGGTGCACATTTGCCAGGTGCTCTGCCACACTGCCTGGGGGTCTCCTCCAGGCCCTGCCGCCTCCCACGGTCACACTCTGTTGCCTTAACCTGGAGGAGCTCATCCTTAAGGAGGGACTAGAGGTTGGTTAAGTAAAATCCAGGGAATACTCATGTTTGCCCGTCGGGCAGTGGTCTAATTCTCCCGTCCAACCTCTGGGGCGTCTAGCTTGGGTTCCAGCTCTTAAATGCTGGGCACTGGGGCCCCCCAGCGGGGTTGAGTCTGGCTGGCATTAAAGCAAAGAGCAGAAGCCAGCCCCTCCCACAACTCTGTTGGGCTCATTTGGCGCAGGCTTCCCCCTCAGTGCAACGAGCCACTCTCACCATCTTCCCCGCTCCTCCTGTCAGCACTCCTCCCAGGGAGGGTCCCTTTCCTCAGGCCTGTCAGAGGGTCTACCTTCTGGAGGCTCCAGCTGTGTTCTTGGAGTCTTGCAGAAGCTAACAAGTGGTTTCCTAAGGGCATGGGATTCAGGGAGTCTGTTCCTTTTCATTTGCCTCTGGTAAAAAGTAAACCCTGATGCTCAAGCACGGGGTCAGTGTCTGAGAAGCAGACATCATACAGCAGCTTGGGTAAGACCCCTTCCCATCACCTCCTCCAGGCAGAGTTACCGTGAGGTGGGACTTACCGGTTTGTCTGGCAGACCCCGTGATAGGCCTCGATGGCGTCTTCCTGATCTACATGCTTTTCACTGTTAGGCCAACTTGTTCTGGCATTAATGTTCGGCTCCTAGAAGGTCCCAGATTAAAATTACACTCTGGTAACGTAAACAACTGTCATGAAACAACTTCATAAACTTTACATGCAGAGGCATAAAAACAAGTTTTTCGGGTGGTGAGGTGGGGTGCCTGGGTGGCTCAGTCGGTTAAGCGTTCCACTCTTGATCTCAGCTCAGTTCTTGATTTCAGGGTTATGAGTTCAAGCCCTGCGTGGGGCTCCTTGCTGGGCCTGGGGACTACTTACAAAGAAAGAAAAAAAAACCCCAAGCTTTTGGGGAAAAAACAAAGGCCCAGGATGACCTCAAATAAGAGCAGTTAAACCCAGGCAGGAATGTGACTTCCAAAGGCACAGAATGATAAGGCCTGGCTGTAAAAGGCCCTGAATGTGGAATGGTGGTTGGGGGGCCATGGGGATGTTACAGTGTCTCTGGAGGTGACAGCACCCCAAATCCAAAGGCCAGGGTGACAATCTGTCTCAGCATTGATCCTCCACACTCATGACTACCTAGGACTACCTATGTATCCTCCATGTCACCCCTGGGCCATACCTAGAGTGATCCAGGTCCTCTAGGGTCCCTGTCCCCTCCCCCTCCCAGTCTCCACTCTGTCCCAGAAGGTGAAACTATAAAGAATAAATCCTAAGCCAGACTTGCCCCACTGGGGAGGGCTGAGAGGAAAGGCTTTCTCTACCTCAGAATCAAGGTAAACAGCAAGGGGCAAAGCATGAGGTGAAAAACAAGGGCAAGGGGGCTGCTCAGGCCATGGCTCTTGCTTCTCTAATTCTCTGCCTTGTTCTTTTTGAACCTATTCATACTGAGTAACTTAAGAAGATTCCAGAAATTTCCAGCAAAGTCAGCCATGAAAGGTCACGCTGAAAGGGCAGCAAGTATCTTGCTTTACCCTTAGGGGAGAGACCCCTAGAGCAGGAGAGTTTGCTCTTTTAGGTTAAAGGTTCTCGCGGGTAAAGCCATGTAAGAAAAACCCCGCCTGTATTACCACCGAGGGTCACCCCCTCACCAGCCCGGCTGGGGGCTGCCGAATCGTTACCGTGCTCTTGCCGGCAAGTCGGCGCTGGTCGGCGCTGACGATCTGGGTCCTCAGGATGAGCACCTCCTCCTTGCGAACCTCCAGCTCCTCATTGGCCAGCTTGAGCTGGTTCAGCAGCAGGTGGTAGCTGTCCGGGGAGCCGTGGGTGGAGTTGTTCTGGGTGGCTTGGTCGGCCACCGCTTTCCTCAGCTCATTCAGGTCATTCTTCAGCTTCTTGTTTTCCGACTCCAGCTCTTGCCTCTGGAAGACAGCCCAAGCGACACACTCCCTTTCTCCCTGGACCTCAGTTGGGGATGGGGGTCTCCCCATGCCGTCTTCCCCCTCCACCTTCCTTAACCAACCTGCCCTGACTCCCATGAAGCGAACAGCAGCCTTCTGGTTTTAACAAGAACACGCACCGTGAATGTTCTGACCGGCGAAAGGCCAGTAGTTAAAACTGGATTTGAACCCACAGCCCTAAGTTACTGGCGTGAAGCATCGCACACAAGGCCTCTATGATAGCATTCCCTGAAGTGACTGACAGTGTTCATATTTCTAAGTGTACTTGGCCATGAAACCCCTACCTACCTTCATGGAAATGTCAGCTTAATTTTACAGAACATGCTTTTAACACTGGACTTCCTAGAACCTTAATACACTAATGCAATTGGTGACTTTCCAGAGAGCATATAGACTGCAGGATTTCCTAAACTTATCTCTCAAGAGATCACTGTCCACCTCCCCCCCCCCCCCCCCCCATTCTAAGGAGCACCACGTGGACTAAAGTTTTGGAGTATATTTCGGAGTATACCAGGAACACTCTTTTGTTGGTTGGGTCACGTGGAAAGCCACCAACAGTCAATGCCAGTGGAAGAAAAACCACTTGTGTATAGAGTAAAAAATACCACTGAAATTCAACTTTAGGATGTATTTTGAGTTTTCTGGGCATAACATTTAACTTGGTGTTGGACAAAGTCAGACCATATATAGTTTGATAATCACACGTATAATGCTTTTAAGGTCTTGCTGTATATGGGATTCAAAATTTCCCAACTCCAACTGCCGGCCCCCCAAAAGTGGATAAGTGGGGGACTGGCTGCAGATTACAGAAGCCACAGAACTAGGAGACCATATAAAAAAACAATGTTTTCTGAACAAGGACAAGAGAACAGAGCTGAGAAGGCTCACAATAAATTTAGAGACCCTGTCAGGACTAGCACCCAGGATTCCCGATGCCTGGTCCAAGGAGTCTCACCTTCCAGCCCCCCTACATCACATCAGGCCTCTTTGAGCAATGCTCTGCATGTGTGGTGGGCCTGCGGACCCCCCCAGTCCCTCTCATCCACAGCGGGGATGTCTAAGCCTGGAGCCCAGTACCCAAATGGTGTGCTTCTAGCCCCTTCATGCACTAGAGAAGGATCAGGACCATTTCTAAAACTCTGGCAGGGGGAATTCAGAGTATCAGCAAAAACCACTACTCATGGGGGGCGGGGGTCCTCCTGCAGTTGCCTCATCTCCCCCCGTGCACTTGTGGGCAGGTTTTCCAAACCCGGTTTGCTGAGGATTGGGTCAGAAAAGATGGCTCAGTAGCCAGGTGTGTAGACTCGCCATCTGCTCAGACCACGTCTACACTCTGAGAGGGCACTGTTGACCTCCCGCCCTCCATGCCCTCGGAAAGCAGCGGCCCGCTAGATATGGGTTGGCAAAAAGCCCCATTTTTCCTCCTTTCCCTCAAGGTCTGGGTCTGTTAAGTGAGAAGCATCGCAGCCAGCCTCCCCAGCATTGGTCTCTTGCAAACCCAGGGGTCCCCAGGGCCAGCCTCTGGGACAAGGGGAACAGGTTGAGCCCAGTCTCACCAGAGACAACGAAGGGAAACCAGGTCTTGTAACCTCAGAACCCTGGCCCAACAGAGCAGAGGGGTCATGGAGCTTCAAGAGTTTGGGACAAGTATTAGTTGAGGTCTCCGTGAGCCCAGCCCTGTGCTGGCAGTGTGATGCAGCCTACAGGACCCGGAGGAGCACCTTCCTCAGGGGGCAGCTGAGAGAAGGGGAGCTTTTGAGCAGATTGTGAGATGGGAGCCCTGGGAGCAGCACTCTGTGCTGGAGTAGAGCAGTGGTTCTCAGGGTGGCGTGGGTAACAGAAACCTCATGAGGGCGGGTGAAAACCAATGGATATGTCAGGGCTGGGCTGGGCATTTGCCTTTCTAGCATGTCTGCAGTGATGCCGTTCCTAGACCACTCTTGGAGACCCACTGGGCTAGACTGTCTTATCGGTTCTAATGCAGCCTAACAAGTTCGCATGCTCGGGGACGGCTGTGGAAGAATGGCATGCGGAAGGCCCGTACCACAGGCATCTACCACCAACACCCTCGCAGTGCTCTGAAGCTTTTAAGTATCACACGAGAAAAATAAGTCCGATCAATAATTCCGAAAAGAAAGCCCCCACACTTCTGTGGCTCCTGTTGTTCAAAAAGCCACGGGCACGATTCTGGGCTGTTCTCCTGGGGTAATGAAGCTGTTGCCAGAGACTTCCATGGTCCTACGAGTGCAGCCAGACTGACCACAGCAGAATGGATAAATTCCCAATTCCCAAGTCTCTGGGAATGGGAGGGGCGGTGGGGGAGTGCTCTGACGCCCCTTTTCTGTACATTCCCTCCTGGCCCCAGAGCCTAATCCTCCATCACTATAGTCAACATAGGCCTGCTTGCCCTGGGACCTTCCACTCTCTGACCTCCCAGCTCTCATCCGGCCAGCCCTGGGTGCATGGGGACATCTCTCCATGCAGGTCTAGATCATTTTTCAAAGTGAATTCATCCCACTGGTCACCTACGACTTTAACTGGAACTCTATCAGGTAGGTAAAGACATATGTGACATAACAAATACATATGTGGTTCTGGCCCTGGTTCCTGGCCCAGAGCTTCGAAAACTCTTGTGATTCCTACTGATAGAGATGAGAGGAATGGCTTTCATTATATTTGGTCTCAGGGCCTGGGTCCGGACTCAGGGATGCTAAAACCCTTGGCATTTCTTCTAAGTCCTAATAAGCCCCTTTCAGCCCCACTGAGTTGATGCCAGCCACCAGGGGAACCAGCCCTGAGAGCACTGCAGCTTACCGCCCCACCCCAACAAACGCCCTGAAAGGGAAAGAGGAGGGCTGGAGATCAAGCTAAAAACACCCAAGGCCAATAATTTTATCACTTGTGGCTGTGTAACGGAACCACCACAGAACCCTGAGCAAGGAATTTGGAGGGCTTTGGGCTGGCGAGCACAGGGAGCTGGTGGGGGGTGGAGATGGCCTGTGAGATGGCCTGTGAGCTCTGTGCCCCTCCTCATACACCTTGCGTCTCTTCCATTTGGCTGTTGCTGAGCTGTATCCTTTATAATCAACCAATAATAGTACATAAAATGCTCTCCTGAGTTCTGTGGGCTGTACTGACATATGGTCAAACTTGGGAAGGGGGTTATGGGATCCTCCGATTTGTAGCCAAGTTAGACAGAAGTGTGGGTCACCTGGGGACCCACCCATCTGATTGGCATCTGAAGCGGTGGCTGTCTTGTGGGACTGAGCCCCTAACCAGTGGGGTCTGTGCTAACTCCAGGGAGCCAACACCTCGTTGGTGTTTCCTATGAGCACAGACTATAGCTGCTTGTGGTGAATACACATTTCCTCCAATACGAGAGGAAGAGACCCAAGGGGGCCTGGTGTGCTGACGGCTCCACTAGAGAACAGACTCTGTCATCCATCCTCCGCAGGGGAGAGTTCGAGGACCTCGTGTGCTGACAGTCTTACCTTCAGACTATTGTAGGCTAGATCTGCATTCTGGTCCAAGTCTAGGTCACTCTTCGCTTGCTCCCCCTGCACAGATGAGGAGACAGCAGGTGAGCCCGGACCACAGGCAGGGTTCCGCAGGCGTGTTTCCACCTTTGGTCCCTGGGCTTGTTTGCACAAGTGCCCATACCCGCTGCCCCTGCCACCCAGCAGGACCACCTCCTTCCCACCTCTAAAACACAGCTTACAGCCCCAGGCCACCAGGAAGCTCTCCACAGATGACCCTTCCGCCGGCCCTCACCCCCTCCATGACTTTATTCATGGGATCCTCATGTATACAAACATGTAAACACTCCGTTGTGGGTCGAATTATGTCCCCACAAAAGAGACGTTGAAGTCCTAACTCCTGGTCCCTGTGAATGTAATGTGATTTAAAATGGGGTCGTTATAGATCAAATCAAATCAAGATGAGGTCATTAGGACGGGCGCGAAAGTGTCCTCACAGGAAGAGAGAGGGCGCACGCAAGAGCACACGCACGCCACACACACACAGGGAGGAGTGCTGCGTGAAGATGGAGGCAGAGACTGGAGTCATACGGCGCCAAGTCAAGGAACTGGAGCTGAGGCGTACCCAGGGTTTCCAGCAACACCAAATGCTCAGAGAGAGAGGCATGGAACAGATTCTCCCCCAAGGCCTTTAAGACAGTATGGCTCTGCTGAAACCTTCATTTTTGACTTCCGGCCTCCAGAAGCATGAGAGAAGAAAGTTTCTGTTGTTTTGAGCCATCCAGTTTGTGTGACTTTGTTCCAGCAGTGGAGGAAACCAGCACCGTAACACATATGTACTTACTAAGAAGGTTAATCAATAATTTTGTCCTTATTAATGAGATCCAGGAGTTACTTTGGGGTGTTTCGGGATGTGTGTGCACAGGTGTGTTCTGTTTCTCCAGCGCTCCATGTCCCCCTCCAGGAGGGGGTCCAGCAGCTGGCCCCTGCAGCACTCACATGCCTGACACTAAGCTCCGAAGGATGTGGACAGCGGCGCCCGGAACGCTGGCCCATCAGGACTCAAGGAACCAGGACTCCTACGGCAGCTACTGGACTTGAACTGGCAATGAGAAGGGGCAGGAACACCCTCATAAAGGGGGTGCTCAGGGCGATTTCAAGCAGTGGGTGACGGTCCTTAAATAAGATAGGTTTTGGAGCTAAAACCTCACAGTGCTTCACTGGACTATCTGCGCGTTAGCGGCCTTAGGTCCGGGCTAAGGCCATCACCAGCCATGCGTGGATCAGGTGTACCCAGGCAGAGGGCCCGGGCAGAGCACGCTGAGCACCTCCCGAGGATGCTCCCAGATTCAGGGTTGTGGCACTGTCCACTGGGCTCCCTGTCCCCGCAACCTGGGAAAGCCGCTGTCCAGAGTACCAGTCTCTGCCTCGCCTCCCGCCTCAGCAGTGGTCTGGGTCAGCTCTTCACCGGCCGCCCCAGTGAGAGGCCTGCACTTGCGTTCCGTGGAGTGGGGATGTGACGCGTGGCCATGGATCACTGTGGAGTGCGTTTGGTTCCGGGAACATGGAGATCATCTGCAGTCTGGGGGGCTGCGTTAAGGTGGATTGGCAGTTATGTTTCTAAATGGGCAGCCTGTTGGGATCACCCTGGTGGCAAAGGTGACTGTGTCAGGCCTGGGGAAAGGGAGCTGGATGGATGGGAAGCCCAATACAGGGGCAGCCCAGCAGTCATAGAGGCCCCCTCCTCACAGCAGGCTATCACTCCCAAGCTGCCACTATGCCACAACCTATGCCACTCCCAAGGCATAGGTTATAGACATCTCTGTCCCTCCTCCTCCACAGCATGGCCTCTCTCAAGAGGCCACCCCGTGGTGACAAGAGCTGACACCCCATGGCACGTCTCTCCGGGGAAAAGACCCAGTGGCTTAGGATCCCTCTTGCAACCGAAGGCAGATCCAAGAACATGATCTTGGCAAGTTCAGTTTCGGGTGCTCTAGAGGGATTCCAGAACTTCCATCCCTGCTCCACTCTTGCCTTTCTTACTAAACTCTCAAAAACAAGATCCTTCTCCTTAAAGGAAGACCCTCAATTTACATCCAGGGCTGTGTGGCAAGCCTATGTTCTAACTCTTGTTCAGTGATTGCTTTCAAAGAAATGGATTTTTTTAAAAAATTGTGGTACCAAAGAAAAATCCTAAAGCCAAGGTTTTAGAATTATTTGGCATTTCTGTGATGGGTGAAAGTCCAGGGATGGCTGGGTGGGCCGGGGACTTTGAGGTCAGGCACTGTCTGGTGTCGTCGATGTGGGTTTTCATACATTTGACTTGTGCTGCCTGTCAGGGCGGCTTCTCTTCTAATGGACCGAGTCATTGGTAAACCTAAACCTTTCGCTCTCCATTAGGAAGCTAATTGACCTTAGAGACTCAAGTCCACCACAAGATTCACCTCCCCACTCAGGGCTCAGAGCACCCACGAACACGCTAGCAATACAAACCAAGGTCTGTATTACATCTGAAGGGAAAGGAAGCCAGGTGTTACCAAAAGGAGACAGGGTGCAGAGGTAGGAGTGGGGGCAGGGCTGAGATGCAGGAAGGGGGTCAAACCCCACAACGGGCAAATCAGGCCTCAGAACAAAGCACAGGCCTCTGACAAAGCCACCAGGAGGTCAGCTAACGACATGACCCATGTCAGAACCGGTCTTCTACCCCCATCAGAACGGGTCCTTCTACTTCCCAAGACTCGTGCAGCTCCTCCCTCCGTACCAGTGCTCACTTCCATGGGCTCTGTCCACTCCTACAGCACCAGTACACACCCAACCTTGCATGGGTTTGAGCGCTTCCAATGTTATTCTTTCTTTTTCACCCGTGTTATGCCTGGTCCTCCCAACTTGGATCACAAATTCCTTGATGGCTAGGGAGTTTTCCGACATTTTTTGTGTCCTCTCCTTTCATAAGCATTCTGAACACCTGTTGTGAGCACAGCGCTGAGTGCTGAGCAGGGGCCCAGCGGGTCCCGGACAGAGAGGGGACTCGATCCGGGGACACTAAGGGTTCAGGCAATACCCTTTCGAGACCCAAGATACGGATGATCATCCGGGCTGAGGCCAGGGGGTAATCATGGGACAGCAGGGTGAGCGACTGCCAACCTGGGCTTCCCCACCTGAGTGGGGCTAAACTCCAGTCCATGCCAGACTCCACATAAGGGGAGATCACTGTTCTCTGCTAAAATTCAACTGTGGCTTACATTTATACTTGAGTCACACATTCCAGTCCTCTTGGCGAATAGGGGCCAAGGCCACAGCACCTCCCCCACCCCGGGCCCAGCCGCTTTGCCTCTGGAAATCCCTTGCCCTGGGGTACTTGGCAGAGCCTCCTCCTGTCCACCTGGAGTGGTGTGGGGGCACCGGCAGGCAGAGAAAACTCGACAGGACATCAACAGGAGAAGCAGCTCTTCCCTGCTCCCCAATACCCGCAGGACCCCAGCGGTCACAGCCTGAGCCCCGGGAGGACGCGGGGCCACCCTGCAGGCTTGCCGCCCCCGCACGCACCTGCACCTTCCTGCCGTCCTGCTGCTCTCTCTTCTCCAGCTGCACCTGTAGCTTCTTCCGTTCCTGCTCAAGCTCCCGCACTCTCTTCTGCAGCTTCAGGAAGACCGTCATGTCCATGGCCGCCTTTTCCAGGCCAATGTCCTTCGGGGGAACGCAGGGAGCCGGGAAAGAGGTTTCAATAGCACCAGTGCCTTAGGGGACATGCAGCCTGCCTCTCTCTGAGCTGCCTGTCTTCTCTCTCCGCCCAGACATCAATCCACGCCCCAGAGGCAAAGCCAGTGCCAACCAACCATCAGTTCTCCTAGTAAAGTTGGCACTCCAGGCTCATTTTCTGTTTCGATAACATCTGAGTCTTGGCCATTTATATTCCTGTGAGAGCCACTTAAGATAACCGTCATACATTCCCAGAATAGATAAAGACACAGCCATTTTATTTGGAAGTTAAAAGAGCTCGCTTATGGAAACGGTCTCATACCAGAAAAACGGTAAAATGCAGGCTTTAATGCTCCCTGACCAAGAACCGATGCGGTTACCTGTCCCTGAAAATGTGTTGTCTAAACTCCACTTGATGGCACCTTGAGACAGAACCAACGCTGCGGCCACCAGACCCGTTTCTTCTACAGACTGTAGAGCATCAGTTTCCCAGATTTCCCCCCTTTCGATTCAGGCCTGGCTTTGCCCCCTGGGTCCTGTTGTGTGCAGGTGTGTCTGCACGAGCATATCCAGGTGGACTTCTAAAGTCCACGTGCCCACACGGGGGACAATAGAACTTGTTCAACACGCATGTCAGGAGCACACAGAGCTCACTGCTCTGGCTCATCCCAGGAACCAGCCTCAGTCTCCCCGAAGAGTGAAGTCCACCGACGGAAGCCCTTATGTCTACCCAGAAAAGGCCACACGCACACCTAGGTGGCCCGTCTGGAGCTCAAGTGGCTGAAGCCTCCGGGACCCAGACTTAGGCGATCGCAATGGTAAAACCAGGGGCCCCAGTGAGTATGTTTAGGCACTTGCCGGGCATTCATGGCCAGCAGCCTATAAGACAGACCACCTTCTTGTCCCAGGGGCTCCTTTTCCATCCTCCCCACCTTTCCTCTGTCACCCGCTGTCTCTCATCATATGCATCACACGTACCCACAGTTATATTCCAAACGTCCCCTACCACCTGACTGTCCCCTGACTCCACACCCGACAAGCCCCAAGAGGGGCCGTCTCTGGCTGGGTGACTGCTCCTTCTCCAGGGCTCACCCGCGGTGCATGGCACCAAGACGTGCTCAGGGCACATTCGTGTTCGTGACTGTCTCTCCTCCAGCTCTCCCATGTGCTCTGTAAGGTCTCATCTGCTTGTGGATTCTCTTCTCTCCAAATGCCAGAGGAAAAAACTGTGTCTATGCACCCCTGACAAAACCACACACAGGTTACCAAGGCCAGTGAGTTGCACCGTATTTAGAGACAAAGATGTAGTCACTCAGCAAACATGTGTGGCTGCAAATAGTCCAAATAATTCTTCTCTGATTTTGATCCGCTTCTCGGTCAGAGAAAAAAAAAAATTCTTGCATATGTATGGATATTCTGTATGTGCTGTGATACTAAATAGGGACGATAATCTCTATTTTAATGACTATGCTGTCCCTTCTTCTTTTTTTTAATTTGAGAGGGAGAGAGGCACACAAGGAGAGGGAGAGAGAGAGAGAACCTCAAGTAGATTCCACCCCTGGCACGGAGCCAGACACGGGGCTTGATCTCAGACTGAGCCCCCCAAGTGCCCCAAAGCTGTTCCTTCTTAAGCCAGCTGCTTTGCCTCTCTGCCATGGGTTCTCAGTTTTACAAGAGTGACAACCACGGATGTACCTTCTTTCTTTCTTCCTGGGTAGTGGGTAAGGGGAACAGTAATGTATCCCTTTGCACAGTAAATATCAACTCCAAGGTCCTGTAAATGCGCTGCAGGCCAAGTGATGCCTCCACCAGTAAGAAGCCCCAGCCAGCAGCAGAGGAAGTCCCCGTACAGCTGGGAAACCTCACACTTTGCCTCCCCCTGCCCCCCGCCCCCTCCCAGAGCAGCCGTTGTCCTGCCTTACTCACCTCCACCTGCTGAAGGGCGTCCTCTGTGTCTCCGACCTCAGATGTGGAGATGGAGGGGTAATTGGAGTCAGACTCTAAGCTACTTTGGTTTGATGGGTTCCGCCTGTGGCCTGGGGTTTGCTGTTGAAGGAGAAAAAAGGGAGTGCTCATAATGAACTAATGTTAACGAGAATGGTTCCTTTTCAAAGGCCAGTAGATCCTAGAATTGGACTTTTGCCTTACTTGCCAACAAGAACAGGTATCCCTGTTTCTGGGAACAATAGCTAAATGGAGCCATTCCCACACAAACTTCACTGAAGTCCATCTAGCCAACAAAATGACCATGAGAAGGGAACCCCGTGGCAGGACGGAACTCCCTAATGAGTCTCCTCATGACATCCAAATCCCTGACACTGGCCAATTTCTCTGAAGGTCCTGTGGAAACAACCCGTATCTCCTGGTCTTGCCCTGAAAGTGCAAACACACCATCCTGTCATTGGTCCCCACCCTCTGCCCCGGAAAAGAATGTTACAGACCTGCCCCCAATTGGCTCATACTGCTACTTGTGCTCCCCCAATTTTATGAAAATAGTAATCATATTAGAAATAGAGGTTACCATTTATACTGTTCATTTTAAAAATACTTTTTCCCCCCTTGCATATGATTTGGCTTTGAGAGTAAAAACTGATCTTGGTCAGAAAATTCTGTATTTATATATGTTCCTATTTAGTTTCTCTTCCTGGTTTCTATGCAATTAACTTATCAATCTTGTCTGAAGACGCATTTTTGGAAGGAATGTTTACATGAGGTAAAAAAGAAGGATAAATCCTGAAATCGGACATTTCTACGTCTACTACATTTCATCTAAGATTGGGAAAAACAATCAGACCCTGGGGGTCTCTCTGCAGTACACGCCACGGATGCAGAGGTCAGAACTCGCCCCCACACTGTCACTGTTTCAACTCAGGAATTCCCCAGAACAGGGAGCAAGACAGCATACGCCTGGGTGGGATTTTCCTTAGGCTCCTGAGAACTCAGTAAGACCGCAAAGCAGGGAAAGGAGCCCTTCCTGGGAACGATCACCTGGCCCCGTTACTTCCATGCATGGCAACTCTCAGCAGGAAGGGGAAGGACAGGGCCAGCGTGGTGGCCCGACGGCAGTGCCGGGGCCAGCCTGTGCAAGAATGGGGTAGAGTGTCAGAAGCAGAACCGGCTTAGGGCCGGGACCAGGGCCAGGACTGCCCTCCTTGCCTTGATGATGCTCATCTCATCCCGGAGGTTGTCGTATCTCTGCTCCAGCCGCGAATATTCCTTCACAAGGTTCTGGTACCGGGAGCGCTCCTCCTCTAGCTCTCTCTTCATCAGATTCTCCTTGACAGAATTTTGGGCAAATTCATCTGGAAAGCAAGCACACTAAGCTGCAGTTTGGCTTTCTGAACGGATTCCTCTCACACGTGTTGATTGACTCGTGCTTTCTGATTCATCTCTTTTTAAAAGGCTGCCCATGATGAGCTCCTTTTATGGACCCCTGATGCCTTTATCCAGCAACCTCACCCACTGCAGAGCAAAGGGCCGCTGCTTCTGGTGGCGTAAGTCCTCAGAGAAGGGGAGAGCCCACCCTGCTTTCGGGAAAGTGCGGGAGAAGCAGGCAGCCTACATGATATCCCTTCACTTAACACCAGCTTCTCCCCTGGGACCACTATCCTGGCAGCGGCTGGCACTGTCCCTGGGAGAACCCAGGCTTTGTCCCCCAGTTTTGTCCCCATTCCTGATCTTCCGTGTTCTTGAAGTGTATGGAGACTGAAGAAGGGAAGGCAAATAGATCAATAGAGATGGGCTTTCCCCCCACCCAAACTTATTATTTATACCAGTAGAAAGAAATCATTTTAAAGGGGAAATTTAAAAGTTTAAGTTTTCAAAGAGATCTCAGGGTTCGGGTGGGGGACAGACCTAAGGATGGGAGAAGGTGGATGACATGCTTAAGGAACCCACTGAGCCAGGCAAGGACTGGGGTCTGCAGAAACCCACTGTTTCTCATAGGTCAGACGGCAGGCACATGGGGGTCGATGGTGGTGCGAGGTTTGCTGGGATCAGACCCCTGATTTCTGTTGCAGCAACATTAACAGAAGAAATCACAATGTGCATTATGGACGTTATAGTTAAAATCAGCAATAATGAGCTTTAGGTGCTCATTATGGGTCAAGCATCAAGCTAAGTGCTTCAGACGTCTGAGGTCTGTACTTTTATGTCCATTTCGCAGATGAAGAAATGGAGGACTGCAGTTATTAAGGGACTTGCTCAAAGCCTGGCAGTCACATATGGTAGTCATTCTTCAAGCGCAGACCCCCAGGGCTCCAAAGCCCATGCACTACTTCGTCCATCATGTGCACATCTCACCGCATTCAACTCTTGAATCCAAGAGTCACAGCAGTGTCATGAAGACCACCCTTCTTTCATATGCATTAAAGCCTTTCCTCCAGTGCACCATCTTGACCGTGTCCTTGCTAAGAGTCTTTGGGGGAAACATCAGCGTGGAAAAGAAATTGAACTCCCAAAGGAAAAATCAAGCACTTTGCACTTACCTTTCACTTGGCACAGGATTTGGTTGTTCAGCTGTTCTTTCTCATCTTTTAAGAGAGCGTTTTCTTGCTCCAGGACTGCAACTTGCTGAAAGGGAGAGCACCAGGAGAAAATGTTTGCCCAGTGCAGCTGAGCAAAGGAAAGTCTCCTTTTGAGAGGTCTGAAGTTCACCTGGTATGTTTAAATGCTCTTTTTAAGAAATTCAAGTCAGCTGATATAAACGGCCAACAGACACATGAAAAAATGCTCCATATCACTTGTCCTCAGCGAAATACAAATCAAAACCACAATGAAATGCCACCCTACACCAGTTAGAATGGCTAAATTTATCAAGGCAGGAAACAACAAATGTTGGCAAGGATGTGGAGAAAGGGGAACCCTCCTACATTGTGGTGGGAATGCAAGCTGGTGCAGTCACTCTGGAAAACACTGTGGAGGTTCCTCAAGACCTTAAAAACAGAGCTACCCTATGTCCCAGCAATTGCACTATTGGGTATTTACCCCAAAGATACAGATGTAGTGAAAAGAAGGGGCACCTGCACCCCAATGTTCATAGCAGCAATGTCCACAACAGCCAGACTGTGGAAGGAGCCGAAATGTCCTCCTTCAACAGATGAATGGATAAAAATGTGGTCCATATATACAATGGAATATTACTCAGCCGTCAGAAAGGATGAATACCCACCATTTGCATCGACATGGAGAACTGGAGGGGATTGTGCTAAGTGAAATAAGTCAAGCAGAGAAACACAGTTATCATATGGTCTCACTCACATGTAGAATATAAGGAATAGTGCAGAGGACCATAGGGGAAGGGAGGGAAACCTGAATGAGAAGCAATCAGAGAGGGAGACAAACCATGAGAGACTCTTGACTCTGGGAAACAAACTGAGGGTTACAGAGCGGGGAGATGGGTGGGGGGACAGGGTAACTGGGTGATGAGCATGAAGGAGGGCACGTGATGGGATGAACACTGGGTGTTATACACAACTGGTGAAATTACTGAACATTACAATCTAAAACTAATGATGTACTATATGCTGGCTAATTGAATTTAAATGAAAAAGAAAAAAAGAAAATCAAGTCAGCCAAAACTGCTTTCATTTCGAGGGGAAAAACAGACGGAAAGAAAAATCCCATTACAATAAGACAGATGAGCTCCCCACTCTTTATGGTCTTCCAGGGCGCACAAAAAAACCTCATGAAAAGTCAGCACCATGCTCACATGTTGTGTGCAGGAACTGACGATAATAGGCTTTCACCTCCTGTGTTTGATTGCTTGTCTTGGTAAATTTTGAGCTCTCAAGTCTGAGTGTCAGGAGAGCCCAGAGCTCGCAATGACGCATCATCTCCGGCCTTCATCCCACTTGCCCTCGCCTGTCTCACGGGGCCAGCACACAACCTGGGTGCTGCAGAAGGAAAGGGAGCTCTAGTGTTTAGCTTCTTCCTGAGAACCCCAAAGGAAGCATGAAGTGAACAGAATTGAAAATGGCACAGGAAGAAGATAGTAATTAAAGAAAAATCCTCGTCTGCTCATAGAATGAAGAATTAAAACCACGTGTGGCCAAGCTTTTTAAAAAATGAAAATTTGTGGCTATTCAGGATCAGGGCAAGTATTTGTATAGATTTAAAAATGGAACAATGCAGACATGTTCCAGGAGAACTAGAAATTATTAGTTGTCATCCAGGAGAAGGGGAAACGGGTCCATCTCTTTGGTAACATGGGCGTTCAAGTGCAATGGCGCCACCTCTGCATTTTCTCTCAGGACCCCCCAGGGACCCACTTTGCAAAAGGGCACTGAGTTGTTTTCCCCACCAAGATTGCATCCCTGCCTTCATGACAGAGGCAAGGAGGTGAGCGCTGCAGAAACTGGACGGGAAGAGGAGGAGGAACATGTACCCTCATTTCAGGCATCCAGACTTGAGTCCTACTTCCCCGGAGGTCCTCTGAACCACCGCCGAGTCAGCAGAAAAAAGACCCCTGTGATCACACCACCATCAAAGCACAGCAGGTCTGGCCAATGGCAAAGACCAGGAGCTTCTCAGCCACAGAGCACTCCCTCTCCACACCGCAGCCCGCCCCCCACCCCGTGACATGGATATGGAAAGGGCATCCGTAGAAACCCACGACATTAGACTTTATGGTGAAACATAGACTTTCTTTTGCATCCATGGTCAGGACAAACACGAGGATGCTTGCTCTTGATGAAACCAGTCAACGCTGTACTAGAGATTCTAGACAGGCAACTGAAGAAGAAAATCAGTTCAATGAGGACAGAATAGTCTTCTCAACAAATGGCTAGGACAACTGGATGTCCACACACAAAACAAAATTGGACTCCTACCTCACAGTATATACAAAAACAAGCTGATATTGTATCAAAGACCTAAATGTAAGGGTTAAAACTATAAAACTCTTGGCAGAGAACATAGAAGCAAATCCCTGTGACCTGGGATTAGTCAATGGTTTCTTAATACAACACCAAATGCATAAGCAACCAAAGAAAAAAACATTTAAGTTGGAACTCATCCCAATTAGGAACTTCCATGCTTCAAAGGATACTATCAAAGGCAAAGGGCAACCCAAGTATGAGAGTAGATATTTGTAAATTATTTATCTGAGGTGGGACTTGGACCTGAATATGCAGAGTATTTACAACTCAACAGAGAAAAAGAAATCCAATCAAAAAATGGGGGGAAATTGAATAGACACTTTTTTATGTGGTCAATAAGCATGCGACAAAAATGTTCAACGTCATTAGGGAAAGGCAAACCAAGGTCATAATGATCTATCACCTCACGTATACCACGATGTTAGGATACTACAAGAGAATTACAGGTGTTGGTGAGAATGTGGAGAAACCCGAATTCTCGTCTCCCCCTGAGGCAACAGGAACCAGTGCAGCAGCTTTGGAAGCTCCTCGAAAGTTGCATTTTAACTCTAGTAAGACCAACCATTCCCTTCCTAGGTTTCCAGGAGGAAGGAAAACCCATATCCACACAAGAACATGTACACCGATGGCTGCAGGAGCATTATTCAAAAGGGCCAAAGAGTGGAAACAGTTCAAATGTCCATCAATGAACCAATGAACAAACTATGGCAGGTCCCAGTGATGAAATACTTTTTAGCAATAAAGAGAAATAAAGGGGCACCTGGGTGGCTCGGTCGTTAAGCATCTGCCCTTGGCTCAGGTCATGATCCCGGGGTCCTGGGATTAAGCCCCGCAATCACAATCGGGCTCTCTGCTCTCTCCCACTCCCCCTGCTTGTGTTCTCTTCACTATCTCTGTGTCAAATAAATAAAATCTTTTTAAAAAAATAAAGAGAAATAAAGTACTGGTCCATGCTACAACACAGATTAATCCTGAAAACATGATGCTCAGTGAACAAGGCCAGTCACAAAAGTCACGTATGGTATGATTCCATTTATATGCAATTTATATGAAATGTCCAGGACAGGCAGATCCATAGACACAGAAGATGAGTGGTTGCCTAAGGCTGGAGTGGGAAGTGAGGGGGTGGAAGAGGGTGTGACTGTTAATGGATACAGAGGGTTTTTTTTGGGGGGGGGATAAAAATATTCTAAAATTAGACTCTGCAATAGTTGTAAAACTATTTTAAAAATACTGAATTGTACACTTTAAATGGGTAAACTATGGGTTGTGAATTATATTCAATAAAGCTGCTAAAAATTGTTCCCCAAGTAAGCCAATCCACTGAGCACAGTCCCCTGTGCTCAGCATGGCGGGAGATGAAAAGAGGAGTATCAGGCTCTGAGCGACCAGCTTCTCCACAGACCGCTCCAAGACTGGTGAGTGATGCAATGAATGACCTCGTTCCCCAGTTCAAGTCCTCACCTCTGCCATGTTTGGTACATTTCATGATCTACCGGTGGTGGCGGGGGGAGGGGGAGGGGTTAGGACTCCTCCCAGCCTGTGTAGAAAGATATCCTTGGCACAACACCATGTTCACTGTAGCTGAGCCTAGAGGGTGACCTCCAGGGACCGTTGTCTAGGAGATAGGTCCCTGATGGACCCACCTGCATCCCCATCAGAGAAACACCTTTCAGACTCTGCCAGGGCCCTGTGGCAGTAAAAGCAAGAAACGAGGTCCCAGGGATTCTGGCTAAAGGGGAGAAACCTTCCTGATGTCTGAAGTTCAACTATTTATGAGTAAATGTTACCCTCCCTTCCCCCTAGCTTTGAAGTTCAGCTTAAGGAGCTGGGAGGTGAGGTAAGAGGACAGCTTCGCCCCCCACCTCCCCCGCAATGCTCAGCACGGTATGGGAAAGGTCAGGAGAGAATTTCAACAAGGCTGGAGTCCAGGAGTGGGGTCCCCTGCCCTCCCACCTCCGTGGGGGCTCGGAAGGCAGCAACGGTCTCAGGTGCGTCTGCTACTCTGGGGGACGGACGGATCCACAGACGGCTGGCCGTCCACCACTACAGAGAGAGAACTGCAGATACACAGCATCTTTGGAGGCTTACAAAAAGCTCCAAGTACTTACTTCATCAACAGTCTTTTTACACAATCCAGAGCCTTCCAATTTCAGAGTTTTCAACGTCCTTCAACAGGTGGCTAAAAACTATGTTCCAGGAAACTGTCCCTTCTCTGCCACACAGTGTTGCTGCTTTTTATTCTCTCTTTGTTCAGATGGACTTGGTTTCTAGCATGAGTTCTCCTGCGGACGCAGGGCTCCGAGCTCCAGGAACAAGGCTCTGCCCAGTGCGGGTCACCCTGACACCGCTCTGGGTGTCTCACAGAGCCCACTCCCGCCAGCCAGAGTATGAGCCCTTTCGTGGAGAGTCAGCGAGACGGGTGTGCTCTGCTGCCCCCCACCCCCACCCCAGGATTTCCAACGAGAAAAAGCTGGTAAAAAGACTGATGCATGTAACTAATGGCACCACACTCTTCTTCATTAGCAAGTTACTGCCTATTATGATGAACACAGCTGATGTGTGTGTCTGCGGACACTGCAGCCTCCTCTGCCAGGGAGGGATGGCTCCAGAAGCAGCGGCTCTGAGCGACGCCCTTTACCGATCTGGGCGGCCGCGCACTGAGCCTCGTTCTAGCCCCCCGGGTGGATGCAGGGCAAGGCCGTCCCTCATCCATCAGACACCTCCTGACATGACTCTCCGTGCCAGGAGCTGGGGAGGCAAAGTGAGTAACACTCCGGGTAGCCGCCTTCTGAGACCGTGTCCCTCGGCAGGAGCGACGGACAGGTGTGCGGCAGCGGAAAACCAGGAAGGTCCTCGGCAGACTTCTGTCCATGGGGTTTCTGAGCCTCGGCACCATGGACATGTTAGGCTAGAGAATCTTTGTTGTTAGCAGGGAGTGCTGTCCTGTGAGACACTCTGCGGCAAATTGGGCTCTACCCACCAGGTCCCGGTGACTCTGCAGCTCCCCTGCCCTCAAGCCAGCTGTGACCACTGAAAGGTCTCCGGACATTGTCGAAGGTTCCTTGTGGGCAAGGAACCACTGCTACGAGGGGATTTAGGATGAACAGAGGTCACAAGGAACAGGAGGAGGCCCCAGGAGATCCCCCAGGAGGAGCGGGTTGTCTCCATCAGACACGTGGGATTTGCAGGCAGCCGAGGGAGCTCTAGGTGGAAAAAAGACGTGGGGCAGAGGGATGGTAGCCATGGTTTGGGAGCGGAGCTGCACTGCAGTGCTAATGTGTGGTTTGGATGGGGGGGCGGTAGGTAGCTAAGAAAGGACGAGGCCGGGTGGGGAGCAGAAGTGAGAATTGGAGAGTGCTTCACTCCCTTTGTCCTCGGGATAAACTCAACTCCTCCACACACCTCCCTAAAATGGGCCGAGCAGACCCAGCTTCTCCCAGTTCTGGTTTCCACCCGAGTATGTCCCTATTCCCCCTGCTGAGTTCTCTTCCCCAGCCTTCCTGCGGGGGTTTCTCCTCCTTGTCTAGCTCTGGACCGTGGTTCATTCTTCCGGGAAGGCCTCCTATCCTGCAGGTGTGGGGTGAGCCCCCCAGCTCCATGCTCAGCTTACAGGGCCTGCCTGTCCCTCTGGAGACCCAGCCAGACTGCTCTGTAGCCTCACCCACCTCTCAGCCTGGGCCCACGTGGCATGTCACACCCAACACGCCCGAGCCCACAAGGAGCCCTGCACCTCCAGTCAAGGGGCCTGTGCTTTTCTCAGTTGGGAAAAAAAAAAGGTTCCTTTAGTTTTTGTTTGTTTTGTTTTGTTCTCAAATGAATGGGTTTATGGTCGATTAAAACACCTAGAACGCAGGTGCTGCTTAATCAAACGACTCAAGAGAAACACAATCTGGGGAAAAAAACACTCCTCAAGCACATCTGATTTCCTATCACTGAAGACAGCTCACCCCATGAGCATGTTTAAGTTAGCTTGGCAAAGCCTCAGAATAGCTTTCCCATTCCTCAGTGCACATGCTGAAAACAGCCCTCAGAAGAAACCACGAGGGGCGTGGCACTACAAAAGAAAGCCTCAAGGGGGCCTCACGAGACATGTTAGGCTAGCTCCACCTGGCACCACATCCGGAGGGCAGGACTCCGGTCACCCTCGGCCAGGAACGAGGCACAGGGCCGGAGCCTCTGAGTGACCCGGTTGAGTCACTGTGCGTCAGGTCACCAGCCTGCTTCCCGGGACCCACTCTCTGAAAACGCAGATGGCTTCGAGGGCACATGGCCACCCGGCACGTGTCCCAGCTCCCTCACAGTCCTCATCCCCCCTTCCTCGGGGCATCTACAGTCGGTCATCGTCCTTCTGCAAGGGAACACAGAAGTCAGGCAGGCCCGGGCAGGACAGCGTGCCTGCCACCACCACTAGGTTGGACCCCAAACCCCCATTCCTGGGAAGGTGTCTCAGAACATGTAACTTTATTGCAACCGCTTATGATCAAGGGGGAGACTTGTGGGAACAAGCCATGGTCGACGGCATGTACCCTCTGACTTGTTCTATTGTGCTGGAGCCTCCTTTCTTCCCTCTGTCTCCCTCCAAGGCTTTGAGTCATGAAGGCAGGCCCCTGAGGACCCCAGCTTTGGTATTCTGAGCCATACATTACAGAGACAACTGGGAGCTTTGCTTTCTTCCTGCCTGTACAACTCTGGAGGTAGGCCCACGCTCCAGCTCTTCAAGCCCACACTCCGCTCCACACCCGGGGAGGGCAGTGTGAACGCTTCCCCATCACATGTCCCCAGCTACTGGCTACCCCTCAGTCTTCCCAGCCAGCGAGCCCACTGGCAGGCACAGCAGGTGACAAACTTCTGCAGCTAAATGGCCTCCCTTCCGCGAGCAGTCAGGAATGCAGGCTAGAGGGAAAGACACTGAACACAGAACCAGGCAGGTGTGCTCCCTTCAGCATAACAAAGAGTACCTTTGCTCGGGTTTGGGACTCAAACATCATCCAGCAGCTCCATTTTCTCTTGGGCTGGGGCAGGGGACGGGGGCGGGCAGGTCTCCCGGCTTGTAGGGCAGCGTTACTGGGAGGGTTTCTTCTACAAGGTTACTTGGAACAGATCATCAGAACCAACGCTGAAGCTAAATCCCATCACCACAAGGCTAATTCAGTTCCTGCTAAGCTAAATGAAACAAATATCCCAGCTTCATGTTTAAGAACTGTCTTTACTAATTAATCTTTAGGGATATGAATTTATCTCTGAGCTTTTGGTTTTGTCTTTTTTCAAGTTGAGTTAAAATTTAAACTGTAAAAAGGGCCAAGGGCAAGGTTTCTAGTAGAAAACCACGGGAAGAACTGGTTAGATGGCGCCTATCAGAAAAGGTTCTTCTGCCCCAACAATGAGCCACGAGTCCTCAGTCCTTCCTGCTGTGCACGAATCATCTAGTAGAAAGTTACAGGCATGGCCCTTAGCAGGGACGACACTTCTAATTCTGCAAATTCTTGACAGGGTTTCTTGTCTGTCCTGAGAGGAAGGTAAATGGCAAGCACATTCTAAGTGGGGAGTTATTTAGTCAAAGGGAAGGGGGCCTGAACAGGGACGAGAGAGGTGAGGAAGAACAGACTCCCCCCAGAGGACTGTGCAGAAATAAAGTGGGAGCTCACCTGGGATGCACGGCTGTATCAGGCATGAATACAGCGAGAGAGACCAAGCCAAGGGGAGGACGCCCTCACTGTTAGAAGGAAGCGGCTGTGCCACTATTCACACAGGAGCCCGATGGAGGCCCCAGCAGAGTCCAAACCCCTAGGGCCCTGCATCCTGGGTGCTCCTCCTGTCATTCAGCCTCCACTGTGCCAAGGCCTGGGCCTGAGAACGAGGGTGGGGTCCACGCAGGTTCAGGTAGGAGAGCACAACCTCCACACGTTACAGGCGAGGGGAGAGTGAACATCTACTGAGCTATCGCTATGTCTCGAGCACAGTTATAAATTGACTTACTACTTTGAGGTAGGTACCATCCATGTTTGCTTTTAGGGAAACTAAGGCACAGAAAAGTTAGAGACCTTGTCAAAGGCCACACAGCCAGGCAGGGGTATAGCTGGCCTTTGCCCCGAGCAGTCTCGGTGCAGGCCCCGCTGTTAATTACTGTGCTACCATGTGTCCCGATGGTGCAGAAGGCTGGCGTATGAAGAATGCTGATGTCAACAGTCTACAGCAGGCCACAGACGACTGGATCCCATAGAAGAGTGACAGGAAGACACTCAGGGCAGGAGAGAACTAGTGTGCACTCCAGGGCTAGTGCCTAAGACAGAGCAGTTCTCTCTGGTTGCTTCATCGCTAATGTTGCCCTCAAGGTCAGGAGGTCCTTTAAGGTCAGAAGGTCCTTCCCAATCTGTCCTCCCTCTTCCTCATTCACTCTGCCTCTGCCCAGTGGCCTCCTTGTAGATCCTCAAAGCTGTCCAGCCTACTCCCACCTCAGGGCCTAGGCACCTGCTGTTTGCACTTGTTACCTGCCCCTAGAAAGGCTCATGGCTCAACCGCAGAGAGAAGGTCTCTGGCCACTAGAAGCAAAACCATACCTCTCCCTGCCCCCACAGGTCCCGCTCTATCCCTTTCACTCGGCTTTATTTTTCTTTATGGCACATGATGGATAATCTGCATTTGGTTCCTGTCTGTACATTTTCTCATAGCCCCCAATATTTGAGCTCCATAAGAATGAGAAAGACTTTAAAAATGTCATTTCCTTTTGCCCCAGTGTGTAGAACAGTCCCTAACACACACAGGCATCCCATAACTATCTGTTCAGTGAATGAGGGCCTGGACTTCCAACCTGTGTTCCACAAGATGATGTCCTTCCACACAGTGGGCGTGGGGTCCTCGTTCTAACCACCACCAGCCTCCTGACACACCACAAGCCCTGGAGCTCTGGGAGCACAACTGTGTGTCTCCACTGGCCAGAGAAGTCTTCTCCGCATCTTTAGGGAAAGAAAGACTCAAAACAACCCACTGTGAGAACCCCACTACCCCAAGTCAGCTCTCTCCCCTTCTATTTGGAAAAATTCAAAACCTTGACCCTGGAACTTCCCAAGGTCCGTAACCAGTGGCCGGCAGATCTGTGACAGATGAGGCGGTACAATTTAGCCTAGCTACCGGGCACCCAGACCCAGATGCTGTTCTCTGCCCTTCCCAAGCGTCAGGGACCCTTGCTCAGAGCCAGGGCCCGCACCCCTGCACTGAGCCAGGCCTTGCTGGCTCCACCAGGCAAGCGCTGGGGCCGATTCTGGATAATGAGTTATGACTGAGCATCAAGGGTGGCCCTGGGGCCACGTCTCTTCCATCACGGACGCAGAACAGCTCCACCGTCCCAGAAAGCACAGCTGCACACGACGGTCAGCACAGGGGTCACGGAGAGCTTTAGAAAAGAACCCATCACACAGGTTAAGAGGGGAGGCCGACAGCCTGGCTGCAACTGCCCCGGGAGAGGTCCCTATGGCAGAGACCTTTAGTGGAGAGGGTGTGTGTGGACACGTGCCTGGGGTGGGGGCTGGTCTGCAGCCCCGGGGGAGGGGGCTGGGGAGGGGTCCTGCCCTCAGGGAGACCCAGTGTCTCCCAGCCCAAGGCAGTGTGGCCCCGTGGCCAGACAATGAATATGGTCAGTGGTAGGAAGCCCAGGGTTTTCCAGGCCGCCAGCTCCAATAAAGCATTGGCTGACAGACATATCAAACCCATTAATTAACATCCACCCGCGGTCGGCTCCTCACGGTGCTCTGACTGTCTCATCAATCTTGTTCAGGGCACAGCAGCCTCCAGACGAGCCTGAGAGGAAACCAACTGTCTGGTTATTCAGCATTTGTTAAGATTGGACACGGTGCCTTTGATAAATATTAAACCCTGACCAGACACAAAAGACGAAGGGCGGGGTGGTACAGAATAAAAGCTAGCCCCTCTCCCCACCCACTCCCCATGGCCTCCAGAATAGAAAGGTTTGGAAGACCCTGGAGAAGGAGGTCACTTTGCTTCCACTTTCTCTCTTCTTGGAGGGGGTGGACATTGCGCCTCACGAATCATCTGGGGCCCGTTCTCTCTCCTGTTCCTAGCTGGGGATTGGCTCACATTGTGGAGTCAGAGAAGGTGCTTTTCCTTCTCTGCCTCTGTGTCTGTTGTGCTCCTCCTTCCAGTGTCCTTGAATTGTTTTCTCTTGGCAGTTCTAAGTTCTCATTATGTTTAAGAACTAGCTCAACACACCCCAGGAAACATTTTTGGGAGAAGAGGAAACCGCCCTCTTCTGCTACGCTGTGCCCAGGAACAGTTTCCTATAGGTTCCACACTGACATTTTTAGAGCGCTGAGTCCTCAAACCGCAGTGCCCAAGAGGAAGCAGGCAGGGAGGCTTGGTGGCTGAGGAGTCAAGGGCTCTCTGTGGTGTGGAGACAGGAGATACCCAGGTTTCTGTGGGTTCATTGGGTGAAGACTTCCCACATGCTTCACCTCAATTAGGGGCCCACGCAGGGAACTTGCTTTTATTTTTCTCCTGGGGTCACTAATCTCAAGGGTTTCCAGTTCTAATCCTGGCATCTTCTCTGCCTTTGGATTCCACTGCCTTGTTTTTTCGTCACAAGGAAGGGTCTCCGTCCATCTGTTCCCAGAGTCAGCAGACACAAGGGAAGAATTCCACGGTTTGGGGGTTACAGGCTTATAGCTACACTGTAATGGGAGCTTCCTAGTACCACATGCTTTCTCCCAAAGAATGAAGTCCACATCTGGCCTCGTGGTGAGTGTGCAGGCAGGTCTGCCTGGGTGACACGCTGGGGCCGGAAGCTCCCACTTTTCTTGGCTAGGCTGACTGCCTGCTCCGGGAAGCCCCACATGTCACTGTATTCATCACCCAATCCACATGTGGACCCCATCTCTGATGCTAGGGAAATCCCCGGGCCCGGGCAAAGCAGTAGCCGGTGGTCAGAAGTTCGGCCTGGGACAGGGAAACTGTGTTAGGCAAGCTCGCCAGTAGCCGGCCCAACCGCTCTCTGGGCTTGCATCTCACACGGCAGTCTGCGTGCTCCCCAGCCGGGCCTGAGGGCTTGGGCCAGGGGAAGGTAACGGGGCAGAGGACGAGGGATGTTCTACAGAGCAGGGTTGGGGTCCTTTCTTCTAGAGCTCCCAAATACCATCTCATGGAGTTGGCTAGTTAAATGTCCAGAAGAATCCTGAGAGAGAATCTATACTTAAAAAAAACAAACAGCTGAAGGAACTAAGGCCAGTAAGCTTTCCCATGTGCACTTGGTAATGGCAGGACAGGGAGCAGAATCTGGCCATTTCAATGTCTATGCCAGAACACTTTCTGTGATGGCAGTTAGCCAGCTTTTTTTTTTTTTTTTAAGCTTTTATTTGAGAGAGTGAGCACGTGAGAGCAGGGGGAGGGGCAGAGGGAGAGAATCTCAAGCAGACACTGCACTGAGCTCAGAGCCTGACATGGGTCTTGATCTCCTGACCCCGAGAGCATGATCTGAGCCAAAACCAAGAGTCAGACACTCAACCAAGTAAGGCCACCTAGGTGCCTCTTGTCTGCTCTTTTTACGAAATATTTGATAAAGAGAGAGAGAGAGCATACATGGGTCAGGGGAGGGGCAGAGGGAAAGAATCTTCAAGCAAACTCCCCATTGAGAATGAAGCCAAGTGTGGGGCTGGATCCCATGACCCATGAGATCATGACCTGAGCTGAAACCAAGAGTGGGATGCTTAACTGACTGAGCCGCCCGGGCGTCCCTGGCTCTAATTCTTAAACACTCAAAGTTATTCTGACATTAGAAACACTGAATCCCTCCCCTGTCCTTAGTTTCTCAAGCCCCATGACTGTCCAGTACCGGAGGCATGGAACAAGTAGGCAAGGTGCTATTTGGCCTGTGGGTTGCGGGTCACTGCAGAGACGCAGGAGCAGACAGCAGTGGCCTGCGTCCATGCGAGGCTCTCCGAAGGGCACGTGGCATTCCCTGGCTTGAACAGTTTGCCTAGTCGAGGAGAAGGAAATCTGACTTTTGAGTTGGGGGAGTAGGGATGAATCTTAGGAAGTTCTAATTTATGGAATACAGAGAAAACCTAGAAAGCCCGCCAGCGAGAATGCGTGAGGCAGGCTGAGGCTATCCACACAAACTTAAGGCAAACACCCCAAGTATGATTACTATGAGGTTGCCCCAATTCCTGCGACGTCAAGAAAAGCCACCAGCTCTGTACCGTGCCTCTTGCTTACGAAAACGCGGGCCACAGAGCTGGCTCAGCGGCTAACTCTAGGCTATGAGACGGATGCTCAAAGACACACACGGGCACTCCTTTCAGGGGATGCCACGGCGTTCAGCTAATGGCAAAACTTGATCAACATGTCTTAGGTGGATGGACACGTGCTCGTGTGGGCTCCCCCAGCACATGAGCACTTTATATCTAAATGCAGAGAGATGGTCCATTCATGGGCACAAGCCCCAGTGAAGCCCAGGGCAATTTTAGAGGAGGAAGAAGAAACCGCCCCGAAGGGGTGCTCTGTTAGCCCGCCCACCCCCACGGTGTTCCCTCTGGCCTCAACGTACCTTTTTCAGCTCGTCCTTCTCCTTGGTGTGGGTATCCTCCAGGATCTTGCGCTCCGAGTGGGCCCTCTGCAGCTCAGCCCGCAGGCTCTCGACTTCCTCCTGCAGCCTCAGGCTGCTGTCCCCGCTGTGGCCCTGCTGGTAGCGGGCCAGCTCCTTCTTCAGCTTCTCTACCTCCATGGTGTGCGTGGAGGTGACCGCCGACAGCTGCTCCGACAGCGTCCTGAACTCTTTGTTCTGTGAGAGCCCCGGCAGAGGAGGAGAGGGGAGAAAGAGCGGAGAGCAAGGTTACAGAGGCAGGCAGAAACCACGAAGGCAATTAAGGAAGGAGCTTCCAACATGGAATTCGAGTTCGCAATCACGGCACGCTTGAGCACTCTCCTGGCATCCCCCGGCAGAACTCTGCTGGGAACCTGGGGGCAAGAGAGGGAAAGAAAGAACTCACTGAAGGGACGTTCAAGAAGTGTCCGTGAGCAGTGGCAGAGCCGGAAGCTGGCTGACGGCGGTCAGTCTTGTGTGTGTGGCTGGACAGACCTCACAGCCCATTTTTAAATTGTGGGAACAATTTAATAGCTGGCTTTCCAGATCTGCAGCCTTTGCTTTTCAGGTTTTCGTGGTCTTTCACAAGCGGCCCTCCCACCCTTGGACTCGCTGACACAAAACGCTGCAACCTAATCGCTAGCTCTGAGACAAAGGACCCCTTCAGCATCCCCTCTTCCAAGGAGGCCCTCTGTGGGGCCGAGGGAACCTTCTCGCCACCTGTCAGCTCGCCCTGGCAGACTCTGACGCCACACATGGAGGCCCCAGCAGATTCTGCCCACGCTGCACCCCCGCGGACTGGGCACGCAGACCGACAACAGGCAAGCGAGCAGCCCCCCAGCGTGCCCGGTGCAGATTTGGAAGGGGGCAGCACCCCAGATGGGCTCACACAGAGGGAGCACGGAGGACCCAGAACCAGTGTCAACCGCTCGTGTCAACACAGGCGAAACCTCATGCTCCGGGAGGTGAGAGGAGCAGCTGAGAGTGGCCAGTGAGGAGAGGGAAGAAGGGGTTCTCCAAGTAAGCAACAGATTGCCACTTGTTATACTTCATTGGCTGCTCTCTGGGGGAGCTCCTAGTAGACCAGAGCTGTTGGCTGAAACACCAGTAAGCTGGGGAATCAGGAATCAATGACTGATTCACATCAGGAATAAAGCCTCACGGAAAAGCTGTGCAGAGCAGCAGAACAGCAGCTGGCGGACCCCAGAGGGCGCCATGCCTGCTGTGGGACCTCCAGCCCAAGACCTGCTGTGGGAGTTCAAGCAGAACGTGGCCTGCTTTGAGACTAGAGAGAGAGAGATCCTCCTACAGTCCAGGCACACCTTTGGCTACAGCCTGACGTGCCCCTAGGTCTGTTCTGGCAGCCAGCCTTGCTGGAAGTAATCACAAGAAATCCGGTTAGGGGTCATCTGTTGAGAAAACTCAGTCCTGTCTGTACCTCCCACCCCAACCCTGGCCTGGGTCCCCCGTCCCGGAGGCTGAAGGGTCCCTGCCCAAGGAGTGGGTTCAGGGAGAAGACAAGTCAGGTCAACTTTTCCCCACTCGGGCTGGGAGTGGAGTGTCACCTCCAGGTGGCACACCTGGGTCACATCACCGGGAGAGTGGTGCAGAGGACTGGGCTGTGGGTGTTTCTAGCTGGAGCTAGTGTGGGATATGGAAGGAGGCACAAAATGTGGTGGTGGACAGGGGCACAGGCACAGCCTGCTCCTCTGGAAGAATGTCAGGGGGAACTATGTTCTGCAGACAGGCAGATAATGGCACCCTACTTTGAATACAGAGGACAACCTAGGACCCTCATGCAAAGAAAATGTATTCTTCTGGCAGGCTAGCTCTTTGTGGCTTCTGACACCCAGGTGGACACAGGACTCAGGACATCAAGGAGGTAAGAGTGGCTGGAGGTAGACAGACCTGTGTTCCTATGCCAGCTCTACCCTTGATCAGCTGTGTATGTCTGATCAGGTCCTTCCACCTCTCTGTGCCCTAGTTCCCTTGTGTGTGCAAGGCAGACTGATAGTCTTTCCTTGGAGTTTTTATCCAGATGCAGGGAGATCTAGTGCTTTGCTGGTGCTTGGCACATAGTTAAGTGCCCAATAAACAGGGGCTGTCACCTTTGCTCAGTTCTGCAGGGAGTCCCGGGCAGAGGAGCTCTGAACACTGTGCTGGCCCCGGAGGTGGTGGGGAGACTCCTAACAGCAGCACCTGGCCAGCTCCTTACTTCATCGGCAGCATCCAAAAATAATCACTGGGGACTCACTGCAGCTGCACAGTCCATGTCCCGGAGGTACGGTTTCAGAAAGAAAGACCCCAGAAGAGCCCAGCAGATCTCCCTCTTATCATGCCCTGATGTCCACGTCAGGTGCTCACAGCTGTGCAGCTAAGCCTGACATGGCGGGTGGTGTGGCGCACCTTCTCCCTTACAGATCCCAGAAACTCTCCATGCAATGGCAGGCTAAGCTCCTCAGCGCTGCCTTTGTTGGTGTGACCGGGAGACCTGGCCTGCTCTGTCCTGCACAGTGAGGGCCTGTTCCTAACAGCAGGGCGTGGGGATTTCCAGATAGACCCCTATTCTCCTTCAGCCTCCTCAAACATCCTAAGACATGTTCACTGGGCCCCTACCACTGAAGGACACAGATCTGTCCTCAACTGCCAACAAGGAACCTGTCTGCTGTTCATTACTTTCTCAAAAGCTCATATTTTTTTTCCTCTCAAAGATTTGCTTGGTAAGATTTTTTGTGCTTGAAATGTTTCCCCACCTGAAGGAGATGGCATTCACCTGTTCCTCTGGTCCATGGTCCTAAGCACTCTGCTGGGCCTCTATAGCACTTTTGTATGAACCAAGAAATTCACCACCTCCAGGAGGATGAACTCCACAGAGCTGCCTCTCTGGGGGAACATGGGCCCAGGGGTGCACAGCTTAGAACAGTGGACACCTCTTCCTTAGGGCAGCAATGCTCCAGAGCTCACAGTCAGATGAGCAGAGCAGAGGATGGTCTTCAGCCCTATGTGTCCCCACAGCCAACCACCGTTGTGCAGTGTACAACCTGCAGAACTGTATGGAAGAGGTTTCAAGTAGTTCCCAATCAATGGTCTACAGACCCCTAGGGAAGGGGGTGAGCGAATCATTGCAAGACTGCATCATGAAAAGTAATATGATCCAAGCATGCTACTAGCGCTTCCTGGGTTCTTACTATGGGGCTGGCATTGTACTACATAATTCATACATACACCAACTCATTCACTCCCGAATATCCTAGGTAGTGAGAATGATTAAAATCCCCATTTTGGTTAAGGAAAATGAGGCACTGGAGGTCATAAAGCTGCAAATTATACTATTTTTCAAATATATTTGGATGCTCTTGTGAATCAAAATATCGACTAATTTTACATATCTACTGAGTGCATATAAAGCATATTGAGTCAATCTGATTTAAAAGGTTACCGATTAAATCCATAGAATGCTCTCATGCTTTTTCTGACAAAATATTTAAATACAGCATTGTACTCATAAAGGTCTAATAAACTTGACCCTCGTTATAAGAGAAATAGTAGACTCAACTGGCCTGGTCATTCTACATGTTGTGCTTGAATAAAGCCAGAATGATAGAGAGCCAAGTTCACTGGCTACATCATTTTGGCTGAAATATGTCACAGCACAGGCCTACATCAGGGGCACTGTAAGAAATGGTCCCAGGAACTGTCACTGTATTTACTGCTGAAAGATATTATGAAGGATGATGTGTCTTACAATACACAGATGACAAAAACCGCAGGAAAGACGTCTCAGCACCAGGGACAGCTCCAATCTTCCTAAACTGTTCTCTGACCACTGAAGTAAGACCCTAATTTCCTTTTTTCTGTTTGCTTGGGAACTTGGTGCCAGTTTTGTGTCTTGTCACTTTAGCTAGGTGCACAAAGCCTTAGACATGAATTTTGGTGCTAAGCTTACCCTGGCTTTATTCTTTAGTTTCCTCCTTTGCTGACCTCTTGGCAGTGGGGACACCTCTTAAAAACAAACAAACAAACAAACAAACAAACAAAAACTTCCCCCAGGTAATCCCACAGTGCAGTGCAGCCTGGAGTCGGAAGCACTGCTTGATCCACATCATGGCATCAGTGAATTTTTGAGCTAGAAGTTACTTTAGAAATCCTGGGCTAATCTCTTTGAAAGAACTCAAGGCCCAGGTATAGATTCGGCTGTAGTCCCAAGCTGTCAGGTCTGGTTGCAAGTATAATGGAGACAGAACTCAGGCTTCCATCCAGCTGGGACTTTGTCCACTACCCCATGCTGTTCTGACAAGTACTTTGGGATGCTTCTGCCTAGCCTCTCCTTCTGGCTTAAGAACCTTGTGTGTCAGGAGAGCAGTGACCAGAGTTGTCTCCAAGCCATGACAGAACAGAAGAACATTCAATTCCAAATGGCTAGCCCCACCAAGCATCTCTGAGGACCTGGGGCCAAGACCATGCTGGCGGTCATGCCAGCGCCTCCTTGCAGGACAGTGCACGTCCTTTGACGGTGGATCACACAGCCCTCTGTAAAAGGCCAACTGGGCCAAGGATGACGCCATCTCTATGCAAAGGAACCCAAAACAAAACCGAGTCTTCCTTGGATTGAGGAATTCTCCCGTGCCCAGAGAGTCTCCGAATGTGCAGGTAGCCTGCATTTGGTTGGAGGGGCAGCATGTGCTGTGGAACCAGACTGCCAGGTTTCAATCCCAGCCATGCTACTGCCCAGCGTGTGGGCTTGGGTGGACTGCGTTCCTCTGTGCCTCAGTTTAAAGTGGGAGCATTATCATCTCAACAGGCCATGGTGAGGATTAAAGAAATGAACGTATGAGGACGGTGCCTGGTGCATATATCCGGGCAATGCGGGGAGGGGTACCAGGAAGCAAGCTCTAATCCCACCCTCCTGCCTCTTCTGCTCACCCTCTGCACAGAGGGCACCCCGCCCGGGGTAGAGAGCACCTGCCACCACTCACAGATGTTTGCCAAGCAGGAAGCTTAAGGCAAAATCTCTTTTTAAAAATAGGCCTTTTAAATCTGCTTCTCTTTGATGTTCTAGCACGTGGGTTGTAAAATATCAGATTTATTTTTAACCTCTCAAATTAACTTCAGAAGTCAGCAAAGCCAACACAGGGCCCAGCGGCTGGAAATCGAGGCTGCGGCGGCCAGGCAGCATGTGGGGCTCCTGGCAGGGGTCCCTCCGACTACACTGTACTCAGTCCCTCCAACTAAACTGGGAAGTTTTGACTCTACAAATATCTTCCCATGGTCCTTTGTCAATGGCCACAATAACAACAATAATAATACCTAGGTCCTCCCTGGACTTGGCGTTTTTCAAATGGCCAATCCTTCCCACTCCTGTCCCCTGGGCAGCCGTGCCTCCCACCCCAATTAGGCGCTGTCATTGCGGGATGAGCAGGGGGGCAGGTACCCAGTGTCTCCCAGCCCCACACTGAGCTTCCCCACTAAGGATCCCAGCCAACAAGACACCCTGTGGAACTCACACAGGGAACACCAACACCCAGGACAGCACTTCTTACTGGGAAGCTCAATCTTTCACAAAAGCAGAGATGCAGGAACATTTTACTATGCTCTGGACACTGCTTCTGGGCTGCTGTCTGGGGCAGGTGGTTTAGGTATAAAATGGCTTATTTATGTTCTTGCCCCTACTGGGGTTACATGAAGCTTCCTAACTGTCTCACCGAGAACAGACGCGATACAATGGAGTGACCTCCGGGGCCATGCCTGCTAACTCTAACTCGAATTCTGTCTCCATGCTACACAGCCTGCTCCTGCATTCTTTGTGTTCTCTCCTCTCCTTTCCTTTCTCAGGAAGCACCTGAAGCCCTCGAGGGCACTGCAGAAGCCTCCTCCTCTGGTTATCTTGCCACCCTGCATGAGCAAAGTGTCCATGAGCCTGCTTTCAAGGCTAGGAACCCATCTTGGGAAGGACAAGACCCAGGGAAGCGCTCACAGTTTAATGATGTTTGGGGGTAAACAAACAAACAAACAAAGAAACAAACAAACAAAAAACAACCTAGTATCATCCTCTTTCTGGCTGTGGGATTAGAGAGAAGGCAGCTAGAATGCTGACTCTAGAATTTTCTAATTCTGTGACCTCAGCCCAGTACTTGATGTCCCAGATCCACCATTTCCTCATTTGTGAAGTGGCCTCACAAAGCCACTGGGGACCAAAGGAGAGTGAACATAAAATGCCTGTCACAGGGCACGGCATGTCGGGGTGCGCAGGATGTTGTTGGGGGGGAAGTGCTGTTGGCCACACTGGCAGAAGATTGTCCCCTTGTAACACAGCATTGACGTGCGTCGGACTCATCCTCTGCTTGCCACGCCTAACAGAGCACCAGCAGTGGTCAAGCACCAGATAAAGTTCCCAAGAGGAGGATGAAGGAAGACTGGCCACTGGAGCCACCAAAGAGCGGGCGTACACGCCTGTGTGCACAGAGGCCCGCCTCATCTTTCCAACCTGGTCATGGGTGCCCAGCGTCCTGTGCTTGGTTTGGGTTCCCTGCAGTGCCCTGCACATACTCCATACTCACAGGGACCTGACCAGTGAGCTGTCACTTGTGTGACTGGTGGAGAAGGTGGCTAGGGTAGGAAAAGGAAGAAGCAGGAACAGAAGAGTGGTAAGCACCTCCTGAGCTCCCCAGGGCAACCAGACCCTTGGTGCATGTTCAATCACTTGCTCATCTTATAGCCCTAGCAGCCCCATTTTATGGATAAGAAAACTGAGGCTCAGAGGGGGAATCAGGTCACTTGACTTTAAAGCAGCAGCAGAGCTGAATTTGAATTAGAATCTTTCTGATTCCAAAGCAAGTTTTCTTCCCACCACACAGCCCAACCGAGGTAGAAGAGCAGAGTGTGGGCTCTAGAGCCAGACCGGTGGGGTTCGGATCGTAGCCTTGCCACTGTTGCCCATGTGACCCTCGCCTGTAAAGAGAGGAGGATGACACTATTTCCCTTCTGGGGCTGCTGTGAGGATTAAACAGGCTAAGAGAGATGAAGTACTAGGATGGTGCCTGGTGTTCAGCGAGCCCTCCCCAAAAGCCTGCTCTCATTACCACCCCAGGCTGCCTCCACCAGGGCAGGAGACCATGACTCTGGGCGAGTGTAGCCGCTTCCTCTTGCTGCTGCCACAAATTACCATTAAGTCAGCAATATAAATCTATGGAAACACTACAAACCTTCTGACCTTACAGTTCTGGAGGTCAGAAGTCTCAACGGGTCAGAGCAGGGCTGTGATCCTCCTCGAGGCTCCAGCAGGTAACCTCAGTCCTGCCTGTTCTAGCTCCCAGAGGTGCCTGCTTCCTTGGCTCACGGCCCTGCCTCACGCCAACCTCTGCCACCACCTCTCTTCCAAATCTGACCCTCTCGCCTCCCTCCCACGAGCATCCTTGTGAGGTCCACGTAAATAATGGGGTCCACGCAAATAATCGGGGCTCATCTCCCCATCACAAGACCCTTCACTCCATCACCTCTGCTAAGTTCCACTTGCATGTGAGGTCACACAGTCACAGGCCTCAGGGATCACGATGCAAACATCTTGGCGGGGGTGGGCATTATTCTGTCTGCCATAGTTGGTGGCCATTCTTGCTGACTGGGGTGACACCCTCAGGACATCTGTGCTTCCTCAGGTCCCTGGTGCACGCAGTTCCCTGGGGAGTTCTCTCAAACATGCCCCCCAGGGTGTCCCCCACCCCGGGTAGGGAGCTCCGGCTGCTGACCTGGTCATCGATTTTCCGCTGCAGCTGGACCACCTTGTTCTCCATGCCCACGTTGAGGCGTTTCAGGTGCTCTGCGGAGCGGGCCTCGATCTTGAGGGCCTTCAGCTCCTGCTTGGCCTTGAGCATCCGGAAGGCGCACTGGATGACGACGGCCGCACCCCGCAGTCGCCAAAAGCGCCTGCGTGCCATCCAGCCCCGCACGTGCTTCTGGAGGACGGTGGCCTTATGCTCCATGAGGACCTGGTGGGGGACAAGCACACACCTGCTGGATTTACACGGCAGGAAGAGGGGAGGCTCCTGCACGGCCCAGAGGAAGGGAGAGCCAAGGCCGGCCTGGGTTTTAGGAGATAAATAGAAAATACGCCTCCCTAAGACACAAGGCTCCGGGGCCCATTTGTGGTAAGAACCAGTTTTAACGAAGTTCTGTAGCAGTCCACATACCTGCAGAGAATCAGCTGTTGAACTCTTGTTTTTAGTTTGTTCTCTGTTTTACTGGTCAGGGAACCACAGGGTTAAAAACCCCCAAGTTGGGAGGGGCTGAGATGAACCGTGCTGATAACGCCCCATTCAGCAGATTCTGATCCCCACCTGGTAACCCTGAGCCAGAGAGACGAATGGGATTCTCTAGTCAGAGCCCATTAATGAGCCACAGACTTAGGGTTAACAAACTTGGCTTGGCAATGTTTTTCCTATGAGGTTAAAGATCGCTTGGAAAGCAAAAGCATCATTGCTGTGTCCACATTGCTATGTCAACATAGCATTTTATGTTATTTTATTTTACCCCGCAAAATAAATGTTCGTGGCATAAATGAATAAACGAGCAGACATGCCCAGTATACCAGCTCTAGGAGAGCACCAGGGTTCAAACCTTGTGCCCCCCACGTGTTGCCTGCCCCTTCCCTGATGACATCACACAGAAGTCACCGATCTCCCAGGAAAGCTCACAGAATGGGGCCCACTGACGAGGGTGTGCCCTACCCTGCTGTCTGACCACATTCAGTTTTTCATGTTCCCTTCAGTGTTTGAGTTTTATTTAGAAAATCAAGCCTCCTCTGATCACAGAAGAGAGAAATGTTCCTTTTAGGAGCAAAGCGTATTTTTGACATTTCCTTCCAATCCATCTTCCATCTCAGCTTTGAGCGTCAGTTGTATGGGGGTGAGACGGCAGGATGGATATGCCCTGAGTCCTTCAGCTTCACTGGAATAATGGCCTGGCACGGAGGCCATGGTCCCCCTCCCCTGACCTCACCTCACCAAGCTTAGGCTCCTAACTCATCGAATGAGGGGGTAAGACCTGACGATGCCCACTATCGCCCCCCGCTTCACGTCTGAGTGAGTCCAACACAGGTCACCAGGCTCTGCCGCGGGCTGACCGAGTACCCCTGGGCAGGTGACAGCTTCCCCAAGCACCTCAGCTGTCCAAGGGGCACAACGATGTGCACCCATCCTACCCATGATGGTTACGGTCACACTTTGACTTGACTGGTCTCAGGGTGCCCAGATTAAACACTCTCTGGGTGTGTCTGCGGGGGTGTTTCTAGATGACAGGAGCATTTGAGTCAGTGCACTCCCCTCCCCAAGGTGGGAGGGCATCATCTCTCAGGGCCTGAGGAGAATAAAGTGCAGAGGAAGGAGGAATTCGTTCCTTTTCTCCTGCCTTGCTGCTTGAATTAGGACATCTCATCTCATTTTTTCCTGCCCTCAGATGGAGATTCACACCATCCTCCTCCCTGGGTCTCAGGCCTTCAGACTTGGACTGTATGACATCACTGGCTTTCCTGGACCTCCAGCTGGTGGACAGCCGACTGTGGGACTTCCCGGCCTCCATAATTGTGGGGAATTTCCTGAGAATCTCCACATATGTATACACACACACACGTGCGCGCGCACACACACACACACACACACACACACACACTTGCACATCTCCTGTGGGTTCCATGTCTCTGGAAAACCCTAATACAACACACCTCATGGCTGGAAGCAAAGGTGTGAAATCACTTAGAAGAAAGTTAGGAGCAGCCTACAAATATTCGTAGTGGTGACAATCTATTTGTTGCTGCTTTAGTTCTCTCTTTAAAAAAGATCTTATTTACGTATTTTTCAGAGCGAGCCAGCAGGAGCATTAGTTGGGGGAGGGGCAGAAGGAGCAGCAGACTCCCGGAGGAAGATCCCAGGACCCCGGGGTCAGGACCCGGCGCTGGTCCTCAGCCAGCCACCTGCAAGTCCCCCGGGCGGCTACCCACCTGCCGGTAGCTTCTCCGCACCAGCATGCCACGGGTGAAGGCCTGGATGATGACAGCGGCCCTCCGCGCCCTCTGGTAGGCCACGCGGGTCCTCCGCATGCGGTACTGCTTCTGGAACATGACAGCCGCTCGGGTCCTCCGCAGCTGCTCTGCTAGCCTGGGGAGGGAGAGGACGGGCGGCCCCCACTGAGGCAGGCCTCGTGGCCCTTTGAACTCGAGCCTCTCCCCATTCAGCCCTGACAGCTGGAACCACTCTGACAGGATGCAGCAACACCTCGGCCCCTGAAGCGCAGGCTCTCGACAGCAGAATGAGCTTCCTCCATGTGGTCTCTGGAGTTGGAGTGTGACCAGCTCCATGATCCCCATCTGCTCCCTCACCGGCCACGAGCCCCTCACTCCAACCTGGGCAGCCCCTGATGACACTGAGTGTTTATGCTGCTCTCTGTCCCCCATGCCCCCACGAGCCATGAGTTGAAAGCTAGAAAAGCCCTCTAAAATCATCTAGCAGAGCCCCAGAGGAGGAAGGAGCCCCCCAGCTGCACTCTGCCTGCTGAAGGGAGTCGGTGCTGGGCTGGGGCACTGGGTCAGGGCATTGGGCTCGGGCTAGGCCGGGGCATGGGGCTGGGGCGCTAGGCTGGGATGCTGGGCCAGGGCACTGGGCTGGGGTTCTGGGTGGGGGCACTGGGCTTCGGCTAGGCCGGGGTATTGGGCTGGGTGCTGGGAGGGGGCACTGGGCTTGGGCTAGGCCGGGCCGCTGGACTGGCATCCAGGCTCCACCCCTGGGTAGTTGTAGGTGTTCAGACAAGTCACACCCTCAGCACTGGCTCCACTGAACGACTCTTAAACAGGACCTCCAGAGAGCTTTCCAGCTCTAATTACCAAATTGGCAAGATGTTTGGAAACTGGTGCTACAAATCATGAAGGTGAGTGGAAGCTATGAAAGGCGGAATTTGTCTCTTTTTCTAAAAGATTACCTTGGGATTTAGGCAAAGGGGAAATGGTGGCTTTGTGGCAAATGCAGCCAGTCCTAGGTTAGTGCTGGCAGGATGGGGACAGACTGGGGAACCAAGAGACTTAGAACTAGACTTATTCCCTCAGGTGAGAAGGGCACGGGACACAGGTGCCCAGCTCCTGGAAGAAAGCTGGGGTGCAGACAGAACCACTCTAACTAGGCTGAGAGAGGCCAAGCAGCTAAGCCTCCCTACCCTCCCTCCCCCACTCTGCTCACCAGATGTGCCCCAGCTCAGCTCACCTGCGGGCCAGGTGTCCTCGGCAGAACCTCTGCAGAGTTAAGGTAGCCGCCTTCAACCTGCGGTATTTCACCTTCTGTAGCCAGCCGCGGACCGTCTTCTGGATCATGATGGTGGCTGCCCGGAACTTGTCGGCGCGAAGCTTCTCTAGGTAGGCCACCTGGCCTGCCCGGAAGAAGATCTTGGTGCGGCCAAACTGGAACTTGTCGGGATCCTTTACAAGGCAGAGAGGGGAGCACCAGTGAGGCAACGCGCCCTACCACCACGGTTCTTCGGGGCAGAATTCCCTTGCCAGAGCTCGTGTACCCCTGCTCTTGGATGCACGCTCACTCTTAGCATCCACTGAGCAGGCTAAGTCCCTTCTGTTAGACTCAGGGTGCTAAGGTGTCCAGGGTGCAGCAGGGAGCAAGAAGCCTGCACTCAAGCGACTGACATCATGGTGAGAGCAGAAGACAGCAAAGGCTGAGTAAGTTTTCAGGGAGTGGTGAAGATTACGAAGACAGTAAAACTGGGGACTTTATAGGTGGGATGGGGATGTTTAAATAGGATAATCCAGGAAGGCATTTCTCTGGAAATGATATCTGAACAAAAACCTGAATAAACTCAAGGAGGCAGCCTCGGGAAAACATAGAAGAAGAAAGTTTCAGTAGATGAGCAAAGCAGATGCAAATGTCCTGTGGCAGCTGAAAGCGAGGTGTGTTTGAGGAACAGAACAGCCAGGGTGGTTAAGCGTGGGGGAAACGAGGGAGGCTGGCAGGAGAAGCTAATCGCCAGAGGCCTCGCAGGCCACAGCACACAGCTGAGATGCAGAGCCCCTGGTGGTGCTCTGAGCATGGAAATAACCTGCTCGGGTCATTTAAAAAAGATTATCCTCAAACAACCACCCTGTTGTATGCATAATTCCAGATTGCAAATAACCTTCCAAATTTTTGATTTCAGACTATTTTTAGATATTTTTGACATATAATTACTGTCTTAATTATATTTATTTAGGTTCAAATTAATTACCCTTCCTCGTGCTCACCCCCACAGATAAGGAACGATGACCCAGCAGTGTGCTCATGCACAAGCCTGGGATAGAACCCTTGAGTTAACCCACTGTAACTGTGTACACTTTGTAAATAAATTTCCTAATTTATTCACTGGCATGGAGACCATAAGGAAGAAGGAGCTAAGGTCTAAAGAAAACACACACACAGAAACATGTTTCAGGTTGACCAATGGCTCTGCACTAATGCTGAATCACTACTCTGTATGGGCTCCTTGCGCCGGGACAATGGGGCTGCCTAAGCTGTCTCTGATGGTCTCCTTCACAGCCAGGCTGCAGGTGAAGATGGGAGGGGCGAGGTGTGGGCCTGGCTCTCATACCTGCCTCTGCTCAGGGCCGTGCACCTAAAGGGCCCCAGCAGATGCTATGAGGAACAGGGCTGGATCAGGGTGGGAAGCCTCCAGGCAGCCAAGGTCCTGCCCTCCTCACCGCCCTGCTGGCAGGGCCGCTTCTCTGTGGAGCAGGGCCCGGGAGCAATGGGTGGGCGGCTCTGTACTCGCAGTCAGAATAAAGCCTGGCCGCTCAGGCTTCCACGGTGCCAAGGCCGGGGGAGCCTGGTGCACCCCGGGAACCAGAGTACACACGTTTATTTCCTAGTCTGGAAAAGCCACCAGGAAGGGTATGATCTGGTCGCGAAGCCACTGTTTTCACAAATAAGGATCCTTCTGAAAGTTCCACCACGGCAACCAGTCACCATTAGCCCGATTGCCACGCTTGCTCAGCACCTGCGTCCTGAGCACATGCCCTATCCCGGATCTGCTTGCTCTAACCCCGAGAACGTGTGGACTCCACTACTCACATACCAGGCCATCAGGGCTCCTCTCCCGAGAAGCTTCTCCCACAATCCCAGACTGAAGGAGGAGAAAGGAATCTCAGCAACCATCCCAAGCCACCCTTTATATTTCACAGACGGCAAAACCAGCGTCTGCAGTGTTGAAGCGACTTGTTCAAGGTCTTGCTGGAAATACTGAGCCCCAGGAGTCCCGGGCAGTGGTCTCTCACGGCGCCAGGCTCCTTTTGTGACCCAGTCTGGTCTTCACACACTCACAGACAGAGTTCCCTGTGCTCCTGGGGTTCCCTGGAAGTCCTTGCTACTAAGACTCTACTCCCCTGTCACGATCAAGCTTCAGGCCCCCATGATCAGATTCCCTCCAGCGAGGTCTACAATCGTGTCCGGGATCAGTGGTCCCGGAGGGTAGGTGCACGAATTGTGCTCTTCCTCTGGGGGCCTCCCAGCCACCACTCCAGGTTAGAGCACATAAAGAATGCTGTACATCATGGGTGGGATTAAAGAACCAGCTCACACTGAGGATGAAGGCTGTTCGCACAGTCCCTGCGGGAGGAGACCAGCCCTCATGAACCACCCAAGGAAGCAGACCCCAGGCCCCCTCCCACGGACGAGGCTGTAGGCACCTGCTGCCCGGCCCCCACACCACCGGCTTCTTTCCTAACGACTGTGTTCTAAAAGGCACTTGCTTGGGGCTGGCAGGGGCCCTTCTAGGCTGCTATGTGGCTTCACCATTGCAGCACTGGTGACTAGAAGACATGGCCCTGAAAAGGGGTGGGGGAAACAGACGAAATATAAGGTCTGTGGAAAAGTCCTGAAGCACTGATCCTGAGTCCTTCTCCAGAAAGGATAATTACGTGCAATGACATTCATCGCTTAGACTGGCTCAAGGGACACGGCGACCCAGAGTAGCTCGCGGGGTGTGGGGATATGTTGAGTCAGTGTACGTGTAACACCTTGGGCAATCTTTACCAGCTTTTTACTCCTTAGTTCCCTCATCTGTAAAATGGGGAAATGATGCCTGTATCTTCCTCATGAGGCACCGTGAGGATTAGCTGAGGCAGGTACGTGAAGCAGTCAGGAAAGTGACTCTTGTGTGCTTCATAACCACAAGCCACTACTGTCAGGTGACAGTCATGACAGGCCCACCTAGCTTGTCACCCATGCAGCTACCAGCATGAACTCAGACCCCCTGTGAGAACCAGTAATGGCACCAGGAACACAAAGACAACAGGATCCCTGCCATTTCAGGGTTCCCAGTCCAGGGAAATGACAAACTCTTGATTGCAAGACAAGGGGACAGATGCAGTGATAGGACAGAGAGTGAGCACTGTTGGCCCATAAAGGTAGGGGTCACAAACTCCACCTAGGAGGTCAGAACCGGCTTCACAGACTAGAAGGCATGCTAAGAGCCCATCTGCGAAGAAGGGAAGAACCTAGGCCGACCAACAGAAGCGGAGAAAGGCCTTTTAGCCAAAGGAAACAGCACACGTTCATGTAATTTTTCATTAGGGAATTCACTTAGTTCATCCGTTCTACATATGTTCCTTTTGTGTTGGGCTCGGCTGCTTCCAGCTAGGGGCTGGGGGCATTAACACAAGGGTTGTCCTTGGCAACAAAGGATCTACGCGTCTCCAAACAGGGCACCACGCCCCAGGCTTCTGGTGAGCCGTAGGCTACCAGTAGTTCAGTCTCAGGAAGTCCTAAGGTATACGTGGATTTTCTACTGCAGTGGATGGGGGTAGCAGTACCCCTAATGCCCACATTGTCTGTGGGTGAGCTGTACTGGGAATTTGCCATTTTTTGGATGTAGTTCTCTCCGTTACACTAAGTTCTGAAAAGGAAGGAGTTTCTTACCCTTTACTGAGACCACCTGGGCCATGCCCTACTGCAACCCCGGAATATGGTGGAGCTGGTATTTCGGATCTGTCCCGCCAAGAGTCCACAAAGAAGCTCCAGAATCAAGACTCAGGTTTGAGTCTGGGTTGTTGTAACTGCAGCCTTTGCCTTATTTACAACAAGCGTCTGGGGGAAGGTTTGAGGCCAGTTAGGCAGTGAGAAGATATGAGAAGTGCACCTGTTTTCCCAACCGCTGAGGAAAGCTGTGCCTGGGCTACAGACTGGAGCTCCTGGGCAGCTGCATGGTGTGGGCAGGGGCACGGCAGGCAGATCTACAGAGCCTCTGGCTTTGGAGAAGCCAGAGTCCTGGGCCAGCAGCAAACCCCAAGGGGTTGTGCAAACATTTTTTCTTTTCTACATGTGCAGAGATGTGAAAAAAGGTAGGAAGTACTCTGTATACATGAAGGGACTTCTCTTTTACAGTTGCCGATGTTGGGAAACAGACAAACATCTCAAACAGTTTTAAGAGGAAGGATGAAGACCAGAGCACACTGTTAAGCCCCCACTCCCCAGTTCTCTGGGCATTCCGGGTAAGCCTCCAGGGGCAAGCCTAGCTCACCTTGATGAGGTTCTCCAGGACAGACCTGCAGATGGCCTTTTTGTCTGTGTTGGCGAGCTCTCTCTTCTTGACCAGCACTCGATACCGGTTGAAGAAGTCATGGTAAGCCCACCTGGAGGGAAAGCAGGTGCATCAGGCGACGTATCCTGCCTCTCAGCCACACAAGGGCCGCGGGCCGTCACAGACCGCGCCCACCCCATGGGGTCACAACTCCCAGCACAAAGCTGTTCTCAGAGCAGCAAAAAACATTCCAGGGCCTCGTCGTCCTCCAGTCCCTCTGAGAATTTCAGTGTGTAGCTGAATTACACGATCACGAGTGGAAGACGGAAAGGGAGGCTTCTGCAGATCGCTCTGGAAGGACAGACCGGAGGCAGAACAACTTACAGGGCTTCTGCCCACGCAGACGTGGGGCGCTCCACTAACCCTCCTGGAGGAGGAACCTTGCCGGGAAGGCAGCCTGGTTTTTAAATGTTGGTTTTGTCTTATGACATTAATATTTCTCATTGAAAACTTCAAAAAGTGCAGAAAAGTAAACATTAGCTGATAAAAAGCGATATTCTAACCCTAAGCAACAACGCTGTTCACACAGTTTGGCATAACTTAGAAAGAACCTTTTTCTTCCCAAAGTTGATTTCCCTTAGGAGTCCCCCACCCTGTTCATTAGAGAAATATGAGCCTTCTGTGAAGGAAATGTTCAGCAACTCACATCAAAAAATAAAAATTGAAGAGCTCTTCTAGTCCCACTACCTTTTCAGTAAGTGTGTTCTGGTAGGTTCCAGAAGGAAATCTTCCAGAGGGCCTTAGGTCTGTCCCTTGGCCTGTGAGGAGAGCTCTACTTAAATACAAGCTTTTCAATGAGTGAACTATTTCTAGTTCTAGAAAGGGGTCCAGCCCCTTTCCTTTCATACAGATGTTCACTCTCTCTCCTGGCTCCTGACCTGGGATCGAGGGAGGCTCACAAATGCCTCAGGTCAGCGCACATTCTGTTCCCGTGCTATGCTGCTCTACGGAGCCTCAGTTCCCAATCCAGACCCCTGTGACAGGGAAGCCGGCCCTCCAGCCCTCCCCTCATCCCGTTCTGTGTCCTCAGCAGAGGTGCCCCATCAGCCCCTGCTCACCCCTTCGGAAGCACCGGGAGGTGCGGCACACAGCCTGTCCCCAGGCACACGTGCGGTCCTTGTTGCCCCCTTAAAAACCAGTGAGATGCTGCTACAAGGTTGTGCATCTACCACTTACCATCACCTGGGGCCTCTCAGAGTGATGGTCTCTCATTCTAAAGTACTAACTGGGAGTAAATGGATTGAATCCCTTCTCCCGGAGCACGTTTGCCTTTAAGGGGGGGGGGTCCTCTAGAAATTTCATCCAAAAAAACTAAGCACTGGGGAATATTAGGTAGTCCTGGGTGGGGGGCACACCACATGCCCGGGAGGCTGGTTCTTCCAGACTGCCTCTCCTTGCGCTCCACAACCACCTGCCAGTGTGGGCCTCAGGTCCCCCTTCCCTCCCAGGCTGTTCTCAGTGTCCTGCCCAGACTGAGCTCCTGCCTCTCCGCCACCTCGATGACCACTTCCCTTGGTTTGGTGGAAATTTCTAACCTAGCGATGGGTGTCAGAGCGGGGAACATAAGAGCAAGTGACAAAAAGCATTCTCATTTTTTTCCACTGTGTAAGATGGTTGTTTAGAAGTTATGCTTTCTTTTTTAACCAGCTTTATTGAGATAACTCACATACCATAAAATTTACTTTTAATTTGGAAAACAGACTTTAGTATATCTCTAAAGTCATGCAACCATACCGAGTACTGCATTCCAGAATATTCTCATAATCCCCCACCAAGCTCCCAGGCCCATTATCAGTCACTCCCCATTCTCCCCTCAGACCCTGGGGACCACTCATATCCTTCGTTTCTATGCTTCTTACCTTTTAATTAATCCTGTCACACATGTAATGGCAGCCTCTATTCTGCTCAGAGCTGACTGGGCATTACATGGTCCCACTCCCAGGCTCCCTGTGATGTGCGCAGGCTCCTCCGGGAGGAGGGTAGAGAAGCGCTGGGAGCCCCTGAGGCCTCTGTTCCATGGCCTGGGGAAGAGTCCCTTCACCCACTGTGCTCCTGTGACTTCCTGCCCCTCCAGTTGTGGGGAGACTATGAACCAAACCCACTGAATTCCGGGCCATCTCTAATAGGCGGCTTTAGGAAATGGAAACATTGAAGGTTATCTGCCCAGCTGAAGGCTGCTTCCGTTATTCCAGTCATGTGCAATAAATGTCAAGAAAACTCCTGAGGTCTGACCGTCTTAATTTTGGAGGCTTGGGAGCAGAGCAAGAGGTGATAAGCCACACATCAGATGTGCGTTCTGTTTTTAAGGTACGGGAAGGCTACCGGGTTTCTCCAGAGCTCTTTCTGCCCCCAACCCCCGAGCCTTAAGCACAGGCCATTCTCTCCACTGATATTTCCACGTCGGGTAAGATGCAAACAGAATGCCGGACACTGATAAAGGGCTTTGCAGGATCCAAGTCTTCTTGGTCCTCACGCCCAGCCGTCCACCAGTGGCTCCACCAAGCCGCTGTTCCCGCCTGCTCAGGGAGGCGTGGGCTCTCCCCCAAAGGCCGCTCAGCACTTTCTGGGTGACTTTCTGAGGGCACCTCCCCTCCCTGCAATAGTTATTTGTGTACTCGTCTTATTTCTCCCAACGAGTTTGCAATTTCTCCAGGGGAAATAATCAGAGCAGCATTTTGCTGGGCTAAAAACCTTAAATGGTTCTAATTTGAAGACTTCTTACTGCTGACAGTTCCAGAACTCAGGGAGGTTACGGGCTCAAGGAAACAAGACAGTAGGGAGATGCGACAGCACACATCCAGGCGGGTCCAGAACAAGGTTGGGGTACAGGAGCACGGCGGCCTCCTCTGACACAGCCCAGCCCTGTGACCTCAGGCAAGTCTTGGACTCGTCCCATGCGGAGCTCTCCGAAATGGAGAGACCACCCCCCACCTCACAAAGCACCTCCTGCCTGGTGGGGGCTGAGGAGTTCATGCCTGTGGAGTGCTTAGAAAGCTCCTCCCCCCCATCCAAGTGACCCTCCCTTCCTGCCTGATCCCCGCCCCTTTTCTTACAAAGGCTTCACAGCTCCAGGGTAGTACTGATGCAGGAGGAAGGCAGCCGCAGAAGCCAAGCCATTGGCTGTGGGGGCTGGGGGCAGGCTCTCCCTCTCAAGCCACCCAAGGAGCACACGGCCAGCACAGCACCGGAGCTGGGCGTGTACGAGTGTCCTTCAGCTGAGGGCCCAAAATCAAATGGGGATTCTCTTTTCTGTGGGCCTCTGTGCATTTAGAGAGAAAGGCCTTGCAGGAAAGTCCCCATCACTTGTGAAGAGAAACCTCCCAAATGAAGCTAATCAGAGTTTGTGATTGTTTTTCAAAAAATTCGAATTTCTTCACAGAACTTCCTGATTTGGTAGGGATATCTGGATGGAGATTTTTTGTGGCCATGTAAAAATTGGGGAAGACCCCTCTATAGGAACACAATGTGTCCAGGATTTCCCCCTGAAAAAATCCACGACCACAAATCTCTCCCTCCCGGAGCATTTTAATGATTCCTGTTTCCCTGTGGGATACAGAGCTTTATGCCTTCTCTAAAAACTAGCTTTTGTACATGGGTTAGCGTCTCTGCTCGACTCTAGCCTCCTCTGGCCGGGCTAGGATATATTTTTAAACTTCTCAGCACCTAACGTGGTTTCTTCCTACGTAGTTACTTACATTTTAAAAGAATGGGTGTTTTCTTGACCAATAAAGAGGTTGGAATCCCAATGTTAGACCTTTTCATTCTACTAGTGTTTCTCAAAAAGGACACTATTGGCTTTGTAGCAGGATGATCCTTTTGTGCTCCAACGGACAAAGACCATTCCTTACCACGCCATTCCTTGCGATATGCAAACATGTTTGCAAGTATCTGCAGAATGTTTCCTATAGAACATAGTTCTAGTCCAGAAAACCACCATCTTGAGACCAACCCAACCATGCCTGCCATCTTCCTCCACAGTCTAAGTCCGCTGCTTCTGTTCGTGCTTTCCGCCCTCCTCAGGTGGCCCTGGACAGGTCCTCTCCCACTTACGCTACGGCTGGGTGACAGCCTAGACAGGTCTTTTAAGCCAGTCCTAGGCCTGGCTGCTCCTCCGTTCCGTATCACATTAACAGTGGGAGAAGAGGTCCCATTCTTAGTCTGTTACTAGGCCCCAGCTGTGGCCTCAGCCCTGGGCTACATGGAGTCCCAGCGGCCTCAGGGACAGAATGCACTCAGCCCCACTCTCCCTGCATTTGGACTCCCAGGCAAGGGGCTTGGCCAAATGTCCTGGACTTCAGTACCGTGCTCCCTGTGGAAACAAGGCCGCGTGCCCCCGGCCGGCTAGGGAGAAGTGCCCTCCTGGTGGAGTAGTCACAGCCGGGCGTGGGGTAAAAGCCCAGGGCCTAGGATCGCTCCTGGTGGGAATGGGGAGATCAGAGGCAGAGGCAAGGTCAGAAAGGTGCTTCCTTACAACAAGCTCCTCAGGCTTGAGACAGCATGTGGTGAACACAGCTGCTGTGAGTGTGGAGCAAACACAGTAGGGTGATGTTCCGGTCGGCTAAGTGGCTATCTAGAGCCCCATAATGGACGTAACCATCTGCATGTGGGAACATTCGAGAGAACATGCCTCCCTGAGCGGTCCTCAGTGGATGGCTGCAAACAGATGGAGAACAGTCAAAGTGATCGCACTGTGTACTTCCCTTCTCTTGGATAGATTCCCTCATGCAGGATTGGCTGGAAAAACAAACTCTAAGAGTCCTCAGGAAGAACCCTTCAAGATGGCAGGTCAGGTTATCAGGAGGGTGAAAATGGCGAGCATGTTTGCAATCTATCCGATAAGCAACTAGTATCTCGAAAATATAAAAAACTCCTACAGCACCAAAGGGACAAATAACCCAGTTAAAAAAATGGACAAAAAAAAATATGAATACATTTCTTCAAAGAGGATATACAGGGGCGCCTGGGTGGCTCAGTTGGTTGAGTGGCTGCCTTCAGCTCAGGTCATGATCCCAGGGTCCTGGGACCAAGCCCCACATTGGGCTCTCTGCTCAGCAGGGAACCTGCTTCCCCCTCTCTCTCTGCCTGCCTATCTGCCTATTTGTGATCTCTGTCTGTCAAATAAATAAATAAAATCTTTAAAAGAAAAAAAAGGATATACAAATAGCCAACAAGCCCACGAAAAGACGTGCAACGTCATTAATCATCCAGGAAACACAACCAAAATCAAAATGGGATACCACTTGACACCCCCTAGAATGGCTCTAACAAAACAGACAGATAATAACAAATGTTGGCAAGAATGTATAGAAACAGGAAACCACATCCATTGCTGGTGGAAACATAAAATGGTGTAACCACGGGGGTAACTGTCTGGCAGGTCCTCAAAAGGGTAAATAGAGTTACCATGCCAGCCAGCATTCCCACTCCCAGATATATCATCAAGAGAAAGAAAAATGCATGTTCACACAAAAATACACACATGGATATTCAGAACAGCATGATTCATACCTGCCCCAAGGCGGAAATAACCCAAATGTCCATCAATTGATGGAAAAAACCCAGTGTATCCTTGCAACAGGATGGTATTAGGCAACATAAAAAAATAAAGTTCTGGTACGTGTTAAAACCGGGATAACACAAAAAGCCACTTATCATAGGCTTCCACTAGTTTGAAATGTGCAGAGTAGACAAATTTATAGAAAGAGAAAGTCCGTGGTTGCCAGGGCTGGGAGGAGGGGGAAAGAGGCAGTGACCACTAACACGAACAGGGTTTCCCTCCAGGGTGATAAAACACTCTGTAATTGGTAGTCATGGTTGCACGATGCTGGGAACATAATGAAAAACACTCTAGGATTGCCTACTTTAAAAGGATATTTTTATTGTACATAAATTATATCTCATTTTTTAAAAGTCAGCGTGATGAACAAATGAGATTTGGGGAGGGCCTTTGTAAGGCAGTACATGAAACCTGGGACTCATTATTTCAGCACCGATCCCACGGGGGGAGTTCCCAGCGCAAACGCGGCAGGGTGTGCGCCCACCATTCACATCACTGCTGATTAGCCTCTACTTGCCTTCCCTGCTGTCCCCACGTATGTCTTGGGAAACACAGCCTCAGAGTCAGAGGTGACCCCGGTCTGAAGGTCACTAAGTTTTGCTGCCGAGGGAGGGAAACCTAATTCTTCCCCACTGGCTCGGAGCTGGAACTGAATTACAAAGTGAGGAGCAGAAATCCTCCGTGTTGGCACTGCCCAGAGACAGCCATGGGGCTGCAGCTGACCCGCGGCCCACAGTCTCCTCCTCCGATGGAGCGTGGCAAGGCAGGGCGCGTGTGCAGGCCAGCTGCCTGGTGGCTGTGACGAGCAGCCCCACCGAGGACCCTGGGGCAGACTCCGGCCCCAGGGAGAGGGCGCGGACCTCGGGCACAAGAGCCACGATGCAGGGCTGAGAGATCGCGGGGCAAGAACGATTTCGCTCCAAAGTAAGCTCTGCGTTACTGGCTTGGTGGGGTTTTTAATCGCAAGGCAAGTGACGATGGGTCTTTAGTCCTGACTAAATGGGCAGGTGGACTGAGCAACTTCTCCAGACTACACCCTCCTTCTGCGGTCGTGTTTTGTGCACGTGGCAGCCGAGGGATGGAGGCTGGCAAGTAATAAGTCTTTTCGGACGGTGCTGCTGAGTTTTTCTAAGGTAAAGAGGAGAGCACGGAAGATTTAGGCATTTAGTTTTTACATATAAACCTTGCATACTCAAGTCGTCCTCCTACAACGTGTGTTGTGGTTAAATGGAGTTTGCTTCACAAATCCTCTGGGACACAAAGCTGCGTTGAATACACCCCCCTCCCCTCCACCCCCCATTGGGAGACCGAGAATCACACAGGCACAGAACACGGGGCAGGGGTGCGGCCGGGAGCCAGGTGACAGGGACAGTCACAGTGGCCCAGCGGCTCTTCCCAGACACCGCATTCAGCACGGTGCTTTCTGTGTGTGCTGACGGCCATATTTCTTAGCCACTGCAACGCGTTTCAAATGGAATGATACATTTTCATTTTTAATCAGACTCACAGAGAGCCACAATTCTTAGGCAGATAAAAATAGACAAGCATAGAGCCTGAGGGTGGGACGAGGGGTCTCCAGAGAGCTGCCACTGGCCCGTCAATCTGTGTGCGTCCTCCCAGGCTGGCCCTGCTTGGGGGGCACTGGGCACGTGTTCGCTTCAGAATGGGGCTAAGTGTCCTGCACATAGGGCATCAGAGGCTGGATGCAGAAACTTGGCCTGAAATCTTGGCTGCAAAGGGCTGGCCTCTGCATGGGCTCCCAGGGAAGCGGCCTCCAGACATTTCATCGTGAGTCCCTGGGATCCCGAGCCATGCATTCTTCCTCTTTGCCATCTTCTTCCCTGGAAAGAGTTGGCATGTGCCCTTTGGCCACTTAAGTTGGAGAAATGTAGAAAAATGTTCTGAGTTGTAGTCCCTCCTCCTCAAAGAAGCCACTCGAGTTTCGTTGGGCAATAGCTCTGCAAAATCGTGTTACTTAACAAGCTAAATCAAGTGAAATCACGTTGCTGTCTGGAGTCCTAGCACCATGGAGGCGAATTCTTTCTGAGATGAGCCCCCAGCCTGCTCAAGCCCCTCGGAGCTCCCAAAGGTCTCCCAAAGTCAGGCTAACAAAATGGGTGCTCAGCTCTACATTCTGAGGTTATGCTTTTGTTAGCTTCAAAAGCTAACACCTTGATGGGTACACAGTAGCTGTACTACCTTGTCTGGTTTATCCCCAGATACAGCAGACACCCCAGCCTCCGGGACAAAGCAGTATGGGAGAGGTTCAAGCGGTGAGCTCCCTCCAAATGGTTACCGTGACCGGCAGGTGCAGACGGGCAATGTGTGGAGTCACAAGATCATGGGTGAGGTAGTTCTGCTCCCAGCCCTCTCCCCACTGCTCAGCTTTCAAAGAAAGGCCACCCTGGGTGCCGTGGCTCTGGGAGAGGGGATTCGCATCAAAATGAAACAATATGGAGGATACAGCTCTACCGCAACACCAACAAAAGTGCCGTAAAACTGTGGCGCCTCTTTCCGAAAGAGAACACTTCAAATGACCATTTGGGGAGGGAATCCTCCCTCTGAGGCCTCGGCAAAATCTGCTAAGACAGCAGAGGTAAGGCAGCACTCTGGACCCAAGCCCAAACATGTAAATCACAGCATTAGGTAACATTTTCTGTGGAGCAGAAAATACCAGGTTTTTTTCCTTCCCTCCCTACACTCGCCACAACACCTGCAATTATGAAAACAAAAGGTGCAGATGCCCTAGTGATTAGGTGCTAGAAAGAGGGGTGAATCCATCAGGGCGGCAGAAGGACACCCACTGGCTGCCCCACAGGATGTGAGTCTGCGGGCGTGTCGGCATTGCCGGTGGTGACGGAGTCAGGTGGAACGCACGGCAGGAAAGGCCGTTTCCCACGTAGGTCTGAGGACCTGGAGGCAGTGTGCTCTCTGGGCAGCCAAGGCAGAGGAGGTCTGCATGAGGACACAAGCCAGTCTGGCCCGCTAAGACTGGGAGACGGAACAGGAAGGACGAATGAGGACTGACTGGCAGAGAAGGTCTCTTCCCGGATCGTTGGGCAGGAGACGTTATCGTCCCTTCTGCGCCTGCACGTGGAGCTGCTTCCGGGCTGGTGGAATCCTCCCACTGCCTCCCCGTCCACCCGAAGCCTCCTCCCCAGCTTCGAGGCCCATCTCAAACCTCACCTCCTCCAGGAAGCCACATTTCCTTCCAGACTTGGCCTAATTCTATGCTGCTCTGTTGTAGGTTTTTATCCCTTCTCCTGGACTGTGAACTCCTGATAGGCTGAGGTCATGACTTAGATCCTTGATTCCCTCCCGGCCATTGGCACGGAGCCAGAAGCTCCACGGGGGAGGAGTGGAGCAGGTGGCCGGGTTAACAGGAAAGGAGACATGGAGGCAAGAATACTTTCTCATTCTATAGCAGCTCAGGGAACACCATGGGAGTGAAGTCCTGTCCCTCTTCCTCTTCCTCCGACAGAGGATTCTGTATCGTAGCAGCAAACTGGCAGGAACGTGGGTGGGACGTGCGATCACTGATTTCACAGCGAGGCTGCAAGCAAGTTGGGTGGGTGAGTCCGAGGTGACAGAGAGGCCCAGGGACCCTTCCCAGAAGCAGAGTGTAGAGCTCATCACATCAGACCCAGGCTCTTGGCTTTTGCTTGATGGTCTCCAAGACAAGAGGTTCACACCCTCCGCAAAGCACTTATCTATCAAACAACTCATTGTGTTAAAAGTTCTTGGTAAACAGGTGGCTCCTTACATCCCAGGATGGAGCCCCAGGGTCTCAGCTGCCCTAGAATAGCTCATTTTCCCATGCTTCCCTCCTTTCCTCTCCCCTGGTGTGGCATGGTCCCAATGTTCATGCCTCCCGCCTGCCAAGCCCCCCAGCAGCATCAGTTAGAGTGAGAGACAGAGAGGAGCACCTGGGCTCCTCCGCTCACCTGGAGTCTCTGTGCTGCGCGGCACAGGTGTGGCTGCGAGGACCCATGATCCCTGAGGTTCTTGCACAAGGACCCTCAACAGCTGAACGTGGGGCATCTTAGTAATTCTTAGACCAACCTTTTCAATTCCTTGGAGAACTCTGGAAAGCACTTTTGAGGTGACCAGACACAACAGGTTTTCACAAAAATAAAGCTAAACATTTCTGGTAAAGGCTGGTTTTACCCCATAATTGTATCCATAAGGATGCAGTTTCTTGCTTGTATCTAAGTGAGTGATAAACACATTTTTGAATGTTTAGGTGCCTAGCACAGAGTGGGGGACTTTAGAAGCCTTACTTCACTATGACCACCTGTGATGGAAGTACTCAGTGATAAGGGATCCCAGGCTTGGAGATGGACTCGTTTGAGGTCTCCCAGCCAAGGAGGTTGGAGCTCTCTGCACAAGCCATGCCAGACTCCAAAGGCCAAGGGTTCAACCACAGGCTCCTCCGGTTCTGGCCCAGGCCTCGCACCGTTGGGCAGTCTGCGCCTCCATGTACCGGCCAGAGCCGGCAGGGTACAGTCTTACTCCAAGCCTCAGGTCTGGGCCCAGTTCTGGGAGCAGGCAGAAAAGCCTACCCTTGCCCTTCACGCCCCTGATCCCTGTGTGGATGGCGCCTCTCACCAACGCGAGCAGTCGGGTGCTTGGCAACAAGCACACAGCTGGGCAGAGGAAGGGGGTTTCTAAGTCCTCACACCACCACAATGACCTTGAGCGGTTCACTTCCTTCCGTGGGCCTCATCAGCAAAAGCGTGTTTCACACCATGACGCACCCATGTCTATATATAAAGCTGAAGGGAGGTCACACTCCAATATCCTTTCTACCGCAAATTGCCATCTTCTATTTTCCATCCTGGGTCATTTCACTAAATAAACAAGATGCCGGTCATGACCCATTACGGTGATTTCCTGACCCACTGACAGCTGCAAAGCGGTCCTGAGAACCAGTGGACTGAAGATGGTAGACTAAAGACCCTTTTGGGGGGGGGGCCAACAGATAAGGGAGGCGGAGCAGGAGTAGAGCCTGGCTGCCTGGGGAGCACGCTTTATAAAGCAGTGGCCAGGCAGCTCCCTAAGGCCCTTGTATGAACCACGTCTGATCTGAGTGCTGTGTCTGGAGCAGTCACGGAGGGTTGATCCGATTGGCTAGACTACAGTGCCTCAAACTCAAGACAGACCTGCTGCGCCCATGGCCTGAGCCCGTCCCCTCAGTCAAAACACTGGTGCTGGGCCTCACAGGGCAGACAAAGAGAAGGCAGGCAGAGCCCTCACCCGGGAAGGGGAAGCAGGGCTTACCTCCTTAATGGAGCTGTCAGCTATCTGTGTTCAGCCCGAGGGTCGGAAAAGGAGATGGAGCCCAGGACACACCCTGTCTTTCTTCTAAGCGGGGAGAGACAAGGTTCAAAGCAAACTGAAGAGTCTTCCTCTGGGGCCAGAGTGCACTATTGGGAACGATGCTCCAACCTGCTGGGTTTTGAAAAGCTGCCTGGAGGTTCGAGATCAGTGGTAGTTCTTGTACTCTCCGGGTCAAATGCAAACTCCTAATTCCATCACTAAGTCCCTTCCCAGGTCGAGCATTTGGGAGCTGTTGACAGTTACGTTGTTTCGCGGTCACTACCTGCTACTAGGAAGGCACTCCTCCACTGCAGTGGCCAAACTCCCGCTGGAGATGGCAGGGAGGCTGGAGGGAGGCCTGGCCCCCTCGTCCGCCTCCCCGTTTCCGGCTCTCTCCACCTCCTGACACACACAGGACTTCCAAGGACAGGAGCTGCTACTCTGGCTCTGCTCAGCTTAGCTCCAGCTCACGGCAGAAGACGCCTAGTCTGTGAGATGCTGGTTCGCGGTACGACCTCACGAGAGCTCGCGGGTCGCCATCCATACCTCCCTCCTACTGCAGGCAAGCCTCTAGAAAGGATCCAGGACTGACATGCCTTCAATGGGCTCTAGGTGGCTCGAGGACTCATCCGCAGTGCAAGTTAGATCTTGATAGTGGTTTTTAAATTCAAGACTATACATTCTGTCATGGATTTGATTCTATTTTAAAAGGTCTAGGGGTCCATTAACAAACGGACAGATAAACAAAAAGCTGTCTACGTGTACAATGGAATAGTATTCAACCTCAGAAAGGAAGGAAATTCTGAGCCATGCTACATGGGGGAGCCTTAAAGACACCAGACTAAGTGAAAGAAGCTGGTCCCCACCACTGTAGGATTCCACTCAGACGAAGGCTGCAGCGTCGTCAAAAACAGAGACCAAGTAGAAGGATGGCTGCCAGCCGTTGGAGGGGGAAGGAAACAGAGATTTAGTGTTTAATGGGCACAGAGTTTCAGTCTTGCAAGATGAAAAGAGTTCTGGAGATGGGTGCACAAATACGAACATACTTACCACCAAACTGTACACTTCAAAATGGTTCTGACAGGGAATAGGTGTATTAAAAAAAAAAAAAAGTAAAGGGCACAAGGTGGGAGTAAAGGAGAAATCCCCTTTGCAGCTCTAGCTGGCTCCTCGCCCAGACCAGTGCCGATCTGAAATGGGAAAAGCTTCCCCAGAGGATGCCACCGTGGACTCCCAGGCTTCTCAGGCCAAAAGGACATTCTCCCCTCTGTCAGCATCCTGCGTGGGACCTCACACAGGATGGGTCTCTGGCTGACAGCGTGTAAACAGGTTCCCTGGGGAGCCAGGCTCCGGTTGCCCCAGGAAAGCATGGCTGGCGGGCGCGTTACCTGGACGGGTAGCCTGCTGCGCTGATTCGGATGGTCTCCAGCACCCCACACGCCCGGAGCTGCTGCACCGCTCTCTTTGGGTCAAAGCTGCAAACACAGTAAGACAAGCTGTGAGTGGCCGTGCTGGCAAAGAAATGGAACTGGAGAGGGACAGACGACTTCTTCCTGCACTGAGACACAGACCATCATGCACCTTGAGCACAAGGTCGGGGGCCAAGCACTGACTAAAAGGCAATGACTGGCAGGCGCGTGAGCCGTATGAGCACCCCGGTCCTGTGTGCATTCATGTTCTCACCTGGAATACGTCATCGTCTTTGTGGCATGACTGAATTCTGTCTAGCTTCCAAGCCCCATCCGTGCCTCCTCTGGTCTTCCCTTATTATCTGCACCCATGGGGGTATCTGTGCTCAAAGGCCAAATCATACACACTCGCCACCATGCTGCTGGCTGCCACCAGCAGCACGTGGCTCAGGAGTCAGAGGGGCACTTTTCAGGCCCGCAGAGCTGGGTTTGAACCAGGACATGGTCACTCACCAGCTGCGTGGGTCACCTGGGGAAGGCAACGCCACCTCCTCAGGCCTTAGTACCCTCATCTATAAAATAGGGGTAATCGTAGGACCCCTTTTTTAGGGTTAGTGCCAAGACGAAACCTAATGGCCCGGGAGAGCAGCTAGCCCAGCAGCGAGGACATCAGCACACGTGCAGGGTCAGCTGCTGTCACAACAGCTGCCCGTTAAGACTCTGAGACCGATCATCTGGTCTTCAGGGACACAAGCCACATCTTGAGCACCTCCTGTCCCCTCAACTGCTTAGCCCTGAAAACCCAGCATGCCCGCCAACATGTACATCAGGTAGCGCACAGTACAGTCAGCAGTCAGATAGGGTCTGGGCAGAGTCCCCGCCCCGGGAGAGAAGTGTACAGAAGCGCACAAAGCTATAGGTGAGAACCTTGGTACCAGGGCAGTGAGAAGCCGGGGGAGAGCAGCTGGGATGGCTACGGCAATCGGGGGTGGGGGGCTTCCTGGGGAAAGAATTCAGCTGAACTAGAGTTAACCTCCGTACTTTGCTAAGACCACTGCCCCACTCAGAGAAAGGGTGGGAACTAAGTGTTCCCTTTCTTTCTGGCTGCTCCTGAGCTCTGTTCCAGCCCAGAGCCATGCGTCTTGTGCTCCTTCTGCTCTGGGAAGTGGGCGGCAAGCGGGGCTGAGGCTCAGATCCCAGGAATTCTGGGATCCCGTTTGCTGGTTGCAGCACACACCTCAGGCAGCCTGTGGACCCCGTGGAGAGAGATGGGCAGCTTTATCTCCAGGACACCAGGGGGCACCCATGCCTGCTGCCTCAATAACAACCCTAGGAGTCTTCCCAGCAGCCGGCCCCTCAGGATTCCGCAGAATGGGTCAGGGTTAGAACCTGCCGTGCTCGGATCACAGCTCTCCACGGGAGACTTATCCTGCCCTCCCACCTCTCTGCAGGAGCTGATCAGCTCCTAGTGCCAGCTGCCCTCCTACGCCAAGGACCCAGCAGTCCCTCGAGGCAGATGCACTGGGCCAGCAGGCACCTTCCAGGTGACTAGAGACCACAAGCTGACCTTGAGTCGAGACTCTTCTGCGTTCCAGGTCAGTCCTGGGGCTCAGTGTCCCGGGAGACACCCACACCCTCCTCCAGGCCTATGACCCCTTGGCCTTCTCCTGCTGCCCCCAAACCTGCTCAAGTCCTGCTACTTTGGATACCCAACTCCTCCAGGAAGTCCTCCTGATTACTCTGGTCCCAAGGCGCCCACGGCTCTCGAGTAAGGGATAACTGAGCACTCAAGTCTGCACAGTCCTGAGCAAACCAGTTACTTTAGGGGAGTTCATTTCATGTTTTCAGATAGGCAGAAAGCTCCTCAGCAGAAGGTCTTACAGGATGGAAAAAAAACAAAGAAGCATGTGTGGGGAGCCTCCATGGTCCCCTCTGCACCAGTTCTGAGGCGTCACCAGGACGCAGCACTGCTCTGGGGTCCCAGAAAAACTGTTAACATATGTGCAGTGGTACTTAGGAGCCTGAGAATACAGGGCATAAAGGATGCTTGTGACCTGAGGCAGCCTTCAGGATACAGGCTCGGCTGCTCTCGTCTTGAAGGCAGCCAGCTGGGCCCCGAGTTCAGAACGCACGGTGGATGTGCTCAAGCTTTGGGGAGGGTTTTCCGTGGGCTGCCGACCTCTCCCCTGAGGCTCTCTGCATCTGTGCTCTCCAGGTCTGACTCAATCTGCTGTGTGTGTGCGGGGATGGGCAGCGTGCTTGGCAAGGCTCTGTGACCCCTCATCCTTCGTGGGCTGCGGGCCCACCTGCGGTCCTCCCCACTCCCCTGCTCACACGCGTGCTTTCCTCCTGAGTTGGCCACATTCTCTTCTGCACGGGGTGGGGGAAGAGAACAAGGGCAAAGCAGAAAACTCGGTATGGCCGCTAACCGCTTACACCACTGTGGGCAACACATCCTCTCTCTGGAGCTCCCTTTCCTTATTCATTCAACAGAGGCTGAGAGTATCTGCCCAACCAGAATTCACCGGTTGGTCGTAAGGACTAAGTGGTCGCAAAGAAGAATGCTATTAGGAAGAAGCAAGCAGACGCTCCGCCGAGAAGCTCTTGCCACCCCCTTCCCTGTTCACAGCCCCCGGGGGACGTGTAAAGCCAGCCAGCCTCCTGTATTTTAATCTTATCTCTTGAACGGTAAAGAAAGCTGTCACCAGCGTGTCTCCATCGGCCTCCCCATGTGTGTTACCAGGTGAGTCGGAGTGGAAAACCAGCTCCTCCTCACTAATAAATTTTGGAGGATCACAGTGAGGACCAGCAACCCTTAATTCTGGACTGAAAAGTCGCCAAAGATCTATAGGGTCCGACTGCTGAAACACAGGGGTGCACTTTCTCCTCCAGTCACTGTGCAGACTCAGCAGAGCCCAGAGCTGAGAACCCGGCCCCCTCAGCAGCCCCACGCCACTTCCCTGATTTTCGCACATGCTGCCAGCTCCCACCCCTCTTCAGCACGCCTCTGTGGTGTGCTGCAGTCACATGTGAGGACCCCGCTACTCTCAGGGTTGTCCGCATCTGAGCTCAGGGCTCCGTCCAGTTCCTCCAACTAGCGAACCCAGGCAGGTCACACTCCCCCAGGCCACCTCCTCCCCGGACGCTTAAGCACCCCCCACCCCAGCAGGCTTCTCTGCTCCTACAGCACTCCCACGCACCCATGGACAGTCCCTTCTATGCTGCTGTCCGTGACTAATGACTGGCAACACCTTAAGGATGAGGGACATTTCTGTCATTCCACTTGTCCTCACCCAGTGTCCAGTGAACAGTGGGTATGATGGATGTTTTGGAATAAAGGAAGAAGCAGAGGGAAAAAGACTTTTCCACAAGGGATGCTATCAAAGCATGTAGTGTAGGACAGCGGTCCTCCACTGGGGGTGCAATTGTGTCCTCCAAGAAACACGTGGCAGTCACAGAGCACTTCCAGTTGTCACAGTGATGGGGATGCTACCAGCACACTACAGGGGACAGGACAGCCCCCACGGTAGCATATTACCTGGCCCACAATGTCAAGGATGTGAAGGTCGCGAAAACAGTTGTAGGGGATCAAGGCGAGGCATACGGAACTTTCTTTCTGGAATAATTATATACATACATATACATTTTTGTAATAAAATATTTTAAATAATGTTATATATTTTACTCATCAAAATTGTTATGCCTCTCACAAATAATCTACACCATCTCCTTGATGTCTTTCATCAGGATGCCCTGCTTTAGCTACAGTTAGCAGATGAAGAAATGAGGCCAGGAGTACAGGGCTAGCTCATGGAACAGCCCGATAACTGGGAGTAGAGCCCAAGCTAGAATCCAGCTGCTCTCACCTCGTTCACTATTCTCTCCACTTTATTACAGAGATTTTGGTCCTGAAGGCAAAGGAAGGTCTTGGAAACGTGGGCCATTTGGACCAGACAGGCATTCTGAAAGCCTCCAGCATCTCTCTTCATCCGGGAGGGGAGCTCCGGGAGAGAATCCGGCAGGTGGCAGGCACCAGGCTCTGAGGAACAAACTGCTTGAACTGCAGCTGGCACCCAGCCCTCGACTCTCCTCTCCAGGGCCCCGGCACACCGCCCCTGCCCTTCACACATAATCCAAGTCTTTCACGCACGCTGCCCTTCTAACAGCCTCTCTTCTTCTGGGGTCAGCTGGTAAACAGATGTCACACAGGGGGAATTCCTAACCACTTCTTGGAAACTGGGAGGAAAGGAAAAGAGTCAACAATCAGCGGGCTTCAAAGAAGGCTGACTCGGGGTGTTGTCTTCCTGACCTTTTCCAGCACGAGGCCCACCGGAGTGCGGGTCAAGCTTTATCAAATGAGAGGAAGAGCCGAAGGGAGTTCAGATATTCACTCTGACAGAGTTGCCAAAAGAATTTATTTCCCAGAAAGACGTTATGCTAGGACCAGAAAAGGAAGTCAGAATGGCGGGAATAAAGGGCTTTGAAAATTTAGAAATGTATCTCCTCTGACCAGAAGATAGAGCCTGTGTGCTGGCTCAGGGCGGTTGGAATAATGGGGCTACAGAGGTAAGTAACAGACTGTTCTAAAGACTTAGGGCAGTATTCCAGGCAAGTAACAGAGTCTCAAACAAGGTGACAGAGGAAGAGAAAAGGGAGACCAAAATAACACCTTTCCAAGCAGACTCCATGAGACTTTGACAATGACTCGACATTGGGGAGTAAGGACGAGGGAAGAATCAAGGTTTATGCCATCCAATATGGTGGCCATCAGCCAACTACAAGTATGTGAATATAATTAGAATGACAATTCAGTTCCCCAGTCGTAGCGGCCACATTCCAAAGCCCACAATTGCCGCATGTGACTTATGGCTACCAAGCTGGACAATGCAGGTTACAGAACAGTCCCATCCAACGAAAGTTCAGTTGGATAGCACTGGTTCAGAGCGACTCTCAGGCATGGTCAGTAATGAGCTATCAGGAAGTGGTTATGCCATTTACTACATAAGAGATGGAAGACAGAGGAACCATTTTCGGGGGCGGGTGGGGAGGGACAAGGAGTCTGATTACGTAAATTGCTGAATGTGACTCAGCCAGTGAAACTGCTGGAGGCATCCAGAAACTCTGGTCTGGAACCTGGCAGAAATTGGAGATGAACAAAGACACTGAAAAGTCACTGCCACACAGACGGGTGGGGTCAACCACGTGGGCATGGATGGAGTTGGAAGATGATATCCAAGACAGGGGTAGAAGCAGAATTAGACTAGAGGAGTGGGGTAGGGGAAGGTGAGTGGGTATGAATAAACCCGGAAGCTCAATGGTAGAGGGAATGCGAGAAACAGGACCATCTTCACGTCTCCTTACTCAACATGTCATCTGAGGTCAAGCGTCCCCAGTGGAAGACGTCTTCTCTGACCACTCCAGCTATCCTGCCACCTCTGAACTGAGACCCAGGTACACCTACATTTCATGACACACTTTTATGTGGTTCTGATTCAGGTGTGCACACTCCTCAACGCCACTGTAAACCCCGAAGGACGAGGGAACTGTACCCTCTCATCCTCTTGAATCCTTCTAGACAGCAGACAGGTGGAACCTGGTAAATGTCTGTTGACCTGTTTTCAGCAAGTAAACCATCTGTGAGGTGTGAGATCAACTATTCGTCCTGTTGCAGACTCCCCTCCCCCACCCCACACACACCTCAAGGCTGTCCTGAGTCTCTTCCACCTGAACTTGCAAGGAAACATGAAGAGACCAGGCTTGATCAGCCTGACCCCAGCCGAGAGGCAGCTGGCCAACTCCTGCGGCAGCACTTACTGGAAGGGGAGCTTCTCGTCGTTCGGCTTGATGCAGCGCACGTAGTGTGGAGTCGTGGCATTCAGGGTCTCCATGAGCAGATGCAGGGAGGTGCGGAACTGGGGAGACAAGAGTCAGCACCTGGTTATTTTTCTCTAACATGCTGCAGATGTGTAATTAACCAAGAAACACCTGCAGACTGGTGGGTTGCTGATACGGTTATCGTCGTTATGGATCCAGAAGGACAGGACAAAACACAGAGACCCGGGGTCAGATTCCACCTGACCCTCCTGCCTGCCTTGCTGTAGGTCCAGAATGAAGGCCCTCCCATGTCCTGCCATTAGGGCTATTCAAACTCAATGGGGGGAGCCCAGCAGCTAACATGTCTGACTTAGTGCGGTAGATCAAATGAAATAAAAGGGGGGTGGTCAGTGCTGAGAAATAGGACAGAAGTCATCACAATGACTGGAGGCTGATTATTGGTAAACCAGAGGCCCAGGAGCCCCAATATCCAGTGCCTGGGCATCCTGGAAGTTAGGACAGTAATGTGAAATGTCCAGAAGAGGCAAGTCCAGTACAATGGAAAGGTTAGTGGCTTGGTAGGGCTTGGCAGGCACTCCCTTCTCTTGGGAGAGACACTGGACATAGACTCCCACAAAGACCCACAGAAGGGGCCTCAGTTTTCTAAGTCCCCAGGCTTCTTTAACTCAACCTGCAGATTCTAGGACCCTCTTATCTCTTCTACCAGGTGCCTATGATCCTACTAGGGGAACTAAATGCACTGGGGCGATACTCATCCCCTTTCTCTTTCTGGTCAGTTCTCTCTAGAGAGGGCTTCCAGTGTCCTCCTTCAAAGAGCACATATGGGTTGAGCTGGGGGCTGAGGCTGCTCTGGCCCCCTCTGACCCTGCAGCCGGCCTTCATCTACAGAGAAGCTGGCCTGGCCACACACATCCTGACCCACAGTGTCCCGCCAGAGGCTGACCTGGTGGCCCACGGTTTTCTTGTGCTCCTTGTTGGATGCTTTCAGGGGAGGTCTGGCGGAGCGAATGTTGATCTTTGAAGATGAGCCCTTCCCAGATGTAGTAGCAGCAGGAATGGAGTCCTTGTCATCGTGAAACAAGTCAGCCACTAGTGGAAACTAGAAACAAACACAGGAAGAACACTGAACTCAAGATCTCTTGGACGTTTCAAATGGCTTTCTGGTCCATACCCAAGACAGCTAAAAACAAACATCCATACACAGACTTGCGCACCAAAGTCCATAACCACATTATTCACAGCAGCCACAAAGTGGGAATAACACAAGTATCAATCAGCGGGTCAATGGACAAATATAGCCGGCCCGTACCGTGGAATACTGCTCAGTGACCTAGAGGAATGAAGTACCCAATGCCCCACAGCACGGATGGGATGAACCCTGGAGATATATCAAGTGAAAGAAGCCAGACACAGAAGACCCGGGTGTGCATGATTCCATTTACATGAAATGTCCAGGGAACAGAAAGGAGTTCAGTGGGAGCCAGGGGCTGGGGGAGAAGAAAGTGGAATGACTGCTAACAAGTACAGAGTCTCTTTTTGGAGTTATGCATGTTTTCTAGAATTTAGAATTTCTCCTCTCTGGTCATTCCAAGGGGCCCATCTCTCAAGGCCCAGCCCTGCCTCCTCCATGGACTTTCCTGGTCTTCCCCTCATGTCTCCATCATGCACTCAGGTACCAGCCAAGGTCTGCGCTGGGCCCTGAGCCCCATGCTTCTTGCTGAGCCTACATATGGCCTCCTAGCCTCCCCCTCGATGGAGGAGGAGGAGGACCTGGGAAAGAATTAAAGGAGACAGTCCACATGAGCATGTAGTAGTGTGCCCAGCATATCACAGACACTTAAATATTGCCCAGTTCTATTATCTTTGCTGGGGGGGATATACATGAAAAATCTGTCCACACAGTAGAAGTTTTGAGCTACAGAGGAGACTCAGAATCCTAGAACTTTAGAGCTGGAATATAAAGCATAAAGATCAACTCTTCGAGGGGCAGGTGATGAAAGAGGAACTCAGGGAGAAGGGACCCTCCAGAATTCTGTTTCTATCTCCATTCCTCCCAGCACTGGCAACGGTGGCCAGTATCAGCTCACCAGGGGCTGCTGACTAGTGACTGAGCCAGGGCCTGAACCCCAGCCTCCAATGTCCAGGTCAGAGCCTGTTTTAATAAACAATGGTCTTCTGGTCATTTACACCAGCAGTATCAAGAAACTGGAAATGCACAGGGTTTAAGATACGCTGATACATCTGTTTATACCACCCATCAGCTTGTCATACGGGTTACAAAGCAGTTAAACTACTCTGTGCACACACAGACATACACGGAGTCAACACGTGCTCTGGAAAGTTCCATTTGCACTCTGCACTGTTCTTTGATCACAAACGCACCAGTCATCAGAAGCTCCTGACTTCCATTTTTAAATTTTTTAATAAACATATAATGTATTATTAGCCCCAGGGGTACAGGTCTGTGAATCGCCAGATTTACACACTTCACAGCACTCACCATAGCACATACCCTCCCCAATGTCCATAACCCCACCACTCTCTCCCTATCCCCTTCCCCCCTACCCCCCTCAGTTTGTTTTGTGACATTAAGAGTCTCTTATGGATTGTCTCCCTCCGGATCCCATCTGGTTTCATTTATTCTTTTCCTATACCCCAAACCCCTCACGTTGCATCTCCACTTCCTCATATCAGGGAGATCATATGATAGCTGTCTTTCTCTGATTGACTTATTTTATTAAGCATGATACCCTCTAGTTCCATCCACATCGTCACAAATGGCAAGATTTCATTTCTTTTGACGGCTGCATAGTATTCCATTGTATATATATATACCACATCTTCTTTATCCATTCATCTGCTGATGGACATCTAGGTTCTTTCCATAGTTTGGCTATTGTGGACATTGCTGCTATAAACCTCCGGGTGCATGTGCCCCTTTGAATCACTACGTTTGTACCTTTAGGGTAAATACCCAGTAGTGCAATTGCTGGGTCGTAGGGTAGCTCTATTTTCAACATTTTGAGGAACCTCCATGCTGTTTTCCAGAGTGGTTGCACCAGCCTGCATTCCCACCAACAGTGTAGGAGGGTTCCCCTTTCTCCGCATCCTCGCCAGCATCTGTCATTTCCTGACTTGTTAATTTTAGCCATTCTGACTGGTGTGAGGTAGTAGCTCATTATGGTTTTGATTTGTATTTTCCTGATGCTGAGTGATGTGGAGCACTTTTTCATGTGTCTGTTGGCCATCTGGATGTCTTCTTTGCAGAAATGTCTGTTCATGTCTTCTGCCCATTTTTTGATTGGATTATTTGTTCTTTGGGTGTTGAGTTTGCTAAGCTCTTTATAGATTTTGGACACTAGCCCTTTATCTGATATGTCATTTGCAAATAACTTCTCCCATTCTGTCAGTTGTCTTTGGTTTTGTTAACTATTTCCTTCGCTATGCAAAAGCTTTTGGTCTTGATAAAGTCCCAATAGTTCATGTTTGTCCTTGCTTCTCTTGCCTTTGGTGATGTTCCTAGGAAGAAGTTGCTGCAGCTGAGGTCAAAGAGGTTGCTGCCTGTGTTCCCCTCAAGGATTTTGATGGACTCCTTTCTCACATTGAGGTCCTTCATCCATTTTGAGTCTACTTTCATGTGCGGTGTAAGGAAATGGTCCAATTTCATTTTTCTGCATGTGGCTGTCCAATTTTCCCAACACCTCATTTTTTTCTTTCTTTTTTTTTTTTTTTTTTTTTTTTACTGCAGCAATCTACATGTAAATAAAGGTGGTGGTTCTTCAACCCCACGGTCTGGGTTTGAAGTTCAGTCTAAAAGCACTAACTAATGACTGTAAGGCCAAGGATCGCCTTGGATAAGCGGCTCAAGCCCACCCTCACTGCTGGCTCCTCGGGGCTGACATCGGCTGGTGACACCACGAAAGCACTAGGAAAAGCTACCATATTCCTGAGTAAGACACGCCCCCAAAATCCCTGGTTGGAGGCCCTGGTCATCAGCCTGTGGCTTGGGAGGTCACCCAATGAGATTAAAAACGTCTCCTAGAGGCAAGTGCCAACAGGTGACAATTCGGTTCCTATTTCAGCATTTTGGAAACAGATCAACAACTTCCATCCACACATGGTATTTCAAAATCATAAATATTGTCCTTCTCCAGGGGGAAGTAATGTGGCTGTCAGAGGAATAAAGACAACTCAGAGAGGATTTTAAAAATCCGTGGCTAAAATGGGCATGTGCCAACACCATAAAAATGATACATTTATTAACTCATCATTTCCACGTGATTTCAAAGAACAGGCAGTAAATATTAGGTCCCTGAATGTCAAGCAACTAGATGGACGGGGTTGCTCATTCACTCAACAACACTTAACTGACCGCCACACGTCCCACAGAGAAATACTGTGCTCGGAGCTGGGGACACAAATATGAGCAAAAACAAACAAAGCCTCTTAGGTATCATGGGGTTTATGATCTAGCACAGAAGGTGAAATCGCATCAATTAACCCCATAATAAAAAGCTTAATGACAAAAGATAATTTCCTCAAGGAAATAAACAGATGCACATGACTGAATCAGGACCCTGGGGTAGAAATCAGGAAAGGCTTCTCTTAGGAAGGGATGTTTGAGCTGGTGGGTCATTGGAAGGGGGACGGTTAGGAAAGCACATTAGCAAGTATCTGCACATTCAGGGAGCTAATTTGAAGGCACTACAGCTTTGGTACTCACCCTGAGGGGGAAGCATGAAAGCCCAGCTTGTGTAAAATCCTCTTTATTGTAAAGGCAATGTGAAGCCATTAAGGGTGTTTTCGGTGTGCCTGTGCGTGCAGGGCGGGCGGGGGGTGGTTTAAATAAGAGCAGCTAACATTTATGGGGCACTTAGAATGTACCAAGCATAAAATTCATTGAGTTCTCCCAATGACCACTTGGTAGGCCATCCCCTTTTACAGATGGGGAAACAGAGGCTCAGAGCCCTAGATCACAGAGCTGGTCAGCAGCAAAGCAAAGATTCGCACCCAGACAGCCTGGCCCCGAAGCCCATGCAACAGAGGGTCACAGAAGGGAGCAACGACCAGGGATCTTTCGGGGAAGATTGCGCCGGGTGCAGCACGACCGAGCGAAGTCCGCTGCACAGGAAGCTCTGGGGTAGAGCAGTATAGAGAAGAGCCCGCAACCTAGCAGGTCTCTGGGAGATACGGTGCTACGAGGCACGCACTGAGTGAGGGTCATGAAACATTTTAGATTCAACTCAACTCTGCCAGTGAATTAGCTGTGTGGCCCATGGCAAGCCTCCTAACCTTACTAGATTTAAAATTTCTCACCTGTAAAAATGAGGGAATTGGATAAGAGGATTCCTTTAAGTATGACCTTATTTTCTGCATTTTCTCCTATCTGTAATCTCTCCCAGTTCGTAGATGCCCTCCCTTCAACACGCAGCCGGGTTCAAGTTCCTTCCATGCGGGACCACCTCCCGGTCCAGCCGGATCTCCCTGTTCCACGTCCCTCCGACTCCCCGCTCCGGCCATCTCAAGCAAGGCGTCTGGGGACACCACCCTGGGTCATCCCTTCCCGACCCCTCCCCGACACAACATGCCATGTTCTGCCCCCACACTGCCTAAACCCGTCCGAGAGTGCCTTCTGGGGACACTTCTTGCCGGATTCAGTGGCTGCAAGTGGTCCAGCTTCACTCGCGGTCCAACCTGTGGTTGCGGAAGGACCCAAGTCCCTCCTCAGAGGCCCTCCTCCCTGACTGGGCAGCTCTACTTGCCTTCCCTCCCACAGCTCCTTCCCGGCCGCTCCCACGGGCCCATCTTCCCGCCCATTTCCCTGCAGTGCTGCTGTTTCCCAGGACAGCATCTTCGCCATGGATGTTTTCTAACCCTTGTTCCCTGTACCATCTCCTTCACACCTGTGGCTTCAACCATCCCCTTCAAGCCTGTCCCTCTAGTCTTGCTGTCCTTCCATAACCAACGATCTGTTCCGTGCCTTCCTCCCTGTGTGAGTTCCACTGGAATCTCCAAATCTGACATGCCCTACACAGCCCTCACCTCCCAACTGCCCAAATTTGTATTGGAGAGACTGCCAACACCCTACTTCTTATCCCCATATCCCTAGGTTGTGTCCACAGTCAAGTTCCAGCAGAATGCTGCTGCCCCAGCTCAGGCCTTCCTGAGCTCTCCCAGATCACTGCGCGTGCTTAGAACCTGAGGGCCCAGCTCCAGACACACCTTCGTCCCAATGTAGCCTATGCGCCAGCCAGAGTCTTCTCCAAATACAAACTTATCCAGCCACTCCTTGTATGAAGAAAGACTCGTGGACCCTCCCGGTGTGGGGCAGAAAGTCACCATCACAAATAGTGAGTGAGAACACGGGGAATGGCAGAAACAGGAGTGAGTGGAAGGCAGGGAGAGATGGCCTGGGCATAGGAGGGATGGGGGACTGATGGCAGAGGTGCACGCGAGAAGGGTCAAGTGCCCAGACTGCAGCTGAGAAACTCCCCCAGGGAAAGAACCAGAGGCTCAAGGCAGGTTCACATTTTAAAGACAGTGATTCATCCAGTCTATGGTGTCTAAACACAATGCTGACTAAATTGTAATTCACTTACTTCCTATAATGGATTTCTAAGACATCTGAGTCAAGGGTAGAAGTTACCACACGCATGATGATACTGTTTCGGGAGTCTAATTTATAGAAATCATTAGTAGTGGCTTTTTCTTTGAAAAATCTATTAACTTCTAGGTCAAGAGAATGTATTAAAGCCACACACGGAACTTTGAAAGCAGGTTCAACAGTAAGACGACTTTAAAATGGAAGGCCCCTTCTTTTGCTTCCATCAGACACTCCTCCCCGGGCCCCAAGCTAATGTGGGAAAGAACATGACCAAGGTGTAGTCTGGAGAACTTGCATTTTATCTTAGAAGCGAGGTTTTAATTCTAGGTCTCGGCTATTGAGACGGTGTATGGAAATGGCAGGATATGTGGGGTGGAGGGGGAGAGGACTTGGTTGAGACCTCAACTCGAAGAAAAGCAGTAAAAAGAACAGTCAGGAAATACTGAGGACTGTACCGCCCTACCCCCATCCGGCCACTGGCACCTGGGCTAGACAGGGACCTCCTGGTCTCGGCAGGGTCCCAACCATAAACCAACTTCAAGTCTCAAGGAAACGTAGTCACGCCCAGCTCCTGCTGGACTAACAATTCCTGCAGAAGAATGAGTATTCGAGAATGTTTTTTCCTTTCACTAACTCTAGTTACGCTTCCAAGGCACTGGGAAGTCTGTCTACGAGCTGAGTGACCAGGAACGCAAGGACCCCAGCTCATCTGGGGGCAGCAGCCCTGGCAAGCAGCATCCACGGGGCCTTTCTGAGAATCTGTCCCCTTCAACCATGAAGACACTCAGATGATACCTCCAGACTAACCAAGCCCTTGCCTGACACCGCTGGTCACTTACTTCCAAGTGTCCAGCGATAATGGCTTTGGTTGCTCTGCTAGTCAGGGCTAGGGCTAAATTTTTAAAAGCCTTAGGCAATTCTATTTGAAGAGGGATTAAGACAAGTATGAAAACACTTTGTGAAGACCATGCGACAGTTGAAGAGAAATGTCCATTACAGCTGTATACATAGCTGTTACCTTGGAAATCATGCCTGTTCATTTCTGTAGGAACATAAGACACCTTTCCTGTAAAAACAGACGCATGAAAGTAAAATAAAGACGTGCTCAAAAAACCATTTGATTGGAATCTCTTGGCCAGAATCTTATCCATGAAACCTGGCTGCAGACCTACTAAAAAATACACTTTCTTTTTGGGGTGGTTTTCACACAGGCACTGCTGCCCTTTGGGGAAAAAAGCTCCAATTTTTAGTTACAAAATATTTTGTTTAAAGGGGTTTTAAATGGGCTTTGGAGGAAAAGTCTCAGCACTTCTTTTTTTGTTGTTAAAGACAAAATTGGACCTTCCCGTACTGGAAAGGGGATGATACGGTTTTATCGACTAAAGAGTTCTCTCTTCCCTAGTGACTTCTAAATACAATCGGAAGCTTTTTAACACCAGCACCAACTCATCTTAAACAGGAAGCACTTCGAATGCCCTTGAAAGTGTTATGCTGTGTGTCAATTATATCTTCAAGCGGTTCTATGAAAAATAAGTTTAAAAATACTTTTTAAATTGAAGTAGGATGAACGGCGGCATGTTAGTTTCAGGTGTGCACAATGAGGATTCCACAATTCTACGCGTTACTCAGTGTTCGACATGCTAAGTGTCTCCCCGATCCTTTACTTCTTCCCTCCCTGTGCCCACCCACCAAAGAGAGGGGATATCTGCAAGTGATGGGGAACTCAACATCAAAAATAATCGATTTAAAAAATTTAGAGATTCAGAGAGCCTGAACAGACAAGTTCCCAAAGACGACGCACAGATGGTAAATGGACACATGAAAACATGCTCAGTATCACCTCTCGTCAGGGAACTGCAAATCAAAACCACAATGAGGTATCACCTTCCGTGAGAATGGCTAAAATAAAAAAACCAAGAAATAACAAGGGCTGGCGAGGACGACGACCCGACGGAAGGGAGCCCTCGCGGGCTGTTGGAGGGAACGCAAACTGGTACAGCCACTGTGGAAAACAGTACGGAGGTTCCTCAACAAATTAAAGTTATCACAAATGTAGTCATTCCGCGGCCGAGTATCTACCCATAGAAAACGAAAACACGAATTCAGGAAAAATATACTTTTTTAAAAGCAGATGTATTTGCTCAAAATGCAATGTGTCTGTAACCTGTAAGAAACTTAGGGGTGTGGAACAGACACACGCACAGTGTCGTTCACTGAGGAGCTGAGGTCGAACCAAAGTCATAGAAAGGAGACCCAGAGCACACGTCCCCGGGCCTTGTCTGAGGTACACCATTGCCAACTATTGGATGCCACGGCCCAGAGTAGGTAGCCTTGGCCCAATATGGTCTCGTTGACCTCTGTACCATATCAGTCTGGAGCTCCCGTCTGCTGGGACGAGTGAGGAGCCGGTCTTGGGACTGCCAGCCTGGGAAACAGCACCCGGGATGGCCCTGGCTGCCCAAGGCTTACAGACAAACCCATCGGTGTGGCTCTGGCACAGGAAATCTTAAATATGTGCTCCTTTGGGGATTTTTTTTTAAAACAAAATACTGGTTTTTTTATAATAAACACCAGGAGGGAGAACCCTCCACTTCTAGTACCTAAAACAAATCAGTCTGTTAAGGACTTAAAGTCCTGTTTTAAAGAGGCATTTCCCAAGTCTCTATTTATAGCTCTCCAGTAGCTGGGAAAGCAATTAGCCACATTATAACCTCTTAGGCGGTGTAACTGGCTTTACTAATTACATTCTCATTAACACTGTTTTATTTCACTGCTCTTGGTGGGAGGGCTTTAAACATCCCTCTGGCTGGTAAGCTACACGGGAGTCTTCCGTCCCATCCTGCTTAACTGTTCATAATGATTTCTTAATTTCTTATCAGGGGTGCCACGCAAAAGAAAAAAGCTAGTAGGTGTCCCATAAAATAAAAATGCTCTAAGTAAAATTATGGATTTACATATGGGATTTGAGATTTATCTACGCTCAGAGAGATGGAAAGTAACACAAGAAATGGGGCACTAACTCCATGCCATAGGGCCTTACATCTCTCTAGGTCTTCATTTTACATGCTCTAACACAGAGTTGGAAACATAAACCTCGTAAGACTTCTATAAATACAAAGTTTTAGAGATGACAGGAGCTCAGGGAACAAAACTTCAAAAATGCCACCATGACAGGTGTGGCCAGACATGTCCACCTGCCCAGAAAATTTAAAGCACAGGGAGAACCACTCTTTGATGCGTAGCTGCAGTCTGGGTCGGGCCCATTTGCAGGTTTATAGGGACCTAGTTTCCATCTTTGCTTTCTGCTTTCTGGGATGTCTGCAGTGGGCGCAGGGCGCAGACCCCCCGCTAGGGTCTGACAGACCTGGAAGCCCCTCCCGGCTAACCTTGAATGCTGTGAGGTGCTGCGAGGGGGCTGAAGGTTGGCATCAAGGTCACCGGATCTTTAGAAAGATTAGTTGGTAAAGGGGAAAGCTAGAGTGTGGCAGGTGGGTAGGGAAGGATTGTTGTTTTTTTTTTTTTAATTTTGTATCGTCTTTTTTTTTTATAGGTTTTTTTTATTTATTTATTTGACAGAGAGAGAGATCATAAGTAGGCAGAGAGTCAGGCAGAGAGTGGTGGGAGAAGCAGGCTCCCTGCTGAGCAGAGAGCCCGATGCGGGGCTCGATCCCAGGACCCGGAGATCATGACCTGAGCCGAAGGCAGCGGCTTAATCCACTGAGCCACCCAGGCGCCCCAGGATCATTATCTTTTAAGAGTAGATCCCAGGCCTACCTTAGACTCCTTATTTGGGAATATCTACAGACTTTTGATGTGCATACTCTTTGAACCATCCGCCTCACTTCTAAAAATTTACCTGACTGGTGTAATTGCACAAAGATGTATGCAAAGGGCATTCATTGCGGCATTATTTCAATGAGCAAAATATCAAACGTTTAAAAAAGAGAAGAGATACATGGTCATGTGGGAAGACAGCAAAGATGTAAGTGCAAAGTCAGAACTGTGTATAATGTGATTCATTTCAGCTGTACCAGTGTGCGTACATATGCAGAATGGCACCTGATGAAAAGGTGGGCCAAGGAATAGCAGAGAATGCTTTCAAGCTATTTAATTGTTGAATGTATATTGCATTTCTAATAAAAACCCAGTCTCCCCAACCTAAAATGACAGCCCCTGTACAGAAAAGAAGTAACACAGCAAGCTTGAGATGATTACCCTTGGAAAGGCCTGCTTGTCAGGCTGACCCCTGGCTGGGGTCTGGGAACTTGGATTTGCGGGGGGAGGTGGGGGCTCACCACACTCTGGTACGAATGGGTCACTGGGTCTGAACGGTTTATGGAAATAATTTATGTTGAACACCTGCTTCTTTCTGGGAGTCTGGAATTTTGGGACAGGCTAGGTAAAGGGTACCTGTGTAACTGACTCCCAGTAAAAGGTCTGAGCCTCAGCTCAGACAAGCTGCCCTGGCTGATAGGTCACATGACCACACACCACGGCGGGAACGATGCCCGTGGGCACTGCGCCACTGGGCAAGGCCTCCTGTGAGCATGGGTCTGGCTTCCCCTGGACTTTACCCCCCACACTGCTCCCTTTACTCACTGCTCTGTATCCTTTTGGTCTAAGTCATCACAGCCTCAAGTATAACTATCTGCTGAGTTCTGGAAACCACCTTCGTAAATAACTGAATTTGGGGGTGGCCATGGGAACTCCCAACTAATTTTTTTTTTTATACCACCTTCTCGACCTTCATGGCATTACCAAAATTCGTAATTAAACTACCTTTCTCACTGGAGTGTAAGAACCATGAGGGTAACTCTATGTATTCGTTACCACTACGTTACACATAAATACCCACCAAAGGGGGGGAAATGCCAGTTACTAATAAAAGATGATGCACTGGAGAGATGCTTCTTTTACTTTTCAAGATCCCTGAGAGACACTCAAAACAAAAATCAATACACCGGCAGAACCCAACTCTGTACTTAAATGGAAAGTACCAGACTCTCTCCCTGCCACCCACCCCTCACTTGTGCTCCTATCTGAAAAGGGAAACTGAGAACAAGACGTGAAGTTTCTCAGCCTCTGAGGCCACTGTGTCACTAACAGGAGGCCACAGGGCTCTAAGCCTCTAAGAAGCAATGGGACAGCGTGCTCCGGGAGCTCGTGCCACCCACTTCCTCTCTCCCTGTGGCTTGTGCCTCCTCGGTCCCCACCTCCCCTTGCAAAGAATGGAAAACTCCTATAACCCACCATGGATGACAGTGCCACAACTTGGCAACCTGAGAGGTTAATCTAGTGTTGAATTTCAAAGTGATGTTCATACTCATCCAGATTTCCCTCCAGGACGACTCATTCCCAGACACTGCAGCTCTCCAGAGGACCCTGGGCGGAGGGGTCTGCCCTGAGCCGGTTATGTGTCTATACTGACTCAAAGCCTCCCTCAACCCCTTGCCTGGGGCTCTGGGATGCAGCAGGCTACACTCACCCTTCTGTCCTTGGGTCTGTTTTGCTGGGTGTATTTTCTCCATTCCGGCATCTTGCCCTGTTACATTCATCTGAAGCTTATCACCGAGAGCCATTAATCTGCAATTTCTAGCGTTATCAGGCCCCTGCAGCCAGTTCAGGGGCAGGAGGTCCAGAGAAAGCCTCCCAAACCCTGGAGAGTCCCTTTCTGGGTTTTCTCCAAAGGGCTGCAGCTGGCCCCTGGGAATTGTGGTGCCCAGACTAGCCGCCCCCCAGCTCCCGGGCCCTCTCCCCACACCTCCCCACTTTTCAGCTACCGTGTGATTATGGGCCACTCACAGCCCACGAGGATGTGAGCACCTGCAGGGCAGAACTGGTCTCATCCACCTTTGTGCAATGCTGGCTGAGTGTGGGGCAGGGCCTCACAACACAGGCACTTACTCTGTGCATAGGTCAGTCAGTGCCTTGTGTCCTCTGCCGGTAGAATGGACACAGTACTTGCCATCTTTCTGTTATGCTCATGGGAAGGAAATAAATTCTGGAGATAAATCTATTTTGGAATGTTAGCTATTAAGTGTCCCTCACATCCTACCCTCTGTTCCATTGAACTTTTTACTTATGGGAGGCTCTGTGGGTACTGCACAGAAATGAAGTGTGTGGATACCAGGATTTGAGGCGTCTAAGTTATCCTACCACCTGCAGAGAAGAGAGGCGACAAATGACACACGGCTGCAGTAACATTTTCCTTGCTACACTTGCTGCTGTCTCCCCTCCTGACGGTCACCTCTTTCTGCGTCCCCCGCCCCTTGCCATGTCCTCCTTTCCCAGTCGCCCCTGTCCTTCACCATCTCCTGCTCTCTTCCTTCCACTGGGCCATCCTCAACTGTTTTCAGATGGAAATAACCCACAAGCCCCCTCACAGTTGCCCTGCCTGGCATCTCTGCCTTGCCCCATGCTCCAGACTGGGGCCAACACTACCCATGCCCAGTCCTGCTGGGTCCTGCTGTGGGCGTCCCTGCTCTAGCACCCCTCCTCTGGTCCTCTTTACCTTGCTGGCCTTCAGGATGTTGATCTGCTCTTCATACACCGTGTCTCTGTTTTTCTCCAGAAAACCATCTGAGAGGTACTCCACCTGGGGCCCCAGAGGGAAATAGAAACAGGGGTCAAGTGCTTCAGCCCACAGCTACTTGATAACCTGAGACATTTCATCTCACCCATCCCTGTTTTCTGACGAGTGGTGAGTAGCTGGTAAACCCACAGTTATTCCCATTTAAAACGCAAACGCAAACCCAAGATGTGATCAGGATTTATACAGAGGAAGTTGAGTATTCATTTTGTGGAAAAACATTGTTTTAAAAAAGGAATTTCCATAAGAGGACCTAAGGCCTCCTTTGAGTGTTGAAAGGGCTATCAAATTAGAATCTGCATTATGTCTGAAGATTTTAATTTGAGAGAGTGCACACATGCAAGAGGGGAGGCAGATAGAAAATCTCAGAGTCCTCGCTAAGTACAGAGTCCGACGCGGGGCTTGATCTCACAGCCCTGAGATCATGACCTGAACCAAAACCGTGAGTCGAATGCTTAACTGGCTGAGCCGCCCAGGTGCCCCTGGAGTCTGCATTTTAGGGTGACCCCAGTGACTTATGTGCAGATTACTATTTGGAAAGCAAGGGCTAGGGCAAGCAGAACAGAAATTCATGTAGGAAAATTCTGTGTACACCAGGTGTGGGAAAAGAGCTACCCAAAGAAGAGCGCCATTCTGTTCTCACACCTTCCTTCTCCCTCTGGGGTACACTCACAACTGTTTTATGGGCTCCTGTCCTCCCAGGAGAGAGATGCTCAATAAATGTTTGTCAGCCACATGGCTAGGGAGCTGCAGCCCATCCCCCCCAGCATCTCAGGCTCTGCCAATGTAGTGACAGTTTGATGTATTACAGAGGGGAAAGAGAGGGTAGACAAAGACCCTAAGAGACTCTCAGGCCACTTGAATTCAAAAGATACCACATTCTCTTAGCCTTGAGTCTCTGTAGGGTGGGGCTCACAGCATAGCCAAGCCCACGAAGAGACTCACCTTGTCAGCAAAGTGGACGACAATGAAGGCCGTGTTGGACATGCGGGGTTTCTGGAAGTGCTGGCTGCCAGAGTGCCGGTCATAGAGCTTCTGGGCCCAATTCTGGTCAGTTCCTTTGGGGACCTGCAGAAACATGTAAGAGGACAGAGTGCTCTGTGAAGAGGAAAAAGCAAGCAGAGAACCGTGGCAGAGGGAGATGGAGTCCACCAGTAAGTCGATCTCACAGAGGCTGGACCCCAGCTGGACAAGGAAAACAAGTTCTGGCCATGAACGCTTTGGATCCCGCATGGCCTTCTCTCAACACGCCAGGTGGGTTGGTTCCAGTGGTGTCCCCAGGAGTACGCTTAGCCTCAAAGAATCTTTTGGTCGACAGATGCTGATGGGGGAGCATCAGTTTGGAGCCCGAGGTGGCAGGAGCAGCGTCAGAACAGTTCTGAAGATGAGGCTTCCCCTAGCTGGGCCAGCGGCCTCAGTGTCATGACTGTGCCATGCTCCCACTCACTCGGCCCAGTGCCTGCAGCAGGAAAGCCCACCCTCTCTGGCTCATCGAACCACCACTGTCTGGGCTCAGCTCAAGCCTGCCCTCCTCTCTGAAGCCTTCCCTGGCTACTCTTGATCTCACCCGGGAATGCCTCACAATTATGTTCTTACACATACACTAATGCAGTCCATCACTGGGTTTTGTGCATCGCTTTGTCGCTACAAACTGTAAGCTTGTTGGGCTCAAGGAGGATGCCTTATTGTTTTTTACCTGCCCCTCAAAGCACTTGGAATTGGGTTCCAGGCACACACAGGGTATTAAGACCTAGGAAATGAGCTATGCAACACTTTCTCCTCAAGTTTATATATTTTTAAAGATTTTATTTATTTGTCAGAGAGAAAGCCCAAGCGGGAGAAGCAGCAGGCAGAGGGGGAGGGAGGCTCCCCGCCGAGCAAGGAGCCCAATTGTGGGACTCAATCCCAGGATCCTGGGATCATGATCCAAGCCGAAGGCAGATGCCCAACCAACTGAGCCACCCAGGTGTCCCAAGTTTAAATTTAGAAGTTTCATGACAGTAAGCGTTCTGGGGCAGCCCCTTTCAGTATCTTCCAGGCTGGCTTCAGAATTGAAGCAGCATTGGGGTGCCTGTAGGGCTCACAGTCGTTAAGTGTCTGTCTTCAGCTCAGGTCACGATCCCAGGGTCCTGGGATAGAGCCCCACATTGGGCTCCCTGCTCATCAGGAAGCCTGCTTTTCCCTCTCCCATTCTCCCTGCTTGTGTTCTCTCTCTTGCTGTGTGTCTCTCTCTGTGAAATAAACAAAATCTTAAAAAAAAAAAAAAAGTGAAACAATATCTTGTTTTGTTGAAAATATAACACAGAGTCACTGTAGCCACCATTCGATTGTCCAGGATGATAGGGGGAGGTACGTCTGCCACTGTCATCCCTGAAGGCCACTGCGCACACCCACTCCTCACTTTCAGCTCACAGCTGGGCCTGGCCTCCATTAGTTTACATGGTACATGTGGATGAAGCAGGCTTGACCCTTACACCAGCCATTTAAAAAGGGTTTTATTTAGTAAACTAACAAAATATGTGGCATAAGAAAAATGCCTACATGCTTAAGCACAAATTTCTCAGATAGTAAGTAAGCAAACCAGAATTTTCTCCATATTCAATTTAGTGTGACCATTATTGAATACCCAGTGCCAAGTGCTGTAGGTAATTCAAGAAAAGAAAACTTTCTTTTGATAGAAGCTATTAATTGTGTTGAGTAGACAAAATACATTGGATTTGGCACTTGTAATACACTGTTTTATATTGGTCTTCAAGCATCCTGGGTTTAGAAACACCACGTACGGGGGAAGGAACAGGTCTGCAGAGCAGGGCTATAGGAGGCGAGGCTGAAGGACAGGAACCCAGTGGATCCACCAGTGGCAGGACTGGGACAGACAGAACAGGAAGGGTAGGATGTGAAGACAAGACTCACTTAGGTCAACACATTTGCCAGCATCAAAATCATCTTGTCTTGACAAGGAGAAACCGGACTTTCGTTAGTAGACTCTGTAATCCTACATCTTCCCTAATTCAGCTTGGCATGCATCAGTGACCAAAGCAGGAAAACAACATGTACACACATTTCTTAACTACCACCCTCAATGAAAAGTAAGGGCCAACAGAATTAAGATTCTCAGATAATACAAAGAGCGAATGCTCATGGCACTTACCATTGGTCAGTTTTCTATACATTTTAGACGCATAGACTCATTTAATCCTCACAAGATTCCTATCAGCTAGGCACTATGTTTATACAATTTTACAGATGAAGAAATGGACACAGAGAGGTTAGGTAACTTGCCCAAGGTCACACAGCTGGGAAGCAGCAGAGCTGGGGTTCAAACTGGGCCAGGTTGACTCCGGAGCAAATGCTCCCCACTACTGTGCTTTCCTGCCTGACAACAGAGATTCAAAAGCAGCCACGAAGATGGGATTAGACGGAAGGCACTTATCTCCAAAAATGATTCGAAACAAGCACAGAAGAAAGAAAGCAAATCTTGTGTTTTGATAAAATCTGGGTTGTGGGATCAGTGGCTCTGGAATGTACTGAATCAAATCCTTTAGAAAATACTCCATGTGGCTTCGTGCAAGTGGCCTTCCTCTCTTCTCAAAATAACATGAAGAGCCTGGATCCTAGCTCTGTCCTCATCTATGTGAGGACAGTCCCTCAGAGATCCAGTCCCCCTGACCTGCAGGGTTGGCCACTGGTCAGATCAAAAAGTGTAGGTTTGAATGCAGGAAATGTCCAGAATAGACCAATCTTTAAAGACATTAAATAGATGAGAGTCTGCCTTGGGCAGTGGAGGGAGACTGGTTGGTGGGGGGTTGGGGAAGTGACTATGGGGGAGGGGAGAGTGACTAGCAGTGGGTTCTGCTACTGGGGCACAACTCTTAGACTGCCAACCAGAGGTTGTGTATTTTAAGTGAGTGAATTTTATGGTATGTTAATTGCATTTCAATAAAGCTTTTAAAATGCATTAATGCATTTAATGATTTTACTCTTTGTTATTGAAACTATAAAATTTAAAAAAATAAGGAAGAGGGAAGAGGGTGAGTCCTCAGGCTCACCTAGCCCCTCTCCCCCATCAGCCTGCATTTCAAGCCCAGGGGCTAGGGTGCTCGCTGGCAGCTGGGGGCAGAGACAGGCTCCCTACTCTGCTCCTGGCTGCCATCCCCAGTGCCTGTTCCAGGATTTTACTTTTCCATCTTCACAAAATACCCCTCTGTGTGCTCAGCAAAACACTGGGTTGGGCTGAGTCCACAGGTCAACTCCTCTTTCCTTCATCAAGTCCTGCTGGGCACTTAGTACCATTCAAAAAAAAGTACCGTGCCAAAAAAAAAAAAAAAAATTACCATCATGTTTTACTGAGAGATGCTACCTCTGCAGATGAGGACACTGTGCCCAGATAGAACTGGGGGCTGGCCTCAACGACCCCCATCTTTCCATGGTCTTTGACCTTCCCTGTTGGCAGGACGACCATTCCCCTGCTTCCGGCCCTCTCCGACAGCCCCCAGGCTGCTGCCTCCTGCACAGGACTCATTCTTACCTTCATGGGGAAGCAGAGGAGCCAACCAAGCAGGACCCAGAAACGGAGCATCCACACCGCCCCGTCCCCCCACCTCCCATTGGGGGGAGCGCTTCTCCCCACCAGGGTCCTGTGCACTCACCGGCTGGCCTCCTACAGCCATGGCCTGGGGGGGGGGTCAAACTTGCCGCCTCTGCTGCCTCACCTCATCCTCCCCACGGAGTCGCAGAAGCCAGGCTGCTGCCCGGACAGCGCCCTGACCAAATTCTCTAACCCACAGGCTTGCTGCCAGAGGCAGGGCCCTGTGACCCTCTCCGCGCCCCCCTGCAAGTCTTTTGTCTTCCCCACCTGGACAAAGGAGAGCAAGACGCCTCCCTGCTCCCCTCTCTCCCATCTCACTCTACCTCGGCTTCCCCAGTGGCCGGCGACATCCATAAGAAGCGATCACACCTGTCCCTGCCTCCCAGCCCTGCACCCCCAGAGCCTTCAGAGTCCGGTCCAAACGCCCTTTCTGGACAGAGCCTCCCATTCTGATGGTTCTCACTTTCCAGTTTCACCTGCCACCACCACGGGGTCCGGACAGGTCGGACCACTTCAAGTTCTCCCAATGTGACACTCCTTTGACCCAGAAGGCCACCTCACTCCCGACTTCTCTTCGTCAACAGCACTTTGGGGGCTGCTTCTCCCCACACAGTCACCTCCTCCTGAACGTTCCCACCCTGTCACCATGGTGATGACTGCGGCCCTGGCCTGACCCCTTGAGGTGCTGTGTGAAGGGCAGGGACTACGGTGGCAGGAACAAGGGCTTCACTGGGCAGGTGAACGAGCAGAGGTGGGAAGGCCCCTTCACCTCCCTCCCTCTCGGGTTTTGACCTGTTCGCAAACATGCAGGACAAGGAGACCTCGGAAGCAACAAAGCACGAACCCTTGAGCTTAACACTGAGCGAGCTCTCCTGAGAGCAGGCTGGACCCAGGTGAGGAAGCAGGGGGGCCTTCAGGATGCCGTCCCTCCGCTGCCTCAACAGGGAGTTACAGAAGATCTGCCCTTCTCCAGCTCTTTAGGCCAGGCCCCCAAAACGGAAGAACCCCACTTCCCAGGGCAGAGCCTGCTTCTGGCCTCGGGACTGCCCTCGAGTCCCCAGACTCTCCCCAGACTGAGTGCCTCTGCGGTGTTACTCGCAAGCACTGCTTCCAGGGGTCAAAGCATCACTTTCAGAAAATTCCTGCTGATGCGAACGTGTCACTTACAAGGAAACACGCTTTGATTGACCTGTCCTATCCCATCAGCCCCAACTGGTTGCTCCCCCCGAAGAGGGAGGGCAGGGAATGCCGCTCCGAATATGGCCTATGTCGCGCCCCACAGCAGCTTTAGAGAGCAGTGGGCACAGGAGAGTTTGAAGAGCAGCCTGGAAAGAAACACCAGCTGCAAGCAGACCCCCGCGTCCTCCCCGCTGGTTACTGATGGAGCGGCCTGGGGCAGACCACAGATCCAGGATGGCAAGAAGGCTCTTTCCCCTGAAGGAGCCCTGGGGGACTTCAGTCACTCCGTGAACACCCCTGTGGCTGCAGGCACCCATCTCGGGCTCTGTGGGGAGCCACCCCTGTGCTGCTCCTTTAAATCCATGGTCACCCCCCCATTTCTAATTTAAATGCCAGCCCACTGGCTCTGCCTGCCGCTGTGTGTCTTCTCCAGGAAAAGCGATTTCCCAGTGGCCGCTTTTAGAGCAGGAGTCTAATCCTTCATGTGGCTTTGCGTCCTGTCACATGGGGGTCACGGTGCAATCCCATTCTTTCTCATTCTGTGGCGTGTGTCTGAGAGGCAGTGGAGGAAAGGGACATGGTCTGAGGCAGCTCCGCCGTTCCACGGGACGGTCCCTGAGGGACGCCCTGTCCCGGGCTGCAGCCAGCTCCGGGGGGACTCCCTCCCCCGCTCAGGCTCACAGCCAGCGGTGCTGCCAAAGGGTGCGGCAGGCCCCCGGCCCCCGTTTTGTGGAGTTGGGTGTATTACGGTAGGCTCTCCCTCCAGCAAAACACACCCTGTCAAGACACAAGAGGCCATGAGTTCTGACAAAGGCACCACCTGTCGGTTCACCCTCTGCCTGCTCGAGGCAGCCAGAGCAGCACTTCCCTCAGCAGGGAGGGGAGGGGGAAGCTTTCCACACTGGGGCTTTGTACTCCTCCTTAATGAGGCGCTTGTTTGGCCCGCCCTGCTCCTCCCCACCCGTGTCCTCAGCCACCACAGAGTTTCACCAAGTCCCGCTGGCAGGAGTGACACCCCTCTCAACACCAGCTGGACCGACCGGAAATCCGGGTTCTCCTCAGACCTGCCCCTCCGAGGAGCCCCGGGCACAGGGAAGCAAGGAGACCTAACAGAAAGGCCCTCTTTCTGCATCGCCATCGCCGTCCCCTTTCCTTGATTCTGCTCTGGTGTTGCTCTGGGGCCCTTGGGCTGTGGTCTAGGCCTCTTCCTGCCTGCTCTGGGCCCAGGGGGCACTGGGCCTTGCCCACAGCCCTCCTGGGCCCCACCCCCACCCCCTCAGAGCACAGTCCTGTCCCTCTCCATCCCTGCTGGCCAGTACGGAGAACATTTCCTCCTCTCCTGAGACCTGACAGACTGCAGGCGCATGACACATTCGGGGTGTCTGACGGATGGCAGGGGCAGAATTCAGGCAGATGCAGTCTTCAGCTGAAATCACCTAATTTTTATGAATCTGACCCAATCAGAAGGCTCCACAGAACATGAAGGCAGAGATCATCCACCAAGAGAGTTTCCATTAGCTTCTCAATGTAAAACAGATTCTGCAGGGAGGCCACAGGTAGGGAGACAGCACTGGGAATATGCAAGGCCGCAAAGCGTAGGGGTCTGCGCTGTTGAACACTGCTTGCAGCCTGGGCCTCCTGGCGACCACTCTGCTTTTCTGCTAAGGATCTCCCACCACCCTGGGAATCACTGGCTCACCAGGCCCATAGGACTCTGGTTTCCCCTTGCTGAGTTGGCTCCCAGCCAAGAGGTCTTAGCCCTTATACCTTAGACACAGGTTTAAGGTCTCCGCACCTGTGTTCCTACCACCTTGACTTGACATTCCTGGGACCTGTTCCCTTGGGTAGTGGCACCTTTCAGATCCTCAAACCATAAGCCAGAGCAAACCCACCTCGATTGGTCTTTGATTGCTAACCGCAGATAAATCACTGGAAATCAATTAGGCAGCTGCTTGATCCAGAGAATCTGTCATCCTGAAGCCTTAGGCGTTTTTCTAGGTGTGTGTACCCAGCAAAGGAGAGACAATGCCCCGGGGCTTTACGTCAGAGCTGCACGTCTACGAATTGCTGGGTAGAGCCACGCAAGGTAAACCACCCACTTCAAGAGCCTCCTCAGAGCCCTTGGGTTTTAACCTTCACCCTGGGAGGGCCCTGAAGAGCTGGAGTCATGGAGCCAGGGCCTGGGGTGGACACAAGGACACGGTGGTGCCTTCGGAGTTGGGGTGTGGGGCAGGAGGAGAAGGTTACGAACAGGAGCACACACCACACTGGAGGAGGGGTGGAGGGTCCCGCTGAGCTTGAAGGTAGCTGTTGGCAGTGGACGCTGAATCCAAGTGAGTGAATGGTGAACAAAGGGCTTGGGGAGGGGAGGAACGACACTTAAGAGTTGGGGCCATGACTTTGGTCATCAAGCCAGTGGTGCTCCATGCAGGAACAAGTGTCCTATCAGCTTCACCGCTACCTCCCAAGCTGAGCAGGCCCAGGCACACACCTTACACACTGAGGAATCAGCCCTGCCCAGAGCTGACGTGGGGCAAAGCCCACAGCTCAGAAGAAATGCTGCAAACCATTGGGAGTGAAGATGTGCGAGCTGTGGACTTTAGCATATCTCCCTCCATCTTCCACTATGTCATCAACCATTCCTTTTCATTGTCAAAGACAATGATACTGGGAGCACCCTCCTGGAAGGGAGATATCTTCCTCCTCTAAACCATCCAGCCACGCCCAATCCTTCACAGGCAAGATGTGGGAGGCCAGGGAGTAAAGGAAACCAAGTAATTTCCTTGCTATCCCAAGAATTGTGTGTTTTTACACATTTGGATGAGAGTTTCCACTGCTCGAGGAACGTTACCCTCTTATCAGCGATCATCCAACTGGGTGAAATTCTGAAGATCATCAGATCCAAACCTTCTAATCCACAGAACAGGAAACCAAAGGCCAAAGCAGTTAGGTGATCAATAAGACCCAGATTCTTGGTGTGCCTGGGTGGCTCAGTTGGTTAAATGTCTGCCTTTGGCTCAGGTCACGCTCTCAGGGTCCTACGATCAAGCCCTGCATTGAGCTCCCTGCTTAGTAGGGAGCCTGTTTCTCCCTGTGCCCCTATGCCCCCGCTCAAGCTCCCATACATATAATACATACACACATACGTACATATCTTAAAAATAAAATAAAATGAAGCCCAGATCCTCCCAAACCACATTTTCAAGGCTGCCTGCCTTTGCCCTTGCTGGCCACTCACGACATCGCTGTCCTACCAAGTAGAAGCCACGAAAAGCTGGATGGGGAACCTATGGACCTCACCTGCCACCAAGCTTGCAGCTCCATCACTCATAATGCATCTGGCCTGACAAACATGCCCCTGGGCTCTTGGCCTTCACTCTCAGAGGATGCCTGTCTAGATGTGAGGGTCTTTCTTTCAGCACCTAGGATATCGGGGGCACCAAATCCACACCACCATTCTATAGTGCCAAACCATACCATCCAGTCTCTGCCAAGAGAGGTACACATTCACCTACACAGTTAGCTTCTAGCGTGTAGAATGGACATCAAGGCTTCTCTCACCAACCTACAGGTGGGCTAAGTGCCCATGAAATCCCCGCTCTGAGACCTCATGCACTCCCTGCAGCACAGAGTGAGCTCTGGCACTCCCCACCCCCACCCACCCCCGGTATCAAACTAACACAATGAGCATGTCATCAGTCTTACCTTACACTCTTCATCCAGCAGGTCCAAGATGCCCAGCTTGGCTTCTATGAGGTCAATACAAGGTTGGTTATCATAAAAGTCAATCAAGGTCCAAGGGATCTGTTCCTTCATATATTCTTCTTGCTCTAGTTTGAATACATGCTAGGGTAGGTGAAAGGTCAAGGTTAGTGAGCTGCAGGCATATCCCAACGTTCATCTCCCCTGAGCTTCAACCACATGAGCTTGGGGTCCCAGAGAAGGGGGCATGGATGTATACCCATTAGAAAAGGTTTGAACACTAATTCACAGTCGTAACTGCAGAAAAGGAGCTCAGTTAGGTGATTCCCCATTCCCACGTGAACCCTTCTCTAGAATATTCTAGTAATCAACTGGCTTGCAATCCAGCAAATACCCCAGAAGCCCAGAATCAGGAGGTGGGGGAGTCAAAACCAAGGGGAGGTTCATTTACCTTCTGAACCCAGTTGCCCCATTCCTCCTGAGCAGCAGGGAATGCCTTCCCAAAGCTGGGGCACCCCCCAAGACACTAAGAGAAGGCTGGGGCAGAGCTAGAGCCCACTGGCCCTGGATGGAAAAGAAGTGCCCCCAGGCTGCTGCTCCCAGGGCGAGAGGTCCCCCCACCCAATGCCCTGGGTCCAGGAGCCCAGCCTACCGAGTTGAACTGCTGCTGCAACTTCTCGTTTGCATAGTTGATACAGAACTGCTCAAAGCTGTTGACCTCAAATGTCTCAAACCTACAGAATGGAAAGGGAGGACAAAGGGGCATTCGTCTTACCAAAGAAATCACTGGGACTTCCAATAAGGCTACTCTCATCTCCTCTCTCCCCCCATCCAGCTCCATCCTCAACTCCAGCACAGAAGTCCTTCACAAGCCCAGGAGGGGTGCCTTTTTCCAATTTACACAACAGCCCCCCATGGGCTGGCAGTGTCCCCCACCCAACGCAAATGAATCGCAATTTAGCCAATCCCCTATTAGAGAATGTTTTGTTTCTTTTCCTGATTTTTAGCTGCTATCAATGCTGGGAATGTTGTATATATGCATCTTTCATGGTTCTTTCTGTAGGATGCAACCATCTTAGTAGAATCACCGTGTCGGAATATGGTTTCTTTTTTTTTTTTTTTAAAGATTTATTGATTTATTTAACACAGAGAAAGAGAGAGAGAGAGAGAGAGAAAAGAATATGGTTTCTTACAAGGTAGAAGGAAATGAACTTCCAGAAAGGTGGAACCAATTCATGTTATCACCCCACAACCACCCCAGCCTCCCATGCATCCAACTGTCTGGTTGTTGTCCTAGTACTGGTTAAAGTTGTGGGTTTTTTTTTAATTCATTTCCATGAAGTTTGAGTTTACACACGATTCGAAGACAATCAGACGTGCAGCTTAGAAACTGGCAGGAGGGTGGAGAACAGCTGATTTGGGGGAAGCTGTGTAAGACCAGAGGCAGGAAGTCAGTAAGGCAATTATTACTGCAGTAATGATCCCAGAAGACCAATCGGGGCGTGGCTTAAGCCGGTAGTGACCGAGTAATGATAAAGGATCAAAAGACACTAAAGGAGGGACAAATGAGAGGGCTTCAAGTGACCAACGGGGCACAGAGGCAAGATTCACCCCCACAATCAAACAGACGTGGTAAAGCTCGCCAGGCCAGAATGATCTAGCATAATCAGCAGCATTAGCTACAAATGAGTGGGGCCATCTTGCACACTGGGTAGCATCATCGGGCTTAGGCAGTGGGGGGACAGAAATGTAGGAGGAAGAGGAGCCATTTTCTCATTCACACCACCGGCTGAATGAGCACTCAGCCCCCAATGCTTCAGGAGCTCCTCCTCACTCCATGCCCACAACAATTCCATGCTACAAGTGAAAGAAACGAAGGCACGGGGAGATGAAATCATCTGGTCCAAATCAAAGTCCGTATACAGAAGAGCCAGTATGTGAACCCAGGCAGTGATTTCTGAGGCCCAATTCTTAGTTTAAGAAAAGTTTCACTAAGAAAAGGAGGGAAAGACTGGGGAAGGGCAGTGGACAAGAATACTTCCCAGAAGAGGAGTGGGAGTATCAACAAGGGACATGGGGGGGGTGGATGCACAGGCTTCAGCCTTCCCATAACCTTACACTGTTACCCCCTCATTCTTCAGTATATACAACGAAAGTTTCTTAATCTTATATAAAATTATGTCAGTCTTCCCCAATAGACTGTACTCCCTAATTACCACTCCCAAATAGAAATGTCAGGGCTGTAGGCTGGTGGTATTGGAGAGGCAGCACCCAAGAGAGAATAAATGCATCAGACAGACAACAGGACCACGTTGGGGCTCAGAAAACATCAGGATTCTCACATCCACCTTCCCCACCCAAAATATAAAACATGGAGAAATGGAAAGTCCTTTTGAGATCAAAGGAGTCAACTGTTTGGAGACAACCATATTAAAATACAGCCTTCAGTCATGCCCACATAGGAGAAATAATTGTAAGTTAATCAAAGAAGACCAAGGATGGGAGCTGTGCTCCCGGCCGTGTGGGGGTGGGGGGGGTACTGTGCCTTCCAGTTCTCCTGCTGCCCTGGGGCCTCCTCAGTCCAGGGGATGGCCTTAGACATGGAGCTCTGTCACTTAGAACCTCATTTCCTCCCCCGCCGCAACCGTACCCCAAGACAGGCTGCTAACACCGTCAACCCCCCAGAGGAAACTTAATTAATAAAACCTACACGGAAAATAAAGGAGCCGCCCTAGCAAATGGCCAGAAAATAGCGATCGGGTGTACATGCAGGGCTAACTGAGCTCCACAGATAAAGGATTTAAGTATCTCCCACTTGTCATTTGTTAAAGGTTTATGTTGGTAGCACTCCACCAAGAACATCTCATTAATTTGAGATGGCCTAAAATTAGCTCATAATTCCCCTATTTCTAAGATATGATCTGGTAACAATTCCTCTGCCATCTAGTGTAATTACTGTAATGCCCGCTATAGGGCCAGAGATGAATGCAGGGTCTGGGTAGCTTGGAAAACGTCTAAGAGAATTGACCTCAGGAAGCCTCAGCCAGAGAGACAGGGCAACTTCTCTACAATAGGAGTCTATCTGTAGCAATTCTTCCCATCAAGAGATGATTTTTTAAAATAAACACAATGGATCAATTTATAGTTCACAGCATTAAACTGTCACAAAGAAATTTATATCCTAGAGGGAATTGGATTTCTCCTGTATAATCAATGTTGAGAATAGTTAGACCAGAATCCTTAGGTGGGAGGAAGGTCAGAATGCAGAATAAGACTTGATGCTGAGACCCAAGGTCTGAATTCACGGTGGTACAACCATTACCCCTACCTCTTCCTGAAACGTAGAAGAGGACAGAATTTCTTTCTGGTTCTGCTCCAATTTCAGGGTGTGGTAAGGGCCACAGAGGTCTCTAAAAATAAGGTAGTGTCTGCTGGAAAGTGAAACCACAATGAAAGGACGTCAACCAAGCCCTCTGAGTTCATTACTAACCTCCACAATCCTCTTGCTTCAGAGCAGAGGCCAGGCAGGACTTTCAAGGCTGGGGAAGACTTCTTCCCCTGGAACGTGGCTCAAAGGGACCCAACTTCTTATCTCAATCTCCTTTCTTTTTACCAAGATCTCGCTCTAGCCTTCTACCAAAGGTTAAAGGAAAAAATATGCATTGTAGGTTGGATATAGAGAGGGGACTGTCAGGGAATGGTTATTAAAGTTAGACAAGTCCCATCAAGGTCTTTTTCCCTCCTGAAGCCCAGGAAACCTCACAAGGGCACCCTGTGGTCTGTTCACGACGCCAACTTCTCTGATCTCTTTACTCAACCATCATGGGATGCTGGCTGTACCCTAGAACACCAGGACTTGAACTCTGTTCCTGTGCTTCTCTGGGCCTAGATGTCCCCACACAGGATTTGGCCTTCAGGGAAGGTACAGTACTAGGCACTGCTCACATCCCAAGGCCAAGAACAGTTATTCTTCTGGAGGACCTAAGTCCCAAGTCCACTTACTTTGCAGTGTGCTCCAATTCCCTGCTCCTCTATGTGCCAGGAACCTCAGTGCGGGACAGAAAAATGCCCACTGTATGGAAACCCTCTCCTAGCCCATCAGTCAACTGCCTCAAGGATTGCAAGGTCTGCGAAAGAGCTCTCAGGAAGACCACAGGAATCTAGTATATGCAGCCTTCCAGGAGATTTGATGCATTTATAGAACTTGAATGGCAGGTGAACTCAGAAGGGTGACGGCAGGTCAGAGAGAACTGTGACTTTATCTGAACCTTAAGAGTATGAATGCTCGTCTGCCTCTAGGCACAAGCCCAAGAGCTGTGTAAGAGAAATTCTGGAAGGTTGAGATGGACTTTAGAGCAATCTGAGTTACAAGGTTCTCCTGGGAGACTCAAAGATTCCAAGGCAAACCCAATGGCTTCAGGGATCTGTTAGATCTGACAATACTGGGGCCAGCCATGCATGTTTACCCTGAGGATGACATGCCCAGGGATTTCCTGAGCTGCCCACGTCTGGTCCACTGTTTATAGGCTTGAAGGAAAAGGCCACTGGCTTTTCCCCCTCCATTCACCATGAACCCTTTTCATACTGGTCAAAGAGGAGCTAGGTAGTCTTCTCTGAATAACTAAATTGGAACTGTAAGACCAACTCCAAGAAAATAAGACATCTGTTAAAATGAAGGCAAACATTGGACCTAAGAAGTTTACTTTAAATAGATCATTAAAGGCAACCTATGTACAGTAGGAAGCATTTGCAAATCATATTTCTGATAAGGAGTTAATATCCAGAATACACAAAGAGCCCTTACAACTCAACAACAAAAACCAAATAACTCAAAAAATAGGTGAAGGCCTTGAACATTTTTCCAAAGACAATATATGAAATATGATCAACATCACTAAATATTAAGAGAAATGCAAATCAAAACCACAAGGAGAGATTACTTCATACCTATCAGGAGAGCTACGACCAAAACCCTCAAAATAACAAGTGTTGTCAAGGATGTGGAGAAACCAAAACCCTTGTGTGCTATTGACAAGAATGCAAAATGGTGGGTCACTATGGAAAACAATCTGTAGGTTCCTCAAAAAATTAAAAATAGAATTGTCGTATGATCCAGCAATCCCATTTCTGGGCATATGTTGAAAAGAATTAGAAGAGATATTTGCACACCCTTGTTCCCTGTAGCATTGTTCACAATAACCCATGGCTAAAAGAAGCCTGAACACCCATCAGCAGAAGAATGGGTAAACAAAAGGTGGTGTATACACATACTAGAGCATTACTCAGCTTTAAAGGAAATTCTATCACAAGCTGCAACATGGGGAAGTCTTGAGGACACTGAGCTAACTCACAGAAGCCAGTCACAAAAAGACAAATGTTGTACAATTCCCCTTACATAGGCATCCAACGTAGTCCTAAGTCACAGAAACAGTGTAGAGTGGTGGTTTCCAGGGAAAAATGGGAGCTGCTCAATGGGTGTAAAGTTTTAGCCTTCCCCCATGAAAGTGCTCCAGAGTTCTGTTGTGTAACAATGTGAGTATACCTACCACCACTGAACCGTACATTTAAAAATGCTTAAGATGGCAGGGGCCGGGGAGGGGGATGCACCTGGGTGGCTCAGCCGGTTAAGCGTCTGCCTTTGGCTCAGGTCATGATCTCAGGGTCTTTGGGGTGGAGCCCCACGTCAGGCTCCCTGCTCAGAGGGAAGTCTGTTTCTCCCTCTCCCTCTGCCCCTTGCCCCGCTCCTGCTCCCACGCACATTCTCTCGCTCTCAAACAAATAAAATCTTTAAAAAAAAAAAAATGGTTAAGATGCTAAGTCTTACGTTAGGTGCTTTTCCAGCTACAGTTTTAAAAAATTATTTTAAAAACCCATATTATTGAAAAGCACTGAGTAGAGATGGATGCTAGTTTAAAGTCAGGAAATATCACAAGAAACAGAAAATAATGTGAGAGCTGAGGATAGAAAATCCCAGCAAGCATAAACAATGACTTTTGGAAAACTGAAAAGAAATAAAATACAATAAAAAAAAAAAAAAGAAAGAAAATCCCAGCAAACCCACTTCCTTCCTCCTGGGTCCTGCCTGCTCCTCTCCACTGCCCCCCCCACCCCTGCATCTCTTCCACTGTCCCTCTGCATGACGCATAACTCTCCTCCTCCCTCCACAGGTCTCCTAGTCCAACCGTCCTTGTCAAGAACGGGCCAGCCCCGGATGCCTGGGTGGCTCAGTGGGTTAAGCCTCTGCCTTAGGCTCAGGTCATGATCTCAGGGTCCTGGGATCGAGCCCCACATCAGGCTCTCTGCTCAGCAGGGAGCCTGCTTCCCCTTCCTCTCTGCCTGCCTCTCTGCCCACTTGTGATCTCTGTCAAATAAATAAATAAAATCTTTAAAAAAAAAAAAAAAAAAAAAAAGAATGGGCTGGCCGCAGCCAAAGCCCCTGCCACCCTGGCATGTCGAAGGCTCAAATCAAAGACAAATAACTAACTGCCTTTTTCCCAAATTGAAAATTGAAGCCATCCATTTCTTTTTGCCATGAGGAGAGGAGAGGAATGAAGGATTGCAGTTACAATTCCTCGAGCCTGGAGAGGCAGGTGCCGGTTAATGTAACATGAAAAGGAAAGCCCAGCCACAAGCTGCCTGGCTCTGTCCTATTCATTTCCACCCCCTGCCTGGTACAAAACGCCCGCAGGCAGGCAGGCAGGCAGCCACGTCACAGACCCTTGCTGAAGGGACGAGCTGGGCTCAGGTTGGCTAAACTGCTGCACGGGTATTGCTTGCTTTGCACTTTTCGGAGCTGAGGCAGAGGAGCAAGCTGGAGGGAAACCATCCCTCTTGCCAGGACACCGGGGGTCTGGGGAACCTGGGGACCTGGCCTCTGAGCAGCGGCTCCCCACCGTTGTGCCATTTATGTCGGGGCTCACAGCCTTTCCTACCGTCCGGACCACCCGTCAGAACATCGTGTTAGCGGTGGGGTGCCTATGTATGATGCTGGTCAGTGCGCTGTTTTCTTATCTACAAAGAGAGTATTCACTCTGGCAGTGGATTCTGTAGTAACATTTTAAACATTTATGGAAAATTCTGGAGCGGTTCACCCACCCTACAGAACTCTCTTCCATTGTTTCCAGAAAGAGCTTGACTGGTGAGCCAATAACTCCCTGAACAGGGGCTAGAGTTCATCTGGGGACAGTTACCCCACTAATTACTAATTAGTGTCTCCCTGTTGGGGAGGGGGTGGCAATCCCACTCTCATTGGCTAGCTTCACACATTTCTAACCTGATTAAGGGAAATAATTCCTTATTCCTTTCTTATTAACGAATGGGGCTTAATATATTCAGAAGCACATCCCCACCATCCTTTGCATTCTTTCTAGCTTCCACATGTCGCCATTTTTGTTCACAGATGTCAAGAAAGAAGACAATCAAAGACTAGGTCATCCCAAGGGCATCTTCTACGTGCACCACGTCTCCCCCGCCTAGGGCTGAGACACAATGAGACCATGAAGAAATGCTCTCTCCCTCTCCAGCGTTTGGTGGTCAGGGATTTGGATAGAAAACTCAAAAAATAAAATCATTCTGGACTTTTCTGAAGTCATGGAGGATGAATTGTCCTTAGAATCACTTCCCCTAGTTACATTATGAACGAAGCATAAAGACAGGAATCAGTTTGGCAGTTGGGGGGGGGTGTTGGTTGGAGAAGACAACAGGTGGAAGAGTGTCAGGTGTGACATCCGACCCAGATAACGGAGGGATGGCCACACTAAAAAAAGATCCAGCAGCTTTCTGTAAGATATCTGAAAGTCCATCGAAAAGGAGACAGATACCAGGATTGCAAAAGGGAGAGGACAGTAAACAGCTCCATTCAAGGTCAGCCCAGACTCCCATCCATCACTGTCCTTTTCTTCCAGACGAAGAAATGATGTCTCTGACCAGACGGAGCAGACACAGTACCACAAGTCCAAGTGATCTGCTTGCTGGTGGTGAAGTTTTTGGTTCTAACCTCCTAAGAGTTCATTACATGCCTTCTGGCCAGAGAAGAGAGCCTCGGCCAGCACAAATTCTTAACAGCAATTTCTCGGCAGACTCGCACTGCTGAGGAGCATGCTTACGGACATTCAGGCAAAGTGTCTAAGTGCTTTCTTGGCAACAGATGGCCCAGACAGCCAGCCAGCTCGCTAACTCTGAGCCTGCCCCAGCTCTAACTTGCCATCTTGCGCTCTGCCTCGAGGGCATGAACGCGCCACTCCACGGCGCATGTGTCCGTGTCCGGCATTGGACCTCTGCGAAGGGAGGGTGCCTTGCTGTGACAACAGGACTACTTTGCAGCACAGTGTGGAAAACGAAATGAGCTCCTAAGAACAAGGATTTTAAAAAGAAAACAAGACAGCACAGCATGTCTGAAGGAAGCACGAAAGGTAGGAAACTTCTCAAGTACCTGGCCCGTGGCCCTACCGTGGAACCCCGAGGAAGCCAGGGCCACTCCAAGAGGAGAGGGGAACGCACGGATCAGGAGACTGAATTCTTGGGACCCCCACCTCATCACAGGCTCGATCTCCTCAAACCACAGACAAGCCTTCCCTGAAATCAATTTCTCCCCTCTGGGTAGTCACAGGACTTGAGAAGAACAGACTCAATGATGAAAAAGGTAAACAGCAAATAGAAGCACAAAATCCAGCTTGCCCGAGCCCAGCGGCATCTCCAGACCCAGCAGCGTGACCGGCCAACAAGGAGCAAAGCCTCTCACTGCAGATGCCGGGGAGGGAGGGAAGGCCGTGGTGCCACGAAGACAGCAGGGGACCATGACAGTGGTGAGTAGCGGTAGTACAAAAGTCACGATGTTTTGTTTGTTTAATGTTCAGTTAGCCAACATATAGTGCCCATCATTAGTTTTTGATGTAGTGTTCAACAATTCCTTATTTGAAGTCATGATGTTTTCCCATGCTATTCACAACACTGAGCCTACCTGTTCGTCTTCCCTGATCAAAAACCCAGTAAATTAGATTCTTGCCCAGGTAAAGTCAGGGAATCGGGTCAAATGCTGTGGCCTGGGTTTCTCTAGGTCTTTTCAGAAGGGAGCATGAAAGGTCAGATTTTCAGGGGAACCCAATTTCCTGAAAATACTCATGGTGAAGAGAATAACGGAATTACTGACAGCAAGGAGGAAGGTTCCCAGCCTAAGAAATGCTCCGTGCTCTCCACAGAGAAATGGGAGGGGCTGAGCCCAAAGCAGGCACTCAGTGGCCAGGAGAAATGGTCTGGACCCAGCCACTCAGATAAAATCCCAAACAGCCTGGAGAGGACGCATCCGTCTTCTTCCTGCTCTCGGTGATGCCCCACTGTCGTCTCACCAGCTAGTAGGCTTCCCTGCCATGCTTCGCTTTTTCCCAACATCATGACAGTGCTCCCGGGTCCCAAAGCTGCTGCCCCCACCTCCCGTATTTTACTCCCTCCCTTTAAAAGATCCAGTTCAAACGCCACCTTCCACATAAAGCTTTCCCTGACAGTGCCAACGAGCATGCCCTCTCCTGCCTTGACACTCATCCCACACTGAGTGTCCAAACCTTCAAATGGACTCTGCTAGAATTTCTTCGGTTGCCTCTTGTATTATGTGGCTCATGTATGTGCATTAGTTCCTCAGCACGAGGCCTTTGTGATGCCAGAAGTCAAGTCTCCTCCTTCCATGTGCTCCATACCCTGCAACACGGTTCGATCAGAAACCCGACCGTGAACAAGTGCAGCAGAGCTCTAACGAGGACAGCCAATCTCTGCATGGGGACGTGGCCACTTCTAGGAGGTTCCCTTTGCTCTAGTCTCAACATAAGCCCATCAGCCCACTAAGCAGTTGTTTCCACCAGAGCAGCCCTGTTCTTAGAACTCTGCACTTCCACGGATCTGAACTTCTATTTTAAGACAGAAGCCATAACCTTCTGTGATATAAACACCCAGGAGGATTCAATCTATAATTAGCTTAAAGAAGGCAAGACATTGATCATAAAAAATGTGCAAAGGAGGTTGCAGATCAGGACGCAGAACTTCAAAGAACTCTAGAAGGATCTGGGAAGGACCTCAGAGAGACTGTGGCTCAATGCTTTCCTTCCAGCTAGGGAAACAAAAGACCAAAAGGAGGCTGTGAGGTGTGGAGCGAGCTGGGGCCAGCCGTGAGTCACCACCCCTGTCTTCTGACGCCGAGTCAGGGAGATTTTCCGCTGAGCCATGTTGCCTCTCCCTGTAGAAGACGCCGTTATAAATAACAGTCCTTGCCATTAGGCTAGAATTCTGAAAGGAAGAGAAGCCTCAAGAATGACCGCACACGAGTCTCACAGTGCTGGACAAAATCGTGGTATTATAATAACCATCTTGATGGGGAACACAGTGAATGAGGTCAGATGGTAGATTTGAATAAAACAGCTGAGACACAAAGCCTGAAATTGCGTTCAGAGCAGCTTCTGGTCCAGTTCCGGGCAAGACCCTTCGCTCGCCAGGCCTGTTTCCCAGTTGTGAAGACGGATGTGTACAGGGCTTCTCCATGCAGGAGCTACTGGGGTACTGAAAGGGGCCACTCTTCCTTGGAACCGTCTTCCATATTGTCGGACACCTAGCATCCCCAAATTCAGGCCACTAGGTGCCAGTAGAGACCCCAGTCGCTGTGACAACCAGAAAATGCTGCCACGTGTCACACTCCCTGGATGAGAATTGGGAAGCAAGGTCCCCAGCCAACTCTGAGATGTTAGCAGGAAGACACAATCGGGGCACCTGGCTGGCTCAGTCGGTTAAGTGTCTGCCTTCGGCTCAGGTCATGATCCTAGGGTCCTGGGATCGAGCCCCACATCGGGCTCCCTGCTCTGCGGGGACCCTGCTTCTCCCTCTCCCTACCCCTACTCGCATTCTTTTTTGCTCTCCCTTTAAATGTTTTGCTTGTTTGCTTGTTTAAAAAAAGGACGACACAGCCATCAGGTGGAGGGAGAGGAGGCCGGGCGCGGGCCTACCCGTAGATGTCCAGGACTCCGATGAAGGAGTGCTGCTTGAGGGCGGTGTGCAGCGCCTTGTTGACGTGCTCCACGATCCAGCCGAAGAGCTGCGCGTAGATGTGCTTGGCCAGGGCACTGCGCGCGTTGGCCACCTGCTGTGGGGACATGGTCTTCACGTAGGTCTCAGAGGTGGTGACCAGCTTGCGGTGGCAGAGCCAGTGCACCATCTGGCTGTGCTCCACCCCTAGCAGCCGGCAGAAGTCGTTCAGGTGTGCGTCCTGGGGCTGGAAGAGACGCGGAGGAGGGCTTCAGGAGGGAGCGGAGGGCAAGCCTGAGACCGTATCCTGCCCGCCACCACCCCGAGCCAAAATGAGCCCCTCCCCCAGCACCGCAGACCCACATCGCCCCTCGCCACCCCTTGCCGCAGCACCAGCAGGCTCACGCACTCCCACACCACTAAGCGGAGGGACAAGAAGGCCCCCAAGCGTGTTGGTGCAGCTGATCGTTACACTGAAGGATGAGGGCTTTGCAAAACAAAAGCTTTCTCAACTTTTCCTCTGCCCTCCTCCATGGCCAGCCAGCTGCCAAGTCACAGGCTGGAGAGAATTCCTTGAGTGAAGGGAGCAGAATGAGAACTGATAGCTTAGGGATGGATAAATCCATTAGGAATAAGGAGCCAGAAGGCAGCAGGAACCATACAAAGCAGCAGATGCAGAATCACAGTAAGTGTACGGTTTCCATCTGCAGAGTCCCGCGTGCAGGGCTGAGCCCACAGCCTGGAAAGACGTCCTCACGGGCAAGCATTACCCTTGACCAGCTGCACCCGGTCCGCCAGCTGCATGTTCTGGAATGAGCACAGAGCTGAGCCAACGGGACCTCCTTCCCCACACTGACACTGCAGTGCTCTGAGCAGACTTTACCGCACCTTAGCCTCAGGGATAGTAAGTAACACACACTTGGTGTTCTACTCTTCGAGCCCTTCCTGCCTGGGGATAGAAGCCCATCAATGTGGAAAGCGAGGACAAACAGCAAGAACGGAGAACAAACTGTGACTGGAGAAGAGCCACTTGGAACATTGCAACTGGTAATACCTCCCTTTTAGAGCTGGAGAGAAAACTAGGAATTCCTCCTCCTGAAAACCCTTCTCTAGAGAGATAAGCAGCACCTTCCACCCAGCATACCCAGCTGCCTCCAATCTCGACGCTCATTTACCCAAAGTACCCATCATACCACCTGGCCTTGCGGTCCCCAGTAAGCACGTCCCCCGCAGGTCTTGTCTTCACTTCACCCCCATGGGTAAGTCACATACTCCTTGCTCTGCACTCAGGGCACCCCACAACCCCCCCGTTCTTTGCTATCTCATCTAAATGCCCTCCCCCCACCCGGAAAGCAGATAACCAAACCACAAGCTTGCCAGATTGCTTATTAAGTCTCAAGCAGAAAGGGAATCCTTCAGAACACGATGTTGCCACCTTCTATAATGGCCCTAAATTGCCTTCGCTTTTGGGACTCATTTTCTGATGAGGCTGCTGTGGAGGATCTAAATGAGAGTTTGAGCGTTCAATGAAAATTAACGCAGATAACTGTACCATTTCCTCCTTAACACCATTTCTCCAGGCCAGCTTTTTTTTTTCTTCTACAGATATTTAAAATCCATCTACCCAAAGCAAACACAATTACAAAATAATAGAAAGTCAGAGTAGGAAAGAACCTCCCAGTAAGGCCAGTGTTCTTCCAAATGCGGTCTGTGGAGCAACAGCTACAAAGCACTTTAATGGGCTTTACCTAACAACAGGGGCCCAGGGATGCCACCAGGCTAGACACAGCTGAAATGGTGTATTAACGGACCCTGAGAGCCCCAGGAGACATATTTTATGCAGCATTTCCTGAACTTTATTGACCAAAGAACCCCTAGCTTCTTAAGAAATTGCCTAGGGCTAAGGTTCCCAGGAAAATTCCTTGGGAATCATCATTCTAACCTAATCCCTCTTATTTTTCAGGTGAAGAGGATGGAGGGGTGGGGAGGTAGCCCTGACTGTGGCCCAGAGCTCCTGATCCAGCTGGGAAAGAGAGTCAGCTTGGACTGGGTGGGGAGGATAAGGCCCTCCATCTTTTCACACAGCAGGCGGGGCTGCCATGGCTCCTTGTCCTGATGGACAGCATTTCTCTTGGTGGCAGCCTGCACCTGCCCACCTCCCCCTGCCGTACCCCCCCCCCCCCCCCCCAAGAAAGCCACCTTCAGTGCTGTTAAATGCCTGGGACTGCCTGGCAGGCAACAGGTTCAGAGGTGGTGAGAGTTCAACTTCTCAATCTGACCTACTTCCAAGGCGTTCTTAACTGCTTGGCATAGCGTTACCACTGGATTCCCTGACCTGCAGATGGCCTCCCAGCAGCCGACAGGACGGCTCGAGGCCTGCCCCCTGGAGCCCTGCCCCCCCACCCAGCACCTCCCCGGGGAACGCAGTGGAGACAGAAGCTCATGTCCTGGCACTGTTTGATGCTCACCTCAGGACGGGCTCCCGGCTGCTGCGGTGGCATGGGACTTGTCCCTCTGTTACCCCTTCTGACTGTTGATGAAAGGTGCTAACTGCGACTGACTGAACATCACGTAATTACATTAGGCTTAATTAAATGATGCTAAATCCATTAAAAATGGCCAGCATCATAGGTAGATTAGGTTTTGTGGGCCCATATTGCCAAACTCAAGAAACAAATTGCCTCTGGTGCCCAAGTAATTGCACTCTGTTGCCTCTCCAAGGTAACTCTGGCAGTCGCAAACACAGCTTAATGCTTTAATTAAAAATCAAAACTACAAAGCAGAAGGCATACTGCGTCTGGACAGACAGCCTTTCCAGCAGGAGGCCCACCCTCTGCGCCAGAGGAATAAACCAAAATCCATCCAAGAGAGACTTTCACCAGCAACCACTTCATGAAGACTTCCTGCACACACTGTGTGCCCAGCTCTGGGCTTGGCACCTGCTGGGGGACCCTGGCCGGGGAGGGTGGCCCAGCTCCAGAATGGCAGTGGTTCGGGGCTAACGGCACTGGCTGGGGCCCGACATGACCATTAATAGTCATTAAGGTCTTTCTGGGCCTTAGTTTTTCCCCACCCTGTGAAGTAACAGGAATGTCCACAAGGTCCACTCTGTCTCCAACAAATTGTTGGGGATGAGTCAAGAGTGACGGGAGCCTCGGGCTAAGGTAGGTCATATCAGCCCCCGCTCCACAGATGAGGAAGCAGACTTAGGTTAGCTATCAAGAAGCAGCAGAACCAGGATTTAACCCTTGTTGTCCTGACTCACAGTGAGTTCTCTGCATAGTCTCTAATCGGAGAACAACGTGAGGCCAGCCTAAGCCAAGTTCCTGTGCTCAAAGCCCTGACTTCCTGGGGTGTCTGGGTGGATGGGGCCCCACATCGAGCTCCCTGCTTGCAAGGAGTCTGCCTTTCCCTTTCCCCCTGCCCCTCCCTCCCACCCATGCTCACTTGTGTACTCTCTCTCAGATATATAAAATCTTTAAAAAAACAAACAAACAAAAAACCTGACTTCCTGTTATTGAGAGACAGGGCCTGCTGCCCCATTTAGTAACAAAACCTCTACCTGTCAGCTTCCTCCGTCTTCTCCCTAAAGCACTACCCATGCCCTCTGTCCAGTCTTCTCCAATTTGTGTCTTGGTATTCACCTTCATATAGTCTTTATAGAAACACTGGTGGGTGCCAGTGTGTGTCAGGGTTGGAAGGTCACCCTGCCAGACCGGACATGGCCTCCTACACCAGACACACCCTAGAGTTTAGTGGGGGAAACCAGCACTGAGCAAAAATCCACTAATCAGGCACCTACCAGGGGCTGGGCACTGACCGTCCCAGCTGCTGGAGTTACAATAATTCACCAACAGTAGCTGCCTTCATAGATTGTGATGTTTCATGAGGGGAGAGACGTGCAATAACCGCCCCCCCTCCATGGAAAATGTAAAATTACAACCAAGCGCAGCACCATGGAGAACAGGCACAGGTGTTGTAAGAATCCACAATGGGGGGGGGGGGCAGGGTATTGGGTGAGTTGGAAAACCAGGGAATATGTGTCACCTTTCCTGTATCTCACTGACCCAAACCAGGAGTTTCTCAAAGCACACGTCCTTAATCTCACCTCTCCCTGACACCAGGACATACACGGCTCCCTAAGGAAGCAAGAGGCATTTACTGGAGTATGCATGGGGGTTAGGCACCCTTAATATGCCTTCCTCACAAGGAGAAAGACATGGGAGCAATACTTCCCCAGCCCGAAGGCCTCAGAGTCGGCGGGTGGGGCGGGGGCATGTGGCCTGCATGGAGGCCCACTCCTCATCCTGCTAGGGTCCAGGATCTCCTCGCACAACGTGGGCTCTCTCTTAATACAGTCACTGCCAATCTCCCTGCCCATCCAACACACACACCCAGCATCGTCTGTGGTCTCCCACACTGCTCAAGCTCCAGCATTCCCTCCTTCCTCACTGGGCCCAGGCACTTGAGCCTCAAAGCTCTCCTCAGGTAGCAGATTCCATGTTGAGGATGCCTTGATGGGCCCAGGAGACCCTCTGCCCCCAAGACCATTTCTTTTTCAGGAACAATATATGGGGCAAGGGTCCTCTCTCTAAAGGCAGGACTGGTTTCAACTTCTGATAAGCCCTAACTGTAGGCAAAAAGCAGGAGGTTAATAAATATTTGTTCAATTGAAAAAGCATCAGTTGTGAGTGGCATTGACACAGGCCCACGTTCATATTCTACAGTGCTGTCTTGTGTCTTTTCCCAGAGTCCGGGTTTCTAAATTCTAAGTCGTTGGCAATAAGAATCCTCCTTTGGACCTCCCCAGGACGCAGCCACTAAGGGGTACAAGAGAGGTGTCTAGTCAGCAACCGCAGACTCACTTACTCAAGGTGGGAACACCAGTGGGGACCTAGCCGGACACACACAGCAGAGAGCACACCCTAGCCGCTGACTATAGGACCACACATCTCCACCATCTCCCACATCTAACCACTTAGACATTGTGTACCTGGCACATATCTGATGCTACACTGGGCACCAGGAAAGTAAGTCACTGTGAGCATTAATGGAATCATTCACAATTTGCCATACTTTCATAAAGGTGTGTCAATGTTCTGCATCGTACTGCCAGAATCTTGCCAAGCAGGGTTGTCTTTTGTCTACCCAATTACACTGCAAGCTCCGTGGAGACAGTCACCAAATATGCTGTCCAGCACTCCATCTCCTTATTGCGCGGACCTCAGTGGGGAGCTCAGAGAGTACTCATGGATGGAGAACACTTTGTAGAATTCCATGGACCTCAGGGTCCTTGGAAGAGCAATCCATAAGAAAAAGAATTTATTCAATAGCCACTAAATTCCCTGCCCTTGGTGATAGAAATTTGATGGCAGCCGATTTGAAAAGGATTTGTTCTTTTAAAATATTATCAGCAAGAGAACAGAAACCATAACTGTTAAGAATAAATAACCTATGAGTGTCCTCTGAGTGTAAAGACACATTTCAGTTGTATCAAACTCTTAAGAGCAGAGCAAATTGTGTATGTTTTATCTTGGGTGCTGGTGTGCGACTTACTGATACGCTACAGGAATCGCCATCACGTTCAGCCTGAATCTCCACGTTTCCAAGGTGCAGGATAGAAGCAATTATCTTAAAAATGCTTATCTGATGGGACTCTCTCACTCCTGGGGGGAAAAGAAAGGAATGAATGACACTCAGCCTCCCTGGTAGGATAGAAAGGACATTTTACCCTTTTTTAAAGGACTTTAAAAAAGTTTGATTTTTCCTTTCTGGGCCAATGACTCCTAAAGTGATCCAGGCTCCTCACCACGTAATTACCAGTCATAGTAACAGCTCCGAGGGCAAAGGGGCTCCCTGGACTAAAAGGGAAATATTCGCGCTCTGATTGTCCCGATCAAACCAGATGGGTTATGCTACCATTTTAACTTCTCCAAGAGCAAAGGAGAAACAGCAATCATGCAGACTCATTTTAAACTTCATTTCAACCAAATACTTTATGGATGTTTTTATGAGTTTAATAAGAATGGTCATTTATCTGCAGTCATTTCTCTCGGAACATAATAACCAGCAAACATCTGTGTCCCACATCCAAAGTACCGATGGGGGGAGGAAGAGGGGGCCCTTCTGGGAGCACTGCTGGAGGAGCTGGACGGCCAGCTGGCTCTCGGCCACCGCTGAGCAGGGCCACGCTCCACGCCCCCTCACGGGTCCGGACACATCGAACCTCGAACTGCCGGAGCCAACAGCTGATGCCGCGCTGACTTGAGCACGGGAGTCATCAATGACCTGGACCGTCTCTTAAAACTTATATTTAGCTTTAAGAAATTATCATTGCTTTTTGAAGTATGAAAGACCAAACCTACAAAAAAAAGGCTGCAGAGTAACAGAACACCAGTCAATCTAACACTCAGTTTAAGAAATAATACAGTGGTCTCCCACATTTCTCTCCAGATGCATTTATTTTAAAGGCAATAATTTATACAGCCTTAAAAAAGTGTCACCTATAGTAACTGGGAGGTAAAGATGGACTATCCTGGGATGAAAAACTATCCACAAAGTGGACAACCCAGGCATGAACTAGACAGATTCACTCTAGACTTCACCAGTGACAAATGACTATTACACTGTGTAAGTGTCATAGGGGCTGGGATTTACTTTTCAAATTTTTTATAAAAAGTTTCCAAATAGACAAAGAAATAACAATATAATGAATCCCTGTTCTTGCCTTGGCATACAGGTGCTCAGAAACAGGAATAATGGAACTGAACTGACGACAGTTACACAGACGGCAAGTACTCCCAAATGTCTACAGAGATGTACAAGTCACTGAAATGTCTGGCTTTGTTTAACCTAATTAAAAAGAAAAAAACAAAAAAACTAAAAGAAATGGAGGCCAAAAAATTTAGGGTCACTGAGTAAGACTGAAAAAGACGAAGACAGGTTAAAGCCAGAGGTTGGTGTCCCCAGACAAGATGGGGGTTTGGTGGTGGTTCACCTACGTGGGGAGTAAAGTCCTGGGCTTCAATCCGAGCTCGTGCATCCTGCTCTCAACTAGGTCCTACTAGTCAGCAAGTGGGTTTTGGACCATCCCAAGAGTGACAGATCACTTCTCTCTCCTTCACTCACTCTTGGGAGCAAATGCTTTGTCCATTGTCAAAGCCTTCACCACACAGTCATGGTAGGAATTTAAGTAGTAGATACTGAAGGACTACTGAATCCTAACAACAGTTAGGATCGCTGCACTATACTGACCAGAAGCCCCTTCTTTATAAACTATCCTAATAAGCGGTACTCCACTATGACAAGCAGAAAACCGAAACTCAGAACTGAAGGAGTAAAGCAGTATTTATCATCTTGTCCTTTAAGAAAATGTGTGAGTAAAAAGTAGATGTCTTTATTGAAAAGTAGGGAAGAAAGGCTTATTTCAATAGATTTTCCTGTGCCATTTGCTTCGTGAACGACAGCACCCGGCCTCCCTGGAGCCTTGGAGGGAGCTGCCTGCTCCTTGGACCCGCACCCGCCCACTGCCCACAGCAGCCGCCAGGGGCGGCCTCCTGCCTCCGGCCAACAGGGCAGACTGGTCTCCTGCTCAGCAAGTCCCCTCCAAAACTGCTCCCCAACTGAATAAAGGGATTCTGGGACATTGGCGAAGTCAAGGGTGTCAGTCATCGATCTATATCTCTCGATCTCAAATCCGCCCCGCTGTGGGATACTGGAGCGAGACCCGGTGAACATTTCCCCTTTGCCCACCGACAGAACAGCCAGCTTGGCCAAAGACCTCCGCAGTGACCGAGCCATGCAACAGCAGCAAGAGGACGTGTCTGTTCTCGGTTCTTGTCCTCCACCATTCTGATTAATCACGGCAGCATAGCCAGGCCCCGGACGGGCCACTGCGGTGCCCTTAGGCCATGCTCTCTACATTAGCAGCTGCCTCTGAGAGCTTCTGGTCCCAGCACGTGCTGTGGCGAATGCAGGCTGCCTTGCAGACCAGCCGTGGTCCACGCCCTCTGGCAGGATCCCTCACGGGCAGGCTTCCTGATCCTGCAACCACACGCTCCTGGAAGGGGCTGGAATGTCCGCCCAGCAACAGTGCCTCTATCTGCTGCTCTTCCTTGCCCTTTTGCACCTGATACTTCTGCATCCCTAAAGTCGTCTTAAACACCTTTTTTATAATCACCAACTACTGCTCTAGCTAACTGATATTGTTCATCGGGATAACCAGCGTGGCTTTTAGGTCATTATTTCGTGGGTACGAAAGACAAAGTACATCTACCCACCGGTTACCCAGAGAAGTGGAGAGTGCTCGCTCAGATTTCAGCCCACGAAGCCCTGCTCCTACTGCACAGAGATTAGGGCGTGTCTGGTTTGGCCACTTTTATTTGGACACTGGGTGAGACTACCCAGATTCCCACCAAAGGACCCAAGAAATGCAGCTCTGAAGTAGTCTCATGACTCAGAAACCAGATGTCTACCTTGGTCAGAGAAGGGGCTGGGGGAACACAGGGGCCTTCCTGAGCTGCTCCCTGAGCTTCAGGCTGACTTCCCAAGCTCTGTTTTTTTCTGGCTGCAGGTCCCAGGAATTAACTCATTCAATTTCCCCGTGAGGAAAGGCTTGCCTTCCACTCTGCCACTCAGGCTCCTCTTCCTCAAAAATGGCCGGGGAGAGGAGTTTTCTCTCACGAGTCACTGAAATATCTGGCTTTGAAATATGGCCCTTCATGCCCAGGAAGACACCTGATGTTATTAGCCAAAAGGCCGAGGAGCAATACCAGAAGAACAGAGAGCTCTTGAAGAATTCCACTAATGCTCTCTATAGAAAAAGAGGTGACAGAACGGCACTATATGGGAGAGAACACTACCAGACCCTCATGGTCTGCTTCCAGCTTGGATCCCAGGACTGTGGTGCATGGGTTGGTTTGGTCCTAAAGACAAGCTCTTTCTGCTAGAACACATGGTCTAACCCCAGACCACGGCACAAGAAGATGTGGTTCTTTTTCATTTTGTTCCACTGGCTTCGGCGGCATGAGGAAGTGGAAAGGGCCATTTTGCAGCGCCTAAGAACGTGATTCTCAAACGCTTATTTTTAAGACAGCTCAACAAAGGTACAAGTCTTAAACTCTGGAGTCTGAGGGTTGGGATGAATTAAGAGTAGGACAACATTCACCGAGGGCAACAGGGCTCCTCGTGGGCTTATGAAGTTTGGCAAAGTGGGACACTGTCGTGCTTTTCTACTCTCCATGAAGTCAATCGTCTGGGCCTTTTCCCACTCAGAAGCTGCTTACCCAGGAGTGTGAAGGCTTGTCGCATCTTCTCAAAGTCCTCAGCATCATCGATGCCCTCGATGCGTGTGTCTCCTCCCTGTGATGTGTAGAAGAAGTCCTCTGCACATGCTATGAGAGGCGAGGAGGAAAAGCATCAGGCATCAGAAAGAAGCTCGATCCCGGTTTACCCACAGATCACAACCCATGAAGATTTCTACTCATCCCAGACAAAAATTTTATTCCCAGCTGAATGTGCAATCCTTATAAAATATCATCTTTACTGACAATGGCAAATGGAGAGAAAACTGGGTAAGGAGACACAGAGTACTACGCTAACAGGATGCATTGCTGTGTTTGTATAAAACCAGTACACAAAAACATGTGACCATAAAAAGTCACAGGTAGTTCAGTTTATAGGATTTACCACAGATTTGCTTTTTAAAAGGATCTGAGGGACAGCTGGTTGGCTCTTGGTTTCAGCTCAGGTCATGATCTCAGGCTCGTGAGATTAAGCCCTGCGTTGGGCTCTGTACTCAGTGCAGGGTCTGCCTGAGATGCTCCCTCTGCCTCCTCTCTGCCCCCCTACCCCTGCGGACACTCCATCTCTAAAGTAAATAAATCCTTTTTAAAAGGATCTGATATACAGTGAGAGCTACACGCACCCTAGAATCATAGACTTCCAGGACCGTCGATAAGCTGAGTGTGACAGCCTCATTTGACAGAGAGGCAATGATGTGCCCAAGGTGACATGGTTTTTTGTTCATTTGTTCTACCGAGTTGGGGCACCCCTGAGCTCTTCAGGCACACGAAGAGATGAACTTTGAGATCGTCGTGTGTTTGATCTCACCTCCGGTTCGGCTCCTCTCAGTCAGGCCTCAGAAAGCAGCCTGGGACACAACTGGTGAGAAGTCCCAGGTCTGCCTTAGAATTCAGAGCCAACCCTCACAGAGGGCAGTAACTCCACAAGACATGGGCAATATCCACGCAGCAGGCTTGGAGGTTGGCATTAGGGCAACAAGTGTACCTCATCGAGATTACCCCCAAAATCACATTTTCCACAAAACGCAGAACCTTTGTATAAAACAACCCTGCCCAGTGTTTGGAATTTCTAAATTTATGGTGTTTGATTTTGACAAGATGCCAAAGCTGGACACTGGCTACTGTTCTTCTTCTATAAAGATGGTGAAATTATCTCCCTTGCGTGTGTGTGGTCAAACTCACATCAGCTCAACAGGCTTCGATGCGATTTCACTGCCATGTCCAGTCTTCCTGCAACACCTTGAGCTGCCACTCTGACCCCTTACAAACATCTTGGGTCTCTTTCCTTGCTCCATTCCGACTACTGCTATCTACATCTGACCTTCTGCACGCACCTGTAGTCTGGGGACTGTTGCCAAAGACTAAACCAGTCTCCCCCCCCCCCCCCCGGCTCCTGCCCCTTCAAATCCACTTTCATGCTGCTGGTAACTCTGATCACACTGCACGCCCATTTAAAGCCTTTTAGAGAACCCCCGCTCCTGCCCTAGTGCCCTCAAGCCAGAGGTCAAACACCCTAAAAGAACCTCCTGGGCTCTTTGTGAAGCAACCACAGCCTCCATGTGTCCCTCCAGACTCAGGGCTCGCCCGTCCTCCCACACCTCTTGTCCCTGATCCACCCCCTTCCTGACGGTCGTTCCTCAGCTCTACCTGCCCACAGCCAATCTGGGTCCACGCTGAGTCCACCTACCTCTCCTTTCTGGTCTCTTCCATTTCCCACCGCGCATTCTCTGCTCCAAGCCACACTCCTCCGCTGAGTACACATTGCCAGGCCCATTAGGAAGTGGCCCAACTCAGACCCAAACCCTGCCCCACACAACCCAGGCTGGACCATTAGGCTACACTGTCCACAGGCATGGAGAGCAGGGTATCAGCCGTAGCTTATGAGGGAAAGCTTCCCAGAGAAGTAACCCAAACCCTGATGATTAAAGGCACTTGCGTGGGAGAGGAAGGACTTCAGCCCCAGGCTTGCAGACAGCCCCAGAAAAGGCAAATGGTTATGGAAGGAGTCACAGCAGGTCTCTGTGGAAGGTGGTAAATTCAGCTCTTTTCTATGGAATCCCCCTGCGAGCTCTGGCACAGAACAGAAGAGTTTCAAAGGCTTAAGAAAAGCGTCATTCTTCCTTTCACTCACCTTTCAAAGTACTTCCTTTGATGATTTTTGCAGGGGCACGTTAGGATGACTGAACATATTTATTCCTATTTTTCAGATGGGCAAATTGAGGAACATAGGTCTGGAAGGGATTACCCGGGCTCCCCCAGACTTTGGCCGGCCTGGGAGCCCATTACCTGACCACCCTAACATGGAGATGGTTGTTTACTGTACGGTGTTCTCATAAACACAACCTAACTTGTTATCGAAATCTATCAGCTGACACATCAGAAAAATACGCAGGACACTAGACCTCTCCGCTGGAGGAAAGGAGGCATTTTCAGTGTCTACTGAGACCCTTCGTTGTCAAAAGCCAGGGCCCCCCTTGCTGATGGTCTGACTCAGACTGACCGCCCACCTTCCCTGTTGCTAGTTCCCAACCTCGGGCTCCACAGGGTAACTTTCTCGGGCTGGGGCTCATCACTGCAGGGCCCATCCGGGTCAGTCACAGCTTCACTCTACTAAATGACTGAATCCAATCGAGATGATCATCTCTCAGGCATGCAATCAACTCTGTCACCATCACACTTCAGACCCTCATAAACCGGAGATAGTCCCCTGCCATCGGCTTAGCGGCCCTGGATCTGGGCTCTCCTTTCCAGCCTGTGAAGCCGGTGCTGACCGTCCCGTCCCAGAGCAACAGCTCTCCTCCAGTGTGGGTCTCTCCTTAGTTCACATTTCCAAGGAGAAATACGCCACAAAAGCCCCCGGTAACTGGCTCACCAGACAGACACCGAACCATGTACAGCCCAGAGGAGGCATGAGGCCAGTGTTTAGAGCAGGGGACCATCAGGGGCCCCGCTGCGGGCTGGTTCACCTGGGAGGCCACGCTCCAACTGTGCAAAGCAAGAAGGCTGTTCAGAGGACTATCAACATACCCATGGAAGAGAAAAATAAAGAATTTACTCCTTACTACCTGAAGGCTGTATGTAAGGAAATAAAAAGCCCATTACACTTCTTTTTACCATGATTTATTTACACTTCGACCCATGATTCATGGGAGTATTGTTTTTTAAAATCTCATCCTGAGGTCATTTTCATGCAACAGACCACCATCAACAGAGCAGACGGAAGTACAGATGGAATGTCCCTCTGCTCCCCCTCGCTGGGCCAAAGGGTCTCACAGGGACTTCTGCTCAGTTGAGGAGCATGTTCTAGCTGAAGGGAAGGGGGAAGGAGGCAAGGCGGTCTATCCACTAGGAACCCCTGGCTAGTCTTTCATTTACTTCATGTTTCCAACCACCAACCGTTATCGTGGAACTGTCAGGCTTCGGAGCTCACAGCCAATGCACCCATGAGGCCAAACATGGCCTCACCCTGAGCCTGAGAGCTCATCAACGCAAAGGTCTGCATTCCTGGTCACTTGTGGCCATAAACCAACACCCAAGCCCAAGCTGCCAGCTCCAGGAGGGACGCATCCAACAAGGCTTGTGCTCGTCCCTCCCAAGGAGTTTACAGCTTCAGTGTGGGAGAGGCAGACTTGCAAACACGGAGTACGGTACAGCAGAAAAGCAGCGTAGCATGCCCTCCTGGGCTTCCTCCTCTGGTTCTCAATTTCCTTCCCCTGGGAACCTTCCACCCACCTCGGCTCTGCTTCCCTCAGCACAGCCTTCCCACCCTGCACAGTAACAGGCCGTGAGCTCAGCGAGGGCAGGCCCCACAACGGGTACACTGAGCGCTCCATCCCCGGCGCCTCACACCACGTCTGTAGGCTTCAGTGAATGGACCAAGGACCCAGTGCTAACCCGCATGACCCAGGCACCAAATGAAGCAGGAATCCATAAGTAAAGCAGAGAGTTAGGAGGGCAGACCGAAGTTTGAACTACCTGGTGTGTGTCAGCCTTGAGGGGTATGGGCTGGGGCTGTCAGAGGTCGATCTGGCACTGGGCCCTGAAGACAGCTAGGATCTGGGTCGTGGACAGCCTCAGGGGTCGGTTTCTCTCACAGATACATTAGGGCCAACTGACCCCTGTCTAGACACCCAGCTCTTCACACCATCGGCTACCACTGCAGCACTCCCTCACCCCCACCCCCCGCCAGGTGCCACCCGCTGCCACAGCGCCCCGCCAGCTATGGGGAGGTCTGCACACCCTGGGGTCTAATGCTCAGCAGCCCCTTTCCCCCACCCCCTCGCCCCAGGCCAGCCATCTTCATCCTGCCCCAGCCTCTCACCCCCTCCTTTCCTTCAGCTCTATCCTTGAGTAGGACTTAAAACTCCCAGGCTACAATGACATGAGCTGCACTGGGTAAATCTCTAGATCCTCATGGTGGGACGGCCTTTTTATGCTGTCTGAAGTGTGATCATTTTTCAAAATAATGCATGGAAATTCTTACGTGCTCTGTAAAATACTATCCTGCACCCTCCTTCCCCTCTCAAATGGTTTTCTGTGGCAGGCTGTCTGGGGACAATTGGCCCGAGTTTATGGATTGGGTACAGATGCTCAAGGAGGTCTGGATGGTGACATACTCGCATGGGAAGCAGAGCTGGGACAAGAACCCAGGACAGAGGGCTCTGTGCAGAGGCACCCCAGGGCAGTACCCCATGGCCACACAGCCCCTCCCCGAGGACAGGCACACCCACATTTGCATACTTAGCGCAAGCTCTTTGAATTCTGGAAGGCTGGCGGCAGCACAGAGCTGGTAGAAGATGTGGTAATTCCGCTCACCGTCCGCCTGCAGTAGGAAACAAGTCCAACAGCTTTAGGACAGTGACCCCAGCAATCATCCCCCTCACTCGCTCTCATCCCAGTGTCCCGTGGATGACAGTGGTCAAGACTTGTGCTCACGTCTTCCCTCACAGCTCTGCCACCTTCAACGCCCACCCCTAGATGTTCCATTCACGGTTATGTTCCTTCTTCGAGCTTGAGGATTTCTAGCTCTCTCCTATTTTCTTCTTGTTCTCTGCTCTTCCACAATGGTCGGCTGCCAACTCCCACACACTCGTATGGATGTCCCTGCTCCCTGGCTCAGGCCGCACAGACTGTCACTCGCCTGCGGTAGGCTCCCTGTCCTCTCTAGGAGGCTGGGAACTAAGTCAGAGCTCTGCCCTTGCCCATCAGGTCAGGCTGGGGCAGCCACTGAAGGTCATAGACGGAGGGAGGACTCACAGCGGACACTCGGGCTTCACCAGCCTTAAACTGGCAGAGTGGTGGCGGGGCGGGGGGGACAAAGAGTGGTGGGGGACAGGGCTTTAGGAGGCCTGGGCAAAGGAAGAGGAAGGCTCGAGGGGTGTTCAGCGAAGACTCTGGCCAGAGCCACAGGCAGCCCTGACCTGCACCCAGCACAATGGGCTGTTTGCTTTGCTGCTGTGAGATGAGGATTTGGGGCCGTCAAACCAAATTTGGGAGGTGGGGAGAGATCCCGAACAGAAAAACGGAAAAACAAATAAAGCTGGTTAAAAAATCCGTTACATGTTTGTTAAGCACCAGCCTGCAGAGGGACGTCCCTGAGAAGCAGCTGAAGCTGTTCAGGATGTCCCCTCTGCAGGCAGTTGAATGTCGGGGTGACATTTGGAGTGTGGGGCCACCTCAGACTGGGACGTGTGTCATCTCAAGTCGGGGACAGGACACTAAAAGGGGGCTGGGGGAGGACTGTTTTCGGGCTAAGTAGATGTCCAAGCAGTGAGCTTTCTTTTGTTTGTTTAAATAGGACCTACAAAGTAAGAAGGTTCCTGGGGAAGCTGAAGCCCACAACCTTCCCCTAAGACTCTCAAATCCACAAAAAACAGGACTGTCTCGTCCCTGTGTCTCCGGTATCACGCACAGGGCTGGTACATAACAGGCACTCATTACGTTTGTTGACTGAATCTAAAAACAATACCAAGCAGATTTCCAGGCCTGATGTCCATGGCATTCACATGAATAGTTTTCGACATAAAGAGAGAAAAGCTAAAGGTCAAGTGTATCCTAAAAAGGAGATGCTCTCTCTGGGCACAGGGAGAGGGTCAGGGAGCAAGTGAGCAATCACTCATGGGGGAAAAAGTACAAAAAGGCCCAACTCATGCCACTCACCTGAAAGACCACTCTGGACTTCTCCAGCAGGTAGGTCCTCATGTTGGCCCCAATGATGTGGTACCGCTTATCAAAGCCGATCTGAATATACTTTCCAAATCGGCTGCTGTTGTCATTGCGAGTGGTTTTGGCATTTCCGATGGCCTGCAGAGAACACACAAGAGGTACAGGAAAGCTTTCTTGGTTTCTAGGTGGTGTGTGTGCGCGCAGCTCTCTCTCCTCTTCCTTACAGAGCCCCCCTCCACTGTAAGGATGACAATGAGCAGAGCTAAACACAAAACTTCATTCCATGCCTCCTTTACTCCTAAGGATGGCCAGTGAGAGTAAGGAGCTGACCGGTGGACTCTTTCCAGTGATCCTACCTGGAACGTGCATGGTGATGGCTGCAGCTGGAGCAGTCACCTTGGGACCATGAAGAAAAGGGCTGGAGAATCACATTCTGACAGGCTTGAGCTTACCAAACCAATGCCAGTCTTTGAGAGCTCTCAGCTTGAAGTGAGAAAGGCAAACTTTTCCGTGCTTTAATCAGATCTCCTTGACTAAGCAGGCAAATGTCATTCCTAACTGATAAATGGTATTTCCAAGAAAGAGACCAAGATCCACACCAACCTCATCACTAGATCGTATCAGGAAGGCCTCACCCTCTGGATACCTTTTCTCATGCAGCTGCAGGGGCACAGTTCAAAACACCTGATGAGAATTTAAAAAGTGAGGGACTAGATGGCTTGGCACGATTATTCACTTTCTACAAAGCGTCGCATTGCTAATGGATCAGTAATAAATATATTACTATTTTAACTTTAATCCCTTTCACACGTTTACATTTTTAGGTGGTTGAAACGCTTGAAAAAGTTGTCTATGAAATTTGAGGGACACAGAGGCTAAAAGAAGATCCAAACCCAGATTGTCCCTCTACCCCTTCTCAGGCGGATCCAAGCCACAGAGCCACTAGTGCCTCCCGGTGTTCCAAAACTACACAAGCTCAGCTGGTATCTGTTGTAACAAGGCAAACAGGGCAGCTGAAAGCAAATCCTTGCTTAAAGATCCCAATAACACATCATGAAAATGCCCCATTCCCATTCTTGAGATGAGTCCGGTGAGGCCATGAGTCATGCAGCTGCTCACTCACAGAAACCCAAGCCTAGCTCTGCACTACAGAATGCGTCCGGTCTGAGGGCGCCTGCACTCTACACACCCACCTCCCATCCAGGTCCCCCTGGTGTGACGGCCCCAACGTGTGCCAAAAATCCAACCTTAATTTAATCAAGCTTCTGAATTTTACAGCCCTTTTACAGGAAACACAGAGGACAAAGGAACACGTTAATCAGCATCAGGAAGATAAAACCGGCAAAGTCCGGTTTGTGGAACATTCTCAAAGACCATCTAGTTTCAATGAATACAATTCAATGCAAAAATTTCAAAATATTCAAACTCCATAATTCGTAAAATGGCAAGAAGAGCCTTTGCCATACCTGACACCACTCCTTGTGATGGCTTAGGGGAAAGCTTGCCCAGGGGCTAGAGATCACAGTCAATCCAGAGAGGTCTAGCTTACTTACCTCACTAGGCTGCTTTGAGAAGTGACAGATCTAGAAGTACTTTAAAAATATGTAATGGCACCCGCAAAGAGAAGAGGTTATTATGACCCAACCCATCAACTCTACCCTAGGACTCGTAGATCCTGTGCGTGAAGGACACATGGGCAGTTCTGCATCTTTTAAACACTTGCTAGATTTTTTCTGATTTCCCACGGACTCAGGAAATGTCTTGATGAGTTATCATAGATGAGAAAAGAAAAACAGGTTTTAACCTTGAGTCCCACAGACCAAGGGGAAAAAGCGGACGTAACCCAAGTGGTTACAACATGGAAAATGAGCAAACAGTATAAACAGGAAATTCACGGCAGACACTCACATGATCAAGTGTTGAGAAAAGGTAACCTCACTGGACATTGGAAAACAGCAGACTCAAATGGGGAGGGGCCGGGACTAGGAACTCGGACACAACAAAACGAGGAGGATGTGAGGACAAGGGAACTCTCCCATGTTGCCGGCTCAAATGGGAACTGGAACCACTGTTTTGAGAAGTCACTGGACCTATCTAGTAAAACTGAATACACACGCACCTCACGGTTCAGCAAGTCTACTTCTACATATTACCTGGAAAAACACGTAGTGCACACGTGAGTAAGTACAGAAATCTTTGGCACAGGTTGTAATTACTAATAAAAAAAAATTCATCCTCAATGCCCACTAGTAGGGGAATAGATAACGTGTAGTGGATTCACACCATGGGACATTATAAAGCTGGTATAGGTGAACTAGAGCATGATTCGTGGATAAAATTAAAAGATGTTGAGGGAAAGATTTGCAAAATGACAAAATATGCTACCGTTCACATAGTACATAAGAGAACCACCTTCTCTGTTGTTCCTGCATGTGCTAAGAGGAAGAGCAAATGGAGTAGTTTCCATATAATGAGGATTATACAACAACGAGGGACGTATCAATGTGTGGAGGCGCAGAGCAGGGAGCAGTTAGCCACGGCCGGCACAACGCAAGCGGCTTGGAGGGCTGTAAGCTGACAAGGGTCTTAAAGGGGGAATCAAGTTTTGCTAGTGGGGAGGAGGAAGGGTTCCAGTTATAGCCCTGACCTGGGTCAAGGGTCAGGGCAGGTGCACATGTGGAGTGGCGAGAGTGTGCTGCGCGTGAGATAAGAGATGTGCTCCGTGAGTGAGTCTGGGCGCAGATTCTTGTATGAACAGGTGGACAGCTGCAGGCATTGTTTCTTTAGCTCAAAAGGAAAAACCTTAAATCCCCGAATTACATAGTAACTGGTCTTAGTTTAGATGATTTTTGCTCACTGTACCCTCACAGTATCCTCCTTCTCCCAGGATGGGGGCAGTCTCTGGCTCCTTGACTTGTGTGGTGTAGACGCTGGGCACCCCAAGAAGCCACGTGACCCCTCCAACCCGGACTTGGTTCTACCTCTGCTCTAACAGTCTCTTAGCCAGTGCAGAGTCATGAACAAACCACTCCTGGATGCTGGTAAGCTCACACGGAGCGGGGTCAGAGAGCTCTGGCGCTAAGAATGAATCATCCCAACCCACCCTCAAGTCGCCTTTAATTCAAGCCACTGTCACTTAGTGCAGCTTGCTGGGGATTCCATTTCCTTGGACCGTCCTCGACGGTCTCCCCGGGAGGCAGCTGCAGAAAGAAGGAGATGGCGCAGGAGCACAGCGGACTGCTTGGTCGGGACGGGAGCCGAGTCATCAGGAACTGGCTGGCCCCCGGGGAAGATGTGCCTGGTGTTGCCTCCAACCTTCTGAGGAGCCACAGAGCTGACTGGGCTTCCTGACACATGGGCCCGCCTAGACCCCCAAGTTGTGAAGAGGCAGGCTTTGGCGCTGCAGAAGCTGCTCTTTCTTGGCCCAGAAACACTTTCTGACCCGCCCAGAGTTCTTCTTGGCTACGATGCTTCCTTGCCATGTTTCTGTCCAAGACTTCTCTCAAGGACAACACTTAAAAACTCAAGGGACAATCTCCATGATGATCAGATTCCGTCATCTGACAGAAGGAGCCCTAGGGAATTACCCACAGTTTCCAAAGTAGCACCTTGCACAAGGTAGAAATTTAATGTCGTGAGCCCAAACCACTGCACCATTCCTTTACGTGACATCAGGCTCGAGGAGGCTGCTCCGTGCACACACTCCTCCTCTAGACCTTAGCAACCGAACCACGTCTTGCATGTTTTGGGGTGTGCGTGTTGCTCCCCCCCCATGCCAAAGTACCCTGAATCCCCAGCAGTGCACCAGTCCATTCACGATGTAAGAGCTACTGAACATGTTAGGTTGTTTTAGACAGACCTCTATCATTTGAAAACCACCCCCAAAGCAGGGAGTCATAGGCTTGCATGCCATTGTCCAGTGGCCTTGTTCACACCAGCCAAGAGGTGGAAACCTGAGCAGTTCATGCACAGAGGGATGGATTAACAAAACGTGGTCTTATCCACACAACAAAGTATCATCCGACCATAATAAGGAAGAGGACACTCCTACATTCTGTAACACACATGAACTTTGAAAACATTAAGTAAGCCAAACATAAAAGAACAAATATTGTATGATTCCACTTATATGAGGTGCCTAGAACAGGCAACTTCATGGAGACGGAGAGTAGAATAGAGGTTACAAGGGCCTGGTGGAGAAGAACAGGGTTATTCTTTAATGGGTACAGATTGGGATGATTAAAGAGTTCTAGAAATGGATGGTGGTGATGGTTGCCCAACGCTACGAATGTACTTAAGACCCTTCAATTGTTCGTTTAAAATAGTGAAAGGGTAAATTTTATGTATGTTTAACCACAATAAATCAATTAAAAAATCCTCTTGTGTCTCGTACATGTTTAATAATGGGGTGATCTACCTTCATTAAATTCTCATCTCGACTTAAATTACTTTATCCAGGCACCAAAGATGTAACAGATTTCCTCCCTTCTCTGTTTTGCCCGGAAAAATTACCTTCTTTATTCCTTAAAAGAGGCAGCACTCTGGGTCTTTGAAACCTTATTACCTTAAAAATGGCCTGAGTTTTGAAACTCAGGGGCAAAGGAGAATCTGAGAGCCTGGTTTGACTCCCATTTGAGATGAAACACGATGCTGATCATAGAGCACAATCTTAACTGCCTCCGTTTAGGTGCATGGATGGTCTCGGGCAGGCCAGGCCATGGTCCACCATCACATTCCGAATTGAGGCCATAGCCAGGCCCCAACCTTGGGCTATGAACAAGTGGGCTACTAACTAGTTGCAGGTTTGACAATATTAATATGTTTGCTGCTAATAAGGCGATTCATAAAAAACCTCAATGATACGGAGAAAAGGCTTATGACTATAATATTCAGTGAAAAGGCTGTAAGGAAACAGACCCAAATGTGCAACAATTATCAGTAGGCTGTAGAAAGACAAATTGGGGGTACCCTACCCAGACCTTCTAAATCAGCAACTCTTGGGGGGCTGGGGCCCAGCAGTCTGGTTTAACAAGACCTCCAGGTGACTTTGATGCACTTGAGTTTAAGAAGCATTAGAAGAGAATAAAAGTCTTCTTGCTCCTATATTTTTGGTAAAAATGCCTCCAACTGTACTAACCGTTCTCCAATCCATGTAAGAATTCCATAGAATTCCAAGTTTCCATGAACTTGCTTTTGTTGAATTGTTAATGATTATGTTATGCCCTGTTAGTCAACAGAGAATCAAAGTTCTCCAGATAATCCAACTGTGTAGGCAGATTATACCCACAAAAAACAATGAATTCCTAGGAACTGAGGCTCAGTCTTTAGTCATGCACTTGGTAAAGGAAGGGGGTGGGGTGAGAGGGGGATCTAGGAAGGTTACGGCAGGTTCTCGTATCCCTCAGCTCCAAAACGACCTGAAAGACTAACGACCTTGGTGACTTGGGTCTTAAATGACCTGGTTCAAGGCCCTGCAGAGAATCTGACACTATCTTGGCAGCTTTTGGCCTCAACTCAATCTCTTCTTCCTAAAACAAGGAGCAGCCCTGGGCTGGCTGGGGCCCACCAGACTGTAACCCAGACAATAACCAAGAGCCTCTCAGAGGCAGGAAATCAAAGCTGGCCCAGGGACTGCATACCCATTTAGATTTACTTTATCAGAATTAACTTTTTATGGAAGAAAGAGAGAGAAAAAGAGAAATGGAGTTCCAACCCTGACACCCAGGGAGTTACAGCAAGACTGAAGTTTTAGAAAACGTCTCTGGCCTTGTACCTGTCCTGACTGCTCTGGGGCTGGGGTGTTGAGGAGAGACAGAAGGCCCCGGCCGTTCATGCCATCTAGATAACGGCTTCCTGAGGATCATCAGGTTTCCTGCTGTCACAGAGCTCTTGGCTCTACCTTTCCCCCAACCCGGCCTCCCACGCCCGTGCACACTGCCCTCCTGATCCAGCAGGCCCTCAAAGTCCTGGATGGTTGGAGGTAAGCAGGGACTCGCTGACACACGATGGCTGGTGACGGAACAGCTACAGAGGCGGAGGCGGGATGGAAGGACGCTCACTAGAGCATCCGCAGAGTCTAGGAACAAGGCTGGCATGAAAAGGACACTCCACTGGGTACTGGGGACCTGAAGGAGGCTACCAGGAGAGATTACCTCCCAAATCCGTGCTCTTAGGGGCACCATTGGCGTTCTTTCCTTACTGGGAGACATAGGGCTCTACAAGAATGGCAGGAATGTGGACCACATGAGCCGCTTCCACAGACTCTGGTGGGCGACCGCATGAGGCGGGTCACCCAGCAGCTGGCTGCCGGACAAAGAAGCTCCAGCCAGAAAGGCCAAGTGTGTTTGGAAGGCTTTACCTCCATGATGGGGCTGGACGCCAGGACCTTCTCTTCGATGTTGGTGTCACTGGCTGAGCCACCCACCGTGGCAAAATAGCGCATGGCGTACTTAGCTGACACGGTCTTGCCGGCTCCAGACTCCCCGCTGACTATGATGGACTGGTTCTTCTCATCTCTGGAAGGGAAAAAGTTCTGGTCAGTGGCTGGTTGTGGAAGGGCTCTGTTGCCTTTCATGGACTCTGTGGACAAGGACCTGAGCTTGATCAAGATCATTTCATCTTCTCTGAAGGAAAAATACGAGGGACAGCGTTAAGACAGTCTGCCCTCCCTCCCATGCTTGCATAATATCCATAAGCAGGAGAAAGGAGAGTTCGGAGAAGGGCTTACAAAAGGCACACGTCCTTCCTAAGGGCCCTCAGCAAGGGGGGTGGGGTCAGCTGGTCACAACCACACTTCCTCTGGGGAGGCAGTACCCCCTCACCCATTCCTTTATGTGCGCGCGCGCGCACACACACACACACACACACACATACACACATCCTGAGAATTCACACACGTGCCTTTGCAGGTACACAGTCTCACCTCTGATTCTGTGGCATGCCCATCCGGGGCCACCGTGTGAGTTACAACTTTTCAAAAACAAGGATCTTTTCCTCTCGTGTTTCAGCCCAGCGTGCCAACAGATAGTTTCAAATTTCTTGCTCATATGTATGTCTCCTAAAAGGCATGCTATTAACCACCAGAGTGATCGTGCTTCAAGTTTATCAGAATTAGATAAAACAGCTATCAATTGCAGTGAGAAGGATTTCAGTAAGACTAAATGGAAGGCAGAAAGAAGATCCTCTATACCAGATAAAAATGCATCTATATTTATCCCTTTAAAATAGACGGCAGAAGGACAGGCAGGTAATGCAGAGAGCAGCCTATCAGATCTCTAAGGAATGTGCGTGTTCAAGCCTGGAGCGGGAACACATGTGGGCGGGGCACAGGTTTGGCTAACGAATGGCTCCTAAGGGCTATAGTCAGCCACCTACATCCAGCTCACAGATCCACTGCCGGGAAGGCAGGCACTCTGCTCTCATCTCCAGTCCAACAGTGCATGGCATAGAATATATGCTCCTAGGGATTAACCAGCACGCCCTCCCAGATAAGAAAGCCTTGGAGCATGGAGGTGGGTTTATGACACAGCCCTCCTGGCCCCGGCCCACGACTACTTACACCAGCTCCGGGGGCTTCCTGGGCAGAGCAGGCCATAGCAGAATGAACACAGAAGCCACCACTGGCCGCCTGCCCCACCGTGCTAATCACCAACACAGGTAGACTGCGGCTTATCAGCACAGGGGAAGAAATGTTGGCCCTGCTTCTGATCTGGGCTGACAGCCAAGACGTAAGAAAGCAGCGTGATGACACTGATGTCAACTAGGAGAGGACTAGAAAGATAGGAGAGATCCGGGCTGGGGGTGGGAGCACCAGGCAGACTCAGCTGTGGTAGCTGGGCTGAAGAACCCCTAACCGAGAGCCACTGTTCAATGTCAGCAAAGGGCAATGTGGTCTTAGCTCACACAAACCATTGTCACCAGCTGGGGAGGGATAAAATAAACACAGGGGGCTAGTTCCCCGTTGAAGATGGGGAAAACACAATGGATCTTCCCAACTGGCTCCACAACCAGTTTCCTAAGAACAAAGGCAAATCCTGCCTAGTATCTGGAAGAGTAAGAAGTGGCTTTCTGAGATCCCTTGTAGTTCCAGAAGCCTGTGGACAATGCTTGTATTTCCCAGGTTCACTCATTTTCATTGCATACATCCACCAGACCATGAAGATCGTGACAGGTGTCACCTCTCAATACTTCATAATCAACTCCCTAGAAAACAGCTCAGAAGCACAGCCCTCCTGAATGACTCAGAGTAACCGGCTGGACCTCCAGCCCTGGACCATAGACTTCCGAAACAGACCCGCGCTGGATGCCAGCTTCAGAACACGCCCGTAACCACAATAAAGAGAGGTGAATTGCAGAAGCCACAGCGCCCAGGTCTGAAGTTTGGCCTCAGGCCCCTACAGTCGACCTAAAATCAATCAATAACGAGCACAGCCTGCGTGAGCAAAGCCTTACTCCTCAGCAGAGGTTCACATGGAAAGCAGAAGTAGAGACTGTCCAAGGAATTCAAGCAGGCTCTGTGGCAGTACCACACGGATGCTAGGGGAGTATGAACGGGAGCGGCGGGGGCCAGGGGTGAGCACTGTCCAGTTCCCTGCAGCAACAGTGCGCACATGGCAGACTGGCCTAGGCAGAGACACAGAACACAGCTGGCACAAATAAGAAGGCACAGACCCAGGACACGGGTCACTTTTCACCTGCAGTGTCAAGATGGGAACTGCCCTGTGCATCACTGGGAAGGGACTACAGAAAGGTCAGGCACCGGGCTCAGGAAAGAGAGCAGCTCCTGTAGGAGGCAGCAAAGTCTGAGGAGAAGCAGGCCGTTCTAAGGCAAGCGGTCAGGAATTCAAGAAGGGGGGCTGGCTGACAGGACAACAACACGTCAGGAACTCAAAAGACAGAATCAAGGCAGGGAAACGAGACGGGCAGGATGCAGAGGCAAATTCTGATGCTCTGATGAAAATGCATGCACGTGGCCGAGATACTACAAGAGTTATAAATCTCCCCAAGTTTTAACAAGTCTTTACATTCAAGGCTATTGAGCCTGAGGAAGTGCGGGCAATGGCCAGGAACGCTAGCTGCTGCCTCATTTGATGGCTACTAGAGGTGATGTTGACATGTAGGATAAGGTCAGGTAAATTTACCTCTTCTCAGACCAACAAGTACCTTCTGACACCTTCCCTGACTTTGACCATTCTCAAATATTTTTAACTGGAGAACTTTATGTAGCTTCCCTGCACTTCTGCATACACGGGCCCCTCCCACCCCTAATCCACTGGCGGGCTAGGGGCACAAAGGGTACAGCACACACATACACTGTTTGGTCACAGCCTGTAAGCTGGCCTGAGGGATGATGGACAGCAGCACTCTCTTGTTCTATGTATATTAGCTTTGCTTCCAACTCAAACACCTGGCAACCAGAACATGGGCATTAAAAACACACTGGGACCTCATTTGCAGTAATTAGCTAGCTGACACTGGCCAAGGTCACTCACTAATTTGACCCCTGATTATCCCAGCTCAGTCCCTCATGAGTAGGAGGCTCAACTATGTTCCTGTTTGTCTTTGTGGCCACCCTGAGGTAGGCACCCAGGCCTCTGATGCATCCCCCCCACTCCGGCCTGACTGTGCAAGCTAGCTCGCATCAGGTTTCTCCCAGTCAAAACAGCAAACTACTTATTGTTTGTTGAATCAAGTCCGGGCCCCTTCGTTGAGCATTTGCAACCCTCTCCAACGTAGACCCCAACACCAAAACCCCTCACAAGGGTGGCAGATTGGTGCTACAGATAAAACGCTGGGCTTTTAGTCTAAGGATCTGGCCTGAGCCTGGTTCTGCGATCCGTGGGCTCTTGAAAACCTCACACCATGCCGCAGAGCACACGCCCACCTCCCCGACTCACTGCTCACTGCAAGAGACGCTCTCTATACCTTCCGTGGGATGACGGTACTGGAGTTCAGCCCAACAGGACTGCCCATCAGTCTCTAAAATCTCACACTTTCCCAGCCCTGCCATGTGTGCTTTCCCTCTACCTGACCTCACCTCCACAACGGACCTTCTCTCCTAAAGCCCTGCTCCACGCGAAGCCCGCTCCATCATGCATCAGGAAGCCTGGCAGGCCGATACTCCCCCCCCCCCCAACTTCTAAGGCCCACATCATTGGCTTGGTAGCTTTTTTAAGACACTATTGCTTTCCATCTTATATTGATATCAGTCCTGGTCATTTTACCGTGTGACTTTGGGTCATTTCTTTCCTCTGAGTCTCTTTCATTACATCTAGAGGACAGGCTGTGACTTGGAATCCCCCAAAGGATCTCCTCCATCTGGGACACAGGAGGATTCCACCCCCCAAAGTCCTCATAGAAAATATGGGTGGGGGAAAGCTCTCTGTTTCAAATTCTAGTTATTTGGGGCTGGTTTGGGGTTAGATGTTTTTAAGTAAGGAATTCTACCCAATATCCTTCAAAACCATAACCCATATATAGCTCTGTCCAGTCAGCCCAATGACAGGCAGGACTTAGCTGGCAACGTGGGCCAACCCACTTTTCAGTGAATTGTTTCCTCTTAAGTCCAGCGGAATTCTCTTTAGAAAAAGAAAACAATGGCCAAAGGCTTTCATACAGCTGTTACTCAGGTGCCGGCTGTCTTTCAGGAAAGTCTGCATTACCCTCAACAGGAAAAGGCCCCCCGAAGGCCTATACTTCGGGCAAGAGCACAGGTTCCTAAGGCCGCTAGCGGTCCTCCAGCATCCGGGAAGAACGATGACAACCATGAGACAACCAGCCAACACACACACACACACACACACACACACACACACATGCACACGGCCGCTCCTCCATCTCACACCGGACCCCCTCCTCTGCTAGCCAAGAGGCAGAACAATTGCTAAACCACCTCTTGCAAACATTCCCCACTGAACCTCCACAGGGCTTTCAGCTCCTTGAGTAAGGTGATCCCCAGCACCTCTCCATTTTGGAGCCCCCAACCGTCCCTGGGAAGGACAGTGGAGGCAAATGGCTGTTAAGGCACTGGAGGTTGCTCCACTAAAGGAAAGCCCTGCTGATCAGCCAGACACTGTGGGAACTTCAAGAAACCCTGCTGAAATGTTGTCTTGTTTGGGTTTCCTGCAGAGAATGACTGGTCGCCTGTGCCCTCCCAATCAGCAACGTCACACAGAACGCTTGGGGAGATGCCGTTCCAGGTGACCCTGATGGAGAGAAGCCCAGAACATCTCCAGAGCAACCAACCCAGCTATGTCAGGCAATCCCAGGTGCCCCACCCGTGGACCTGTGTGGCACCTCTGTCCTCACACGTGGCACTGTGTTCTAGCAGCCACAGTCCACCCACACACTAGTCGCTGAACTGAGGGTGCATGGAGGGAAAGCACTCACTTTAACCTTGAATCCCCAGGGCTCCTGGCACCCAAAGCCTCTCTGTCCCTCCTAGCGTGCCTTCTCCATGTAAGGGGCACCAGCCTCCCCTCCTGATGATAGCCACACACCTCGGAGTCATCGTCCCTCACCTTCCCCCAAGCTCCACATTAACAAGTCCTATTGCATTATCTGCCAATGCAGGCTGTCCCCTTCTCCATACACCTGGCCATCACTACCCGGGACATGTGTGACGAGGTCTGCCTTCTGACGTCCATGCCCGCCTCCCCTCGCACGCCCTCCTCACGTGATGTCCTGTAGGGGAATACTGGCTCACGTCTCTCCTGGCCCTTCAGCCCTCCGGTGCTACCCTCTGCCCTCAGAGAGCCCAGCTCTGCTGCGTTCAAGGCCCAGCTTTATCGCAGTCACTCTCTGTTTGCTACAGTCAAACCACAGAGGGCTTCCTTATCCCCTCCTGCTGTATAGTTGCCTGAAGCTTTTCTAGCTCAAACTTCCTTTTATTTGACTTCACAACTCTTAATGCCTGGTACTCAATCACCCTCTGGCTTTGGTAGCTCTTGCATTACTGCTTTTCAGTGCAATTAACTACTGCCTACTCACATCACGCTCGGGTCGTACGCAAAACCGCTAGCCACGCACCCCAGGCTTAGGATTCATAAGTCTACTGGGTGTCAGTCTTCCCATTTTAAAGAAGATGAAGCTAAAGTTTAGAAAAGCCAAGAAATAGGCCCTGAGTACTCAGCTAGGGAGACACCAAGCCCGGACTCAAACACAGGCTCCCACGAGTCTCCCCAATTTCCCAGTGGGCTGTGCTGGGATGTCACTATCATTACACCCTTGTGTGAAAGAGCATTCCTTAAGGACTTCCCCCCGGAACAAATCTAGCCTTAATATAAGAGATCAGATGTGAATCAGCGGAAGTGTGGCTTCTTCAGAAGCTCTTCCCTGACCACCTTGCCTTCAGTGCATTCACTACACAATTTACTAATGGTTTACTCGCCTACCCAGTGCTGGGCTCACCCACCAGTCTCTTCCACCAGAACTTAAGTCCCACAATGGCTGACTTCAGATGTAGGGGCCTGGATGGGCAGGCCAGCACCCGGACTGTGTGAGGACCAGAGCCCCAGCAAGGACCGTCATGTAGAGTGGTCCATACGGGCCATGCTCAGCCACTGGTGCCCCCTAGAGGTGTGCAATTTACTGCTCACAAAACCAAATCTGGTGGTCTCTGCCCTGGCTCAGCCTTCCATGCTCGTCGATGGAAAGGGGACTGCAGGAGACAGTCTTAGGTTCAACTCTTGACCTGACTCAGGCTCTCCCTGAGAGAGAAGGAAGAGACGGGAGCAACATGTGCTAAAACTACATCCCCCCCCACCCCCCAACCAACCTAGCACCATCGTCGAATGGGACGGGGGGAAGCCTGGGTAAGGCACAGTGAGAAGGACACCCTGTCTCTGTACACATCATTAAGCCCCTCCATCGTTTCCTCCTCTAGTGACAAATCATCCAAAAATTTGGGTGTCAGTAGAATGCATTCTGTTCACTAATGGGATAATCAATCTCCTGTTTCTTGCCTGTCGGTTGGGTCTCTATATTCTCAACACCCTCATCGCCACACAGATCACCTACCACTGTTTAAAACAAAACAAAACAAAGCTACACTAGAAAATAGGGATCAAAAAATTTTGTAATTAAGAATTATGGTTTGGAGCACCTGGGTGGCTCAGTTAAGCATCTGGCTCTCAGTTTGGGCTCAGATCATGACCTCAGGGTCATGGCATCGAGCCCCACATCGGGGTCCGCACTCAGCACAGAGTGCTTCTCCCTCTGTCCCTCCCCACGCTCATATGTGCATGCTCTCTCTAAAATAAATAAAAATCTTAAAGAATTTTTGTTCAGCAAAGATACCGGTATCAGTTCCATGTACAGAGTTAACTAGGAAACAGGCAAAGAAAATTCAAATGAATCTTACCAGCAATGCTGACTAAAAGTATGGCCAGAGTAACATGGCTTACTGTCTTTAGAAGCTCAAGTGCAAAAAAAACAATCAGTTTTTAGTGCTACACGCAATTCTATTAAAACAAAATGACATCAAAACCGTAGAGTGAAGAAGTTAAGTGAAGTCGGGTGAAGGACAGAATCAGTTTGGGGGAACAAAATGGGGTTCTGTGCAGAACTAAGAGTAAGGCCAGGGGACAGATACATTTGGACGGAGGTTAGGTTAGGCAGGAAGGATACAGAAAATTATAGGGAGGCGGATTTGGACTCAAAACAGAGCCACACACTCTGAGTCCATGGTTAAAGCCTTCCTCCCAAGGTGGGGACATCGGAGAGAACATTCTGCTGTGACAAGGGGCTGGCCCAAAAAGCTCCAAGCAAGAGATTCTACGAGCCCTCTCAACAAGAAAGCCAAACCTCAACGTGGGAAGGCAGACATCCTGGGCACCTGGAGGGAAGACACCTGAGGGGTCCCATAGGCGCAAGGCACCCCTGGTTTCTAGATGCCCAGGGAGGCATCCCTGGGCACCTCTGCCATCAGGCACGGATTCCTTATACCACACACCCTCCCCTCCATCAGGCAGGGCTGTGTGCTCCAGTTCGGTCTACAACTCGGGCCAAGTCATTCAGGAAGGCCGCCATAAATATTCATGAGAAACCGCTTGGCTCATGTTCAGCAGTTAGAGCTCTAAGTGTCTCCTTGAAAAGATGAAATTGAACCTTCTGACAGTGTAGGAGGAGTACTTAGCGTATTTAACATCCAGGTATCACTTCCCCACTCCAGGTTCACAGCAGCCCGCGGAGGCCTGAGATCTATTTATAAACCTCTGAGGCGTAGCACAACACGGCGCCAAAAAGACCCCATCCCTTCCACTTGCTGTTCCGGAGAGAGGCGGGCTCACCTCCCACAGGACAGCATCCCAGAAAGAACCTCAGGGCGCTTAGCCAAGCCCAACCCGCACCGGCAGAGAGACCAAAAACTGGGGAAGGTCTCCTCAGGGCAAATGGGAATGTCCCCACGTCTTTGCTCTTAAAATAAGGGGCTGGAAGGTGTTCCCTCAGACCTGCTGCTTCTCCCGCTCGCATGGCTGGGCTGCGGATGTGTTCTCCATTAACCACAGTCACCTAATGACGTCAAACATCTTGGAACTCAGGAACCCGGGGCTTAGGGGAGGAAGAGCACCAGAACCAGAGGTTTTCAGCGATTTTATACTTTATAAATTTGGTTTGGTTAAGTGACACCATTACCTGGAGTGAAGTATGATATACACGTGCTTGTGCCCTCTAGCGCCAAGTAAGCATCCCTTTCCAAACGCTTTCATTTGGTTCTAGAAACAGGTTCTTGGTGAACACACATACTCTAGTAAACTCAGTTACACGGTTTCTCACGGGTCCAGCCAGCCCCTGAAGTGAAGCGCGTGTGAGCACCCTAGTCTAGAGCCCATTCTCTCTGTACCATGCACACACTCGGCCACACTACCAGGAAGATTCAAGGTCTTTGACTTTACGTAGATGCTGCTTTACTCACTCATCCTGTAGATTTAGGGCACCTGTGGAGGTCCATTTCAGCATCTCCTCTCACTTCTCCAGGCTGCCTCCAAGGCGATCTCTTCCCTTGTGATCCTAACCGCCACTTGGACACAGCTCCCTACCCAGGTGGCTCCTGCGAGGCCAACACAGGCACACACCCCTCCCCGCCCCCACTGCATACATACACGTGGAGGCTGCACCGGGCTTGGCCGGCCTGTGGGTCCAAAACAGAGCTCTCCAGCCCCCACTCTGCTCCTGGCATGGAAGTTGGCGCTCCACATGGCAACGAGCAGGAATCTTAGGGGTGGCCCTTGACTCCTTCCTCTCCTTTACCCCACCAGGCAAAGCTGGTTATACCGCCTTGATTCTTTCTCTAAATTTAGACCCAGAACCTATTTATCATCCCTCCCCTCCTGATTCCACCCAAAGCATGGTAGCTGGTCTTCTTGTGCTAATTCTACTCCCTCCACTGCCCTCATTGCAGCTGCTATGCTATTTCTCAGAAACTCCTTTGAATGTGCCTAGGCCCTGCTCAGCCCGTTGCAGGAGACACTGCGGCCTGAAGGACGCAGTCAGCGTCTTCAGCGTTCCAGGCCCTTCATGATCTGTTCCGGGAGACCATTCCAGGCAGAGGCATCAGGCTGTGCAGAGGGTGGGACGCACGATGTTCAGGGAAGAGGAGAAGTTTAGGACAATCCGATGCCAATAGGCAAGCCACGGTCTTTGGCAACACTTTGCAAAGAACCAGCGTTTGTTCACTAACCGTGACTCTGTTAGAAACACCTGTCCAGCTTATGAGCTGACCTCAGCTGGATCCCACACCAAACCAGTCGGGTCACCACTTAGGGTGGTGGGGCCTAGGTATTTTTTGGTTTGAACCACACGTGATTCTCCTCTCGACTACATTAGTCCTGCTAAGGTTAAGAACCACTGCTACAGACTCAGCAGCTTAATCAAACAGGTCACTATATATAAACATGTTCAGGTACTAGCGGCAACTCACATACCCTGTAACTTACATCTATCAATATTAGCCTGATACAGTGTAATAGCGAACTAAAAAGAAAGCTTAGTGATCAGAGTCTTAGCCATCCTTCCTGGGGGCAGACAATGGAAGGCTTTGCATTTAATGCTAGTACTCTGGCAAATGGCTTAGGGTAAGTCACCCAGAAACCACAGCGGCGTCTCCTCGTTAACTGGATTCTCGTTCGAGGAGTCCGCTCTGGAGGTCAGAAACCTACAAAGCACATGCTGGCGCCTGCTAATGCCTGCAGCGGGAAAGAGCAAACAGTTCCATACCACCTCCTGTATCAGGGGTTCCTGGCCTGAGCCCCATTACGCAGAATTCAGAGACTCATGAACTTCGATGAACTAAAAACCACACCTTCGGTTTTACTAAATTCTAACAACTTTGACATTTCCTTCAGTTGAGACTAGAGCAAGACAGCAGCTTCACAGACCCTGTGGCTTTAACACCCCATCCCAGCTGCTGCTGCTCAATTTTTACACCCATCACGGCAATAACCATTAGGAGATCAATCGCTAACAGTCATAAACAATCCCTCATGTCTGCTCGATCACAATTCCCCCCAAATATTTTTATAACTTTCAAGATAATCTGTTTCTTCTGTAACTGTATATATATTCAATATATTCAAATGCATCATGTGAAATAAAAAAGGTTTAGAACACCTGAACATCACTTCTAAGGTTCCCCCCTACGTTCCCAGTTGCAAAATCAGTCCTCTTTACACAGCACGAGTGACACCAACTTTTAAGGAGACCGTGTTTACATTTCATTAGATCATTTCCAAAGGCCAGTCAGAAACAACATTATCTGTACTGGTGGAGGCAGGGTTGGGGGAAGATGTCAGAGAGCCCCAGGATATGGGGCAAGGTTCTCCCCACTGGAAAACAGCTTCAGCCATAAAGCTGGTATGTAAACTTTCAGGCCTTGCAAGAGAAGCCCATCAGAAGCTAAAGGACACAGTCATATAGTTTGCATTTTATAGCCCTCAGTAGGCTGATAATGTCCTGTGAGAATGCAAACATGTACTTTCCCCCAGTGCTCATCTGGGCACCTTGAGAATCACTGGACGAGATTTCTCTGTCCCTTTGCTGCTTTGACATTTCAGGATTCTCTTCCTTGGCCATGAAACCCTAATTCCTGGACCTAAAGCAGAACCTGCCTTGGTCGTCTCAGGGTGTCTACTCTGTAGGGTAAGGGGCTGGCTCAAGAGAGACCCTGTACATTGACCCCGCACTCCACCCCTGCTCCGGCTCCCACACGCCTCTATTCAGAGAGGCTCCCTGGGTCATGTGTTCACCATACCCTTTCATCCCTAAACACAAGCAACCCCAGCCTCCTGGCCTAGAGACAGTCTCTTCAACCCTTCAGGTAGAAGCCATTCAGGACAGGGTAGGGGTGGGGATCAGGACAGGTGCTCAGCACACAATGCTGGGATCAGGACCAGCACTGGGTGATGGTGGGAACTGAAGGCCCTAGGACATAGTGTGGACCAACCAGAGTCTGGTGCCCGGTCGCTCAATAAATATTTCTTGATGAATGAATAGGTACTGTAGGTGAAAAGAGAACTCAGTTTGACTATGGGAAGGTACTGCCAACTGAGGTCATTCATGTCAGCAATGCAGCATTTACACCTAAATTATGTACTTTCGTGATTATGAATATCAACATCTTAGACTAATTTTGCTGCAGGCTTTATTTGATTACAAAAATAAATGTTCATCTCTCATAGAGTTTTGCTTATATAGCTTAAAAAAATTAAATCCTACTTCCAGGCACAAATCCGCAGACCTGAAACACAAGGCAGCTAATGGCTTCAGCAATCTCACAGGTGACTCCATGTTCTGGCCGCAGAGGCCGGTACAGGAAGCGGAACCATGAAGGTGCGAATCTGAAAAATACACAAGAACCTAAGCAACAATGAAGTCCAACGGCAAAGCTTCGAAGAAAGAGATGTGTTAGGGAAGTAAGGAAAGAACGTATTCGCAACTTGATTTCTCGGTCTTCCCGTAAGAGTAACAAACCTGACCAGATCAGAGGCTCCCCCAGATGAATGAAGGCTCTGAGAGATCTCAGATAAGGGATCTGACTGGGGTAGAGGATTCGTGCCTCTCTTGGGGCAGAAGTCCATCGAGAGATGAGTAGCAAACCGGGGAAGCTAGCACAAGTAAGTTCGAAGGTCAATGTCCATGTTCTGGTACTAGATCTGAAGGGTAGGAGTTTAAGTTTCTCCCCTCTTGGGGATGCTCGTGTTGGCAAGAAGTGTCTGTTCAGGGTTTTTAAAGAACATAAAATTGGAGAACAACGGGCAGCATTTTGCTTTTCAAGCGTGGGTGTTTCGGGCATCACGCAGTAGGACAAAAGAGCAGAGTCCCCACAGTAGCCAGGGCACTTGAACCATTTCCACAACGGGCTCCAGGTGACAGAAGGGCAGACTCTTCACGTGTCAAGTTCTCCTGACACCGTCCGCTCTTTCAGCTTCCACCCCTTCATCCCCAATCCCCCTCCTGCATCCAGCTCTTAGTTACCGCACGCACGCGGCCCCAGGAGGGTGTACAGAAGCGGGACATGAGAGAGAACGTGCCACGGGAAGGCCCTCACTTGACCAAAGCTTTCCCTCAGCTGCTCGAGTCCAGCGGCCACAGGGAGCAGCCAGCCAGCTGCGCTCCAGGTAGAATTCCCACAGAGCTCACGGCCTCGAGCCTCACCAGGGACGGCACTGCGACAGACTTGCCCATGCAGGCTTGTGGGAAGTGGGAGCCTAGGAAACCACGGGCTTCAAGCTGTAAAAACTCTGAGACAGACAGTCTGGGGGGTAGGGAACCAGCTCAACCCCATGAGCTTCAACCACCACCTGGGCAGAGCGAATACGGAGGGCTGCGGATCACCAGAAATCTGTCGTCGGAGCCACGTGACAAAATCACAGCAGCTCCAGGCCAGTGGGACCATCCGTGCTCAGCCACACTCAGCCACGAGCCCTTCATCCTCCTTCCTGTCGTCTTTCCGTCACACAGAATTCTTCATCTCCCTCCCTCAAACTCATGTTCAAGTGCCCCCCCAACCCTGTGCCTGTCCGCCCCCACCCCCTCAGCCAGCTGGAAATAGGTGCTCCTACCATTTTCCTTTTCCCACGGAGGAAATGGGGCAAAGACACCACAGGACTTGTTGAAAGCCCCTCCAAGCCGCAGAGCCCCTCCTGGGCATGCCGCCCTGGGCTCCTCCCTCCGGCCAGGCCAAGGCCCCCAGACACATGATACGTGCAACCACAGGAGGGGCTGCTTCGTGGAAACCCCCACTTCAGACTGAAGGTGTCCACGTGAAATCAGCAGAACCACCCCTAGGGCTTCGTGGATGATGCACGTAACCGTTGTGCTCAGAAAATGCATGTGGAACGGAGGACTCTAGTTATCGATCAACAGCTCTCCTACATTCCCCATCTCTTCGACACAAGGTCCCAAGTCTGGATTCTGAGATAGAAATGAATTATACATATCCGGTCTCAAAACTCAGACTCACTGTAATGGGCTGGAAAAGAATAATGGAAAGCCAATCAATCCTTCCTCAGGCTGTCAGGAAAACTTGCTGACTCACAAACATCTCAAGCAAAACTAAAGTTGTAGGCTACTCCTCCCTTCTCTCAACACACAGGCCTCAGACACGGTCTTAGATGTGCACTATCTGGGAAATCTCACTGATGTTCGTGCGTCAACACCGCTCCTCACAGCATCTGGGCTGAGGTCGGCCAAGGCTTCATCCTCACCTGCATGCACACCTTGAGATTTTAAGCTCGCAAATGGATGAAACTGTTTCAATAGATGAAAAGACCATACTTAGGTCAAGCCTTGAACTTCTACAACAGCAGCCTCAGGCCAAAAGCAGACTGCCTTCTTGAGAGATCACAGGATCTTTCATTACTTGGGCTGGGCAAGAGGGAAACGAAGATCTTGGTTCTAACAGACAGTTCCTATTAATCAATAGGAACCTCCCTGCCCCTACCAAGTACCTTTTTATATAGCACAGATATAAGCAGCCAGGAGTTAGCAATAAAATAGAAGACCTAAGTAACATGCATCATCAAAATTCACAGTAATCAATATCAATTCTAGCCTACTACACGGTTGCGTGAGGAAGCTCTGTTTAACATTCTGCTCGTACTGTGAGGCAGGTCAGATAACACTCCTCCCCCACTCTGCAGGCACAGCAACCAGTATGAAGTAGAAGTGATTTATTTAAAGCCAAGGTTCCCTTCACAGAGGCCAACATTGCTCCTTCCCCTTCCACGGCCAAGCGTAGCAGACAACATGGCACTGAGTTCTTTGCATAGGTTACAGCCCCAGTGTCCTTGGGAATAGGTGGTAGGTCAACATTGACAGAGAACCCAGAAGTGAAGTCCGACTTGAGTGCCTACAACCCTCTCAGCATCAAGAATGGAAGGAGAACAGACATGACAAGGGAGACCCAGCTGCCCACCAGCCACATGGCGATTCTTTATTGCCCACCTACATGGAGTAAAATCTTGAGCTTATTTCTAAGTATGTACGTGAAATTACTCCCATGAGGGGCTCACACTCAAGAAAGGACATCCAGCACACCTAAAATAAAAGGCAGGGTTTGTGCAAAAATACCTATAAAAGACCAACAGCCTAAAGCTGAAGGAAACCTCAGAGGGGGTGGAGATGCCAGGGAAAGACTCCAGAAGGCTGGATTCCACATTGACCTTAACAGCCCTAACCTTGACCTTGACCAAGACTTACAGATCCAGAGATGGGAATTTGCTGTGCAGTAGGTTCGTGGGACAAGGACCAGAGAGCTGAACAGAAGAGTTAGAGAAGTTTTCTCTGGTCTTTCCTGTCACAGCAATTTGGGGGTACAAACATACTTATGTAATGACCTTGTCCTCTGGGTAATAAAGAATCCCTGTCATCACAAACTCCCCCTTTTCTAAAAACTTCAACAATGACTCCCTATGAAACAGGGACTGTTTAATGCAGATGACTGACCACACCTTTGGAAAGACTTGGGGTTCTGAAGCTCTGGGGAGCTGAGTAATGTAATTAAAGCATTCCTCAAGTATTCCCAGGGCCAGAATCAGTCCTTCCTGTTTATCTTTGAAGCCTTTTTGGACTTTCCCTTTAAGTCCCTCTTTAGTTGTAAAACCCCAAAGCATTTTTGTTTTGTTTTGTTTTTAGTGCTCAGTGTCACTTAGCAAAATCCACAGTTTTTGATTTCACAGTAAGAAATATTCTCCTGAAGCAGCAGGTGTGCCCAGGGTAAGGGACACTGGAACTTGTGGGAGGTACCAGTTCTCTTCCCCGAGGGTACGTGAAGTCACACTTTGGTGGGTCATCTCCCAGAGCCCTCCTGCTGCAGCTCACAAGACTCCCCCATCTCTGGGCCACCCACGGAAGAAAACTTCTTCTGCTAAGAGCATCAGATCCTCCTAGGTGCTCTCTGCTGTGAGCACTGTGACTGGAGTCCTCCTTGTGCTTGTCTAACACTGATCTGGAACACAGCAAGAATTTTGCCAGTACCCCAAGGGCTCTCCAGTCCTAGTCTCCTGGCATCCCACAGGCTCCAGGGCCGAAATGGGAAGCTAAAGTCGTCAACCAGCTGAACAACCACAACTTCGTGGAGCATTTTGCTGAGCCGTGTTTTGGTTTCCTGACTGGTGGAGAAGGGACAGAGAAAGGGCCCAAAGCGAGGCAGCACACCTGCCTCCAGAACCCGGGAAAGCAAGATCAGAGAGCTGTGCAGCCTGCCACCCAGTTGCAAAGATTTTTTTAGTTTTTAAGAGCGCATAAGCAGAGGGAGAAGAAGAGAGAATCCCAGGCAGGCCTCATGCCCAGCACGGAGCCGAACATGGGGCTTGATCCCACGACCCCTCGACCATAACCTGAGCTAAATCAAAGAGTTGGACACTTAACTGACTGAAATACCCAGGTGCCCCAGAGGTTTTTTCTTTAATCCCATTCTCTTTATGCTTTATTTCCCTGCTGTGCTGGACTACCACTGCCACCAGATGTATAACAGACCAGACTTAGTCCTAGATGAACCCAAGACCTCAGGGTTCATTTAAATTCTATTTAAATTCTCACTTCAGATTTAATAAAGCTTAAAGATTAGCTATGATTTGGAAATATCCTCTTAAATAATTAGATACACAGGCGTATTGGTTAGTGTGGTTGGCTCTAAACTCTTCTCGAGGTAACGCATACCTACGGACATACCAGTCTTCTGTGAGTAAGATTCTTTACAATAAACTCTTCACACCTGCCTCCCTGCCTGCATCCCACCTGTCTCAACCCTATTTTATCACTTCTAGGCTCAAAGGATACCATCTAGGAAATGTAGTTCCTGTCCACTTTCTCTAAAATAGCACCTCTAAATATGCTACCACTTTTATTATGGGGGTAGGTGAGTTTTATTGCAATGTCACTCAAATACCATACAATTCACCCATTTTGAGCGAACAATGGTGTTTAGTACATTCAGGGTTGGGCACCATCACCCCAATGTCAGAACATTTTCATCACCTCCGAAAGCTGCCCTTGGCGCAATACCAGCCCCTTACAAACCCCCCACCCCATTCGCTAATCTACTTTGTCTCTCTAGATGCCCTAATTCTGGCCTTTCATACAGATGCCATCACATGATCTTTTGACCGGCATCTTTCATGTAGCGTGATGTATGGCTGAACAAGAGAGTATTTCACTGTATGGATATCCCACTTTTGTTCATCCATTTTTCAGTTGATGGACGTTGGGGTTGTTGCCACTTTCTGGCCATGATGAGTAAATATAAATATTCATGTGCAGGGTTTTGTGTGGACATGTTTTAATTTTTCTTAGGTTATAAACAGCTTTGTGAAGCTTGAAATAAAATGGATTTTCAGTGCCTATCAAAAAGCTATTCCATCAAAAGTGAGACATAGCCCATTATTTAGGAAAAATTCCAATCACTTTATTCCCCACAATAAGCTATGTTTGGTGACATTTTAAAGCAGCCAAGCTAGAATAGAAATCCCATAACTCGAAGGTATTTTATTGGGCAAAATAAATACCCTCCATTTCAAAGGTTTATCAAATGTTTAAATTATCATACTCCTTCCTAGTAAACAAATGTATTGGACTTTCCTGATTCCTAGAAATGCCAGTTAACATTACATTTTATGTGCTCAGAGAAATTTTTTTAAAAAATCCAACCACCCCTCAACAGAGAATCCCATCTGGGGATTTCGTCGCGACTCTTCAGGCATTTTGTTTCTGTTTCTTGGATCTGACCTCGAATAGGCATTCAGGTTGGCTGGGTAGAGTGTGTCTTCCCTAGTCACCCATATCCCTTTGCATGCATGATGCCTACATCCTTTCTACTCTTTCCTTAAACTGTAAAGACCTTCACATTCCTTGCATGTACTATATTGCTCTGAATATTCTGCTTCTTTTAAAAGATACTGAAAACCTATCCACATAAAAATCTGCACAAAGGTGTTTATTAGCAGCTTTATTCGTAACTGCCAGAAGTTGGTAGCAACCAAGATGTCCTTCAGCAAGGGGATGGATAAACTTTGGTAAATCGACACAGTATTATTCGGCTCTAAAAACAAATGAGCCAGCAAGCTATGAAAAGACACAGAGGAACCTTAAATGCCTATCACTAAATCAAAGAAGCCAATCTGAGAGGCTGCAATCCTGTAAAATTCCAAGTATGTGACATCTTAGAGTCAAAACTTTGGAAACCACAAGATGAATGGTTGCGAGGGGCTGGGAGTAGGGAGGTGTGAGCAGGCGGAGCACAGAGGGCCTTCGGGGCGGGGGCTACCGTTAGGATCCCATAATGATGGGCACATGCAATTTATCATACACGTTCATCCAAACCCATAGAACATACAACATTAAGCTTGAACCCGAATGTGAACTACGCATCTGGGGTGATTATGATACGTCCGTAGGTTCATCCACTGTAACAAACGTCCCATTCTGGTGTGGGAATGTCGATCATGAGGGATGCTACGCAGGTGTGGGAGCTGGGGGCAGGGCACAGATGGGAAATCTCTGTACCATCCGCTCCGTGGATCTAAACCTGCTCTAAAAAATTAGTCTTAATTTACAAAAAAATATATTTGTATATATATACAAAAGATATTAAAATCTTAACTTTTTAGACCATTCATTCTTTGCATCCTATAGAACTCACTGTAAAAAACCTGTGTAAAGACACATTTGAAATCTTTAAAATGTCAACGTAAAGCTACTGTTTAAAGATCGGGTCAACCACAGAATGCTTCAAAAAAGGTTAGCACCTAATTCTCCTGTAGCACCTCCTGCAAACTGGCGTTTTCTACACGTCCCACAACTGACCCTCGGAACATTGCCAGGAATAAGGTCCTCTTCTGACCATCCCCACGTTACAGAGGAGGAAACAGACACCGAGCAGGAGGACTCAAGTCACACAGCCATTGAGAGGCAGCGGGAGGCTCGGGCCAGGGCAGCTGGCCACACGGCAGCCTCGGGGACCAGGGGCGGGGGCGGGGGGGGGACCCCTGCGGCAGGGCATCCTGATACCACCGGTTTCGTGGGTAACCACTCCAACCACCAGTCTCAGGCTAGTAAGTGGTGGGTTTAATAAGTAGTTTCAAATTATTACAAGAAGGGAAGGAGGGAGAAAAGGAGGTAGAAAGGCACCTCAAACTAATTAAAGAGGTGACACGGTCCTCCCGCTGGCTCAGATGTCCTCTATCCCAGCCTGCACTACTGCGCCTGCCTGAGAGAGACAGCCATGTTACACTCCACAGTCATTTATTCTTTACTGGGAGAGGAGGCAGTAAAGCAAGCACACACAGGCTCCCAAATGAAACCCGGTGGACATTTGGAAGAGTTCACAAACACGCTTTTTAAAATACACTATCATCAAGGTATTAGTAGAGGAACTGTAGCTCAATTACATAAGTGAACCTGTCGACGTCACAGTAAGAACATTCTCCGGGAGGATTTATGGAAGATGGGCTGAGGGGCTGTTGCCAGCCTACAAAGAGTAGAAACTGCTCGGAGCTCAAATCTGCCTCTCCTACCCTCCTGACCATCTTTCCAGATCCTTCCAGAGCCCCACTGTATCTGCCCTTCTCTCATGGGCCATTCCCTATTGCCTTGGAAGACGCTATTGTCTGCTCTGGAGAGATCCTGCCCTTCCCCACTCACTTCTCTGTGGTCCTGCCCCTTCGAGGCCAGCATTCAGCCGGCCACTGCTTTGAGGAATGTCTCACAAACCACCTCACTCAATGTGATATCCATCTTTGCCAAGGTGCCAGGGGGTTGGGGCCTGAAGTCTTCATCCTTTTGAATCAAGATACACTGAGCAGAACTGTGGGGGTGGGCAGGGGGGATCCTGACTGGGGCCCAGGGAGCTGGCATTTCTGCTGATGGTTAGGAGAGGAAATGAACCAGGGGGTGGGGGGCAGAGGACCCTGGGGGCCTCAGCACAAATTCAGGGCAGTGCCTTGCAAGTCCCTGCTCTCCCTTTTCACGCAGTTTCCTCCTCCATAAAATAAATGAGCTGAACAAAAATCATCTAGGGATCCTCGCAGTTGTCAATGTTGGGAGTCTCTTACACACTCCACTGCACCTATGACAGGTGCAAGGGAATCCAGGGCAGACACCAGTTCTGGCCGCAGACCAGGGCAGAGGGGCCAGGTCCACGAGGAGAGCACACCAGTGACTGTCTTCACCACTCCAGCTCCCAAGATCTCCTGCCACAGCATCCTGGCCATCCTCTCCAACACCTGTCCCACAAGAGACACAGTCCCGTCACCTGACCCCTCCTCTGCCCCTGCAGCGACAGTGCACGAGCTCCCAGCTTGCCCTGCACACTCAGGTGGTCCTCGCCCCAGACACATGTGACTTATTCCCATCCCAGCGATTTTCTGGGGACACTTCCATTGTGAGAGACATTTGAGGAATCCATGAGTGATTCACCCAACCTGTATCCGCCCCATGCTAAGACGGGAATCCTGCAAATCGAGGGGAAAGACCTGGAACAGTCGGACCTCCTGCCACCACCACACCTACCAACCTTCGTGCTTCACCAGCAACCGGCTTCTTCTGCCCCTTCTCTAACAGGAGGATCCTGCCTTCTCTCAGAGGTAAATTCTACCACCTGAGCCCGAGGTCCTGCTCCCCCTCCGGCACTCCCCCGCCAACTTGTTATCACCTTGCCCCATTCCCATACTCTGCCCCCCACCCCCACCCCAAACTGCCTCCTCCCTGCCAGCATTTTAACAACCAGAGACCCTTTACTTTACAGCAAACACACACAAACACTCCTCTTCCCCAACCACACACCTGGGAGTGATGAGAAACGTGGTCATGATGAAGACCGGTTCAGAGGCCACAGGAGTGACCCACACGAAGATGAACTCATGCGGCAGGGACAGGAATTAGATCCCATAGCTCCAAGGTGCATTTTAAAGGTGTGACATATATGACATTCTCTCAGATAGGAAGTATATTTTAAAAGTTTCTGACTCCTGGGGCACCTGGGTGGCTCAGTCAGTTGATCGTCTGCCTTCAGTTCAGGACATGATCCCAGGGTCCTGGGATCGAGCCCCCAGGACTCGATGGGGAGTCTGTTTCTCCCTCTCTTGCTCTCCTCTGCTTGTATTCTTTGTGTCAAATAAATAAAATATTTTAATAATAAAAGTTTCTGGCTTAGTTGAGAAGAAAGGTAACACTTTAAGTAAAGGGACAGGCCAGGAAGATGAACATTTTAGGCAGATTTTTTGGACAGCATCTCATTAATATTACATAGACACTGGTCTATGGGGAGAAGTTAAAGAGCTGTAGTCATCTCAAGGGCAGAAACCAATACCCAGGGCATTCCCGTAGCTCCTGTCTTATGCCCACCCAGAAATCGCCCGCCTACATGCAAACAGGGTGCACCAAGTATGAAAGAGATGCTGAGCCTGGGGAAAGGCAAAGACTATATCTCCCCAAAATCCACCTCTGGCTCCGCACTTAGAGTGTATACATGGGAATCCAGCAAGGCTGAATTCTCATCTGTTCTGGGACCATCCACAGAGCAGCAACCCCAGGTCCCACACAGCAGCTCACACGGCCATGCTGTGGACACTGTCCTGCAGCAGCGATGAAAACTTCCCACTGGATGGAGGAAACGAATCCGTGCAAGCCCAGCGTGCACCCCTGGGGAGTTCAGCCAGAAAGCCAGTTCTCCAGATTCCAGCCACCCAAGCACAAGAGCAAGACCCCACGGTGGGTGAGGAGAGTGGGTTCCAGCACCGGCCTGTCACATACAAGGTTGGGGACCTTGGCCGAGCCCCTCAAGGCCTCAGCTCTCAAAAGGGTAAATAATAAAGCCTGCCTGTCCACACTCTTGGTTTTGGTGTGGAGCCATGAGGCAAGGGAGACCAAAAAAGGCCTAAAGTCCACAGTGCAGCACAAATGTGAGAGTTACAAGGCAAGCGGGAGATCATTTTGGGCATCTGAGATGGAGTAATGGGAGGCAATTCTTAGATGCCCAGGACCACCCTCCACACCGCAAGGTGCTCCAGACTCCTACTGGACACCCAGTCAGCACAGGGGTATGCCATGCCTCCCACCCCATCCACGTGCAACAGCGATGTGACCTCTCCAGCTGCCCTCAGAGAAAGGCTCTGCTCCCGTCACCTGACAGGTACTGCTTCCCCCACCGGACCTTTAAATGCTAAGTCTACGCAGGGTTGGAGCTGGGAACTTTCCTCCTCCCCAGCAAGCTCTCCCAAGAGGACATCATCCATCCCCAAGGCTCTAGATGCCATCCGGAGGCCAACCTCTCTCAATCCCACTGATTCATCGCAACAGCTCTATTCGGATGTCAGGGAAGGGTGGGGCGGGGGAACGTGAATGAAGCAGCTCCCAAATAAACTCGTTTCCAACCCCCTACAGTGTTCCTCCTCGACTTCCTGGTCTCCGCACAGAACTTGCCTCTACATTGTTTCTAAAGCCAGAGCCCTGGGAGTCTTCTTTCCCAGGGAGACCATACAGCAGAGTGGTCAAAAGCATCAGGTTTGGAATTAGGGTTCCCAGATTCACACCCCTCTGTGGTTCCCCCAACAAACCTACAAAGCAGAGTTAGCATTACAGTGACAAGTAACTCTTGCAACTATTCCCTTATGGTCTTGAGAAACATTTCTGTTTATCAGCGGGCGTATCAAAGTAGGGAAATATTTTTGAGACACATTAACACACTTTCTTACCTTTCTTCTAAACATGGCATTCTCCTTCCACTCGAGGTATTAATTTGTCTCAGGAGGATGAGATTATAATGGGAAGGTAAGGACAAAGTGCCGAAGTTCAGTTTTTGACTCTCAAAATAAGATTTCTGAGTTCTTAGCAGGATAATTGTCTTGAAATCCTGTCTGTTGGCATGGAGAAAGGAATTTTTTACGGTTTAAGTTTTCATTCAGAAATCAAGAGCCAAGGGCACCTGGGTGTCTCAGTGGGTTAAAGCCTCTGCCTTCGGCTCAGGTCATGATCTCTGGGTCCTGGGATCAAGCCCCACATTGGGCTCTCAGCTCTGCGGGGAGCCTGCTTCCTCCTCTCTCTCTCTCTCTTCCTGCCTCTCTGCCTACTTGTGATCTCTGTCAAATAAATAAAATCTTAAAAAAAAATTAAAAAAAAAATAAAGAAAAGAAATCAAGAGCCAGGCCTGGGGTATGTGGCCATCATTTTCACCATAAGCCTCGGCCAGAGAGAAGTCAGGACATGAAGTGAGGGAAGTCCACCTGCAGAGGGGAACCCGGAGAGGCAGACTGGGGAAAGGATGCTAGGGAAGTGAGGGAACCATGTAGTGTCATTCCCAGTTTGGGCCTCTCACCCCCAACCCCCACCCCACCTCCCAGCTTAGGGGGCATCCCATGGACCAACCCGAGGAAGAGGCCAAACCTCCATCCGGAAGCCCAAATTCAGCTCTGGCATCCCTGGTTTAAGACTGAGAGCATGCCCATATGGGAGAAGCAAGCTGTGGGTGACCCACAGGACGGGGCTGGGCGATGCTGGGAAGCAGGACTCGCTTGTTGCTTCCCACGTTTCCAAGGGTCTTCCAGAAGGACCTCAAGGGTAAACAAACTGTTCTCCTCTTACAGATCTAAGTGAGAAACTCCACGTCTTGTGAGAAAGTCATTTTGGTTATTTGACTTCCATGACAGTAAAGATACCTTTTTTTTTTTAAAGATTTTTTTTATTTATTTATTTGACAGAGAGAGAGAGAGCGCACAAGTAGGCAGAGAGGCAGGTAGAGAGAGGGGGAAGCAGGCTCACTGCCGAGCAGAGAACCCAATGCGGGGCTCGATCCCAGGACCCTGAGATCATGACCTGAGCCAAAGGCAGAGGCTTAACCCACTGAGCCACCCAGGTGCCCCAATTGTTTTGTTTTTTTAAACTGTGATGAAAATCAGTTTTATTACTAGCACATCGTCCCACAGATTTTATTTTTAAAGATTTTAATTATTTGAGAGGGAGAATGAGAAAGAGAGAGAGAGAGCATGAGAGGAGGAAGGGCAGAGGGAGAAGCAGACCCCCTTGCTGAGCAGGGAGCTTGAGGCAGGACTCGCTCCAGGAACTTCAGCATCATGACTTGAGCTGAAGTCAGTGGCTCAACCAACTGAGCCACCCAGGCGCCCCTATCCCAAGGACTTTAAACAGAACTTCATAATGATCCTCGCAGGGAGACAGATCTTTATTGTATCCTATCATTGTATTTCTTAGGCTTTCGATGTTGACAATTTAACCAACGATCAGGGAAAATACACCCAATCCACTGACACACCCTGGTCTTGGACTTCCCGGCCTCCAGCACAGTGAGAAATGTGTTATTTAAGGAACACAAAGACATCTTCAGTTAGTTCTAAGAATATTGTCTCATCAGCCCAGCTCAGAGAGATAAAGGAAAGAGCCCTGGAAAGTAGGAAAAGCTGGTGCCAACACAGACACTACCACTCAGCTCGGTGATCTGGATGGGGTCCAACACACCTCCCAATGGTATTACACCAAAGCGTGATCTTCTGTGACTGCAGTGCAGGTAAGAAGCATTAGAGTTCTTTGGTCGACTCATCATCAACCACCCCAGCAAGAAGCTACTGGTAAATTTCTACTAATGCAGCCCCCGAAGATTCAGGTTCTAGGAGAACAGGAGAGGACCCCAGTCTCCCCTCCTCTGGTCAGTCAAGATCTGTACTCCTGGCCAAATTACGGATGTCAGAGTTCGCGGGGCTATATGTGAAGTCTAGAATCTAGTCCGATGGCAATCAGAATGAGGAGCCACTGCTTGGGGAACGCTAGTCAGACTGGACGCTAGTCAGATGGCCATCAGAATGAGGAGCTGCTGCTTGGGGAACACTAGTCAGACCGGAAGTGCTAGCCGGAGAAGACAAGACTGAATGGGCATTCCAAGACCAGCCTGTTCTGGCAGCTGCTCTAGGAGAGAAGCCCTAGGGTGGGACTAAGGGGAGACAGATGTCCGCCCACATCTAAAAGTTTCAAACAGTGGAATGCCTGCCCTCTGGGGAGACGAGAATTTTCTATCCCAGGCTGGGTGTCCTAATCCTAAAGACGCAGAATGAAGAGCCCTGTGATAGACGATTCGACCTCCAGCTTCGAAGAGGGGAAGTCTCCGTCACCCTGTGCATTTCATAAACACCTACTCTGCAAAATAAGATCCAAGAGGCTCTACAAATAAGGGAATAAAATGAGCAGAGTCATGGCAATGACAGCCTCACCCAAACGGGAAGAAAAATCTCTGCCTCGGATCGCTGAGCTAGAGTTCGGACACGTCGGGTTGTCACGACAGATCGATATGGGCAATGACAAATGGGATAAAACTCTAGGAGCCCCGTGACCCAGCGGGGAAGCAGAACTGGAGCAAGCAGGTATCGATCCCTAACCCCGTAGCGAAGACTGCTGCCATCACAGATTCAAACCAGCGCGGCTGCACTCCAAATAGCTCACGCACCTCCACTAACACAGCCTCCACAGTCCGTCAGCAGCACAAGGGGAGAGGAACAGCTCTCCTTAGCTGGTAAGGCGGCCAGTCAGAGATGTCACCGGGATCACCCCCACGCTCCCTCTGCTACTGGGTGCAAGGCATTGTCTGAAAAGACGCCCCGTAATTCTAAGTACTCACTCTTCTCAATTAAGGCAGGTCGTCCCTCATGAGCATTTTATTCTCTAATTCTAGGAGTACAGAGGACCTAAATAATCTCCGTTATTTTGGGCTATAGGTGCCCCTCCTCTGGCTTCCAATATCATTGATCTACAACAGGGGCAGGAGCCAGGCAGGCTCAGGAAGAACTTGATTTTAAGTCCGTCCACCGTGCTTCTAAGGGGCCTCCACACACAGCTTCCTCCTGCAGCCTTTCTGCCGCACTCCTCATGCAGGGAAGAGCAAAAAACTCTGCTATTGGCACAAACCGGGCTGAGTACCTGGTCACACAGGTGGCCTCCGTGAAGCTCTCAGCCCCATCTCACACCGACGAGCACCTGCCATACCTAGAAAGTATGGCCATTGGAGCATCGATGGACTGACTCGATTTCTGCGGGCATGGCCGGGCCGGCTGACAGCCTCCCGAGGATTCTCACCAGCAGGCAGGGCTGAGCAGCCCGGCAGAAGAGGCCAGACACATGCCCTGCCCCCGGAGCGTCCTCTACCTTCTACCAGGCTTTCACGTTCTGTAACTTCTTTCTTTGATTCAAACCCACCCTCAGATCCTCAATTCAGGCTGAGATGTCAGAGGTTAAGAAGTGGAGCGGTACTCCTCTGTTCCCCAAGGTTCCTAAACACTGGTCCAGAAACTTTGCTCCTTTCTCAATCCCTTGTAGAGCTTTAAAAAAAAAAAAAAAAAAAAAGGATTTGGTCCCACCTGTGAGATTCTGATTTGGGTGCGGGGCAGCAGTGGAGGAGGTGGGGAAGACAGTGCGATTCTGATACAGAACCATGTAGGGGAACCTCTGCTTACCCCACCATGGGCAAGGCCAGACCCTGCAGATAGCAGGATACAATTCCAACCATGCCCGTGACACAGGGCTTCCGTAAGGTGCTATTCTTTAAGCCAAAACGCTGTCTGCTGCTGTAGACTTACGTGCTAATGTAATCAAAGAGCTACTTAATCAACCACCTATCTCTCCTTCCTTCTCAACACACAGAAAGGAGCCCCACAGGCAGCGGCAGGGGGAACCTGTTTCCTCTGTGGGTCAGGAACTAGTCAACAAGTACTGACTTTAGACATGGGCTTGGATGCTGGAAGCGTCTGGACATGTAGCCCTGTCAACAAGGAGAACGATGTGTGACTTGCCCTCCGTTACTGGCCCGCACCACACGCCTCGTTAGCGGCACCGGGCAGGCAGGCTCACGACTCCCCCTAATACCACCACCCAAGTGTTTGGTTCCTGCAGCGTCATGTATTTCCTGCTGCGTGAGCTTACAGATGCCATCGTCAAAGGCCGCAGTGTCCACCTTCTAACATGAGTGCAAGGTCACGGTCAATGCAAAATGGAAAGTTGTTGGTTTTCTGTGTAGGAGAATCAAAAGGTTGGAACAATGCAACTGAAAAGCTGTATTTCCTCCAGACAGACTGGTGACCACCTATACACTTCTACAACCTTCAAACACAGCCCTTTAAGAAGTCCCAAGGGAGTTCAGTGATCACATGGGATTGCCATCATTCACTTGGCCCTGAAGGCACTGCGTGTTCTCTGAGGCCGACCTACGAAGGGACGACCACTCTGCTCCGAAATCCCCTTCAGACGCCAGGATACACCTCTTCCCCCAGCATGACCTCCATTGCCGCCACAATGCCAGATGCCGACCCAACACTTCCTTTGTGCCAGCAGCCATTCTAAGAACTTTCCATTGATCAACTCCTTGACTTCTAACACACTTGGGAGTTAGACGCTGCACTCTTCCCCATTTTTGAGACACGGGCACTGGTGCAAAGTGAGCTCAACTTAAGGAGTTCACCTAAAGCCACACAGCCAAGTTTCATGAAGCCAGGCAACCCCCACCTGCCACCACCGCCCCTGGCCGCCCAGCCACCTTGCTTCACAGCCTTTGCCTTCCCTACTCCGCTCCCGCATGTTGGCAGATGGTTTACAGCTGCTCTGTCCTCTGGGATATAAATGTAAAAACACGCAGTTAGAGGTGAAAAAGAAAGAGTGGTTAGCACGGTGTGGAAGGCATTACTACAAAGTAAATAGAAATGCCACCTCATTGTGCTAGGCTTCACATTTTATTAGCTTTCTTACCAGAAATTATTTCAGACACCTTGAAAAATGAAATCTATTCACACGTCACCACCACTAACAATTCCAAAAGAAACCCATGTGAGGTGCTAAGTTTGACTCTGAGAGCAGGAAAAAAATCCACGTAACAAGAAAGGGGTGTAGAGATCGGCAGGAGGTTGGGGCCACTGGGCACTGCCAGGTGCAGAGTCCATGCATGGCAGACTGAGAAGGGGAGTACATACATGTGTCCTCTTGTCCAGCTGAGGAAATCAAGGTGCATTAAGTGACCTTGCCCAGTAAGAGGCATGGGAAGGAAGCAGTGAGGACGAGAGGCTAAGTGGGGTCTGTGAGCTAGGCTAGCCCACCTCCTCACACGGAAGCATTCTACAAATCACATCCAGCCAACCCAGTGTGTGCAGGTTTTAACAAGATTTTAAAATACAGGTAAGTACCTAAGTACATCTTCAGTTCTCTTAAGTCATTAGTATCTAGACAAAGAAATGCTTCCAGAATGTTAACAGGAATCCACCCAGATTAAATTTTCGCAATCAGTGGAAAAGAACAGGTAATCAACTCATTAAATTTGCACATGTGTCAAGCTAGGGAGAACTACCATATCAGATGCGAAAATCAGGATTCCAAAGGATCCACTCTCTAGCATGGAATACAGATACAATGATGAAATTTCACATCCATAACTGGAATCATGCTCAGGACCTAAGAAATCAATTGTGCAAATGCAGAATGAGGGCAACATATCTTAAAATAAGCTTTAATTTATAGTGACAGAAAGCAGATCAGTTATCTGGGGGTGGAGAGTTCAAAGGAGCAGTAGGAAACTTCTGGGAGTTAAGGAAATGTTTGTTATCTGAATTGTGATTTTGTAGGTATGTACATGTCAAAATGTGTCAACTTGTTCATGCAGTTTAATCTGTAACTGTGTTTTTAAATGCATCTACTTCATTGCCAGTTGATTAAATCTAATTAAAGTTGTAATAAAATAGTTCTTGTGCCTGTGTGGGCAGGTGAGGGGAATGAGGCATAGAATTTTAGAGGTTTGCAAACTTACTAAAATTCAACAATATGGACTCCAGGAAACAGAGGGTTTCAGAGGGGAGAAAGTGGGGGGATGGGTGAGCCCCGTGGTGGGTATCAAGGAGGGCACGGATTGCATGCAGCACTGGGTGTCACACACAAACAATGAATCATGGGCCCTGCATCAAAAACTAATGAGGTACTGGACGGTAACTAACAAAAGAAAAAAACCTCAACAATATGAAACGGCTGCCAAAAGCCAAAGCAACTCTAGGCTCCTCCAACTGAAATTGTGTGTGAAAATTAGCTCTTCATCTCGTTTGGTAGACCACATCCAACGAGCACCAATATCAGAAAGACCAGATGGGATCTAAGAGTGACCACCCCGGGACAGGGTCTGAAAACCACACTGCCCAGGAATGGCTATGGCACCCGGGATCCGGCCCCACACTGGGGAGAGAAGGGACTTCCAGGGACTGCTGTGTGGAAGGAAATGGCCCATCCCTTTCCTCTACAGCTTCCTGCTGCTCAGACCCACAGGGAAAAGCAGATGGAGAGCAAGCAGAGCACTGGGCATAAGAAAAATTTCTGATGATGAAAGCAGTTAAACAAGGACCACATTCCGGAGACACCTGCACTGGGCACGTGCAGGCAGCACCCAGAGGACCCACTGTGGGGACACGGGCTCTAGCGTTCTGACAGCACAACTGAGTTCTACCCCCCGACTACAGGCTCTCTCCTTTCTAACACGCTCGGACGGGAGCCCACATTCCTAAACTGAAAGATCTTAGCTCTATGATTTTTGATACAGGCCTTAACGCCGCAGAGCACGCTGGAGACACCAGAGACGGACACCTGACAACATTCATCTCCCCTGTGGCATCATGAGCTAGATAGAGTCCGGTCCTGTTCTAAGCTCCTCACTTTAAAAGCAGAGGACACTGTACAAACATACTACCAATTTCTTTTCACACATGGATGTTATCAGCCACATTCAGCACACACTTCAATAACTTTCCATACACTCGGAAATTTAAACAGCTGAACCGGAGTCTTAAACATGACAGATAACAATACAAAGAACTGAAGAAATCTAAGGTTACAAAGGGTCAAAAGGCGCTGCATATCTGAGTGCCATGGTGGCCCCTGGGGAGGGAGATGGGCGTGTGCTGACTGGGAAGCCTGGGCAGGAGGGAACAGAGTCGGCCAGTCGGGGAAGAGGGGAACAGGCGAACAGCGTCCAGACGCCCCGAGCATCTCCCAGAGCTTGTCCTACAGCAGCCTAGTCCTGACCGGTCCCAACTTGAAGCCAAAATGAATGGGAAGGAAAACCGAACTTCACCCTTCCACCAGGGTTGACCAAAGTGCTAAGTTCAAAATTGATTGTAAAAATTCACCAAGTCCATGCTCCTGAATTACTGGCCTTCCCGGTGGTTCTGTCACTCATCGTATTCAATCAACAACAGCCAGCGAACTTCCACATTCACACTCCAGCGTTCACAGAGCTCAATAGCACCATTTCTCACAGGGCCCAATGTTCTCTTAAACTGGGAGGATACCGGGAGCTACAGAGGCCCAAGCATCTGTCCCCAGACATGTAGTAGGCGGTGAACCACTACCAGAGGGCAACCCCCAGAACCCCCCATTCGGCAAAGGGCTTACGGTGGAACAAAATCTGGCTCTGCCCTCATCAGGACCATGTACTGTGAACACACGAGCCCAACCCCAAAGTACTTCACACCCCCACTTCCCCCCCTACAGCATAAAAACCCCTAACAAGCCACCTTACATCATAAAGTAAGGAGAAATGGATGTCACTCTACTTTAAACTCAATCTCAAAGCAAACTGTGGCTTAGATCACTTGTGTATAATTCTTTTTCTAAATTACTTTCCCCAACGATCCCAGTTCCCGAGTCTGTAGCTGAAGAGATCCTGCAAAGGCCTGCGTCCCTTCTCAGGTACCCAGAGTTCCCCACCCCAATGACCAAGAAGAAAAGTTATCAAATCTACTGTTTTGACCTCCAGAAATGGAAGATGCAGAACTGACTTCCTCTCTTGTGCAACACACACTTCCAGCCTCTCCCTTCTACTCCTACCGTTAGCCCTTTAACTCTTCCTTCTTCTTACCTGAAAGGCTTCTAGGTTTCTGGGGCCCCTTTCCCCCGTGGAGACTCATCTCCACACTGCATCCACAAAAGGCCTTCAGATGCTCTACAAACTCTTTATCCTTCTAGGAGAACACATCCACCAAGATACCCTCTCTAGGGACCCAAGCAGAATTTACAAATTAGATTCCTTCTCCCCGCTGAGCACAGGTTTTCTGCTCTCATGGAGCTCCTCTCCATCTCGGGGAAGGCTCCCTGCCCCGAAGTCTGTTTCACTCACCCACTGGCTCCCTGCCATGGGTGGGCCCGCCTGTACTCCCTCTCCCTGATCCCAGGCAATAGTTGTCCCCTGTTGCACTATTAGTCATGGCTTGGCAACACAGCTGAGCCAGATGGAATTGTGCACGCTCAATTACCTTGGCTACCTGAGCAAAGAAATTTGCTTTGCAGTGTCTCCACTCTTTCAGGAAAATAACACAAACAACTCAAAAAAGGGATCAGACCTGGCCATCCCAATAGCAGATCCCACATCCACCTAGAAAGGGCACTGAAACCCCATTCTACTGTGAAACCTTAGATGCTTTTGAACTATGAAGGGGAAAGGTCTCCCCCTTGGCTTTCGTGGTGTCCTGAGGACCCAAGTTTGCTCTCCTCTCAAAGAGAGGACCAGTCAGTACACACCACACAGGGAGGCAGTAAGGCTCCTCCGCTACTTCAGGGGGCTTCAGGGCAAACTCACCAGGCCTGGCTTCCAGCATCTCCCGTTTACTATCTTCATGACCTTGGAAGATTATCCAACATCCTCAAGTCCCTACCCTTACCCGCAGAGTGGGGATAACAACTGATCCCACTCAGAGGATATGTTCTTTCTATTCTCCCTTGAACACCAATTACAGGCCCTACCACAAACGTTAGTGATGCTAGAAGATGACACTATGCCCCAGTGTCTCAGACTTGGTAATTCCCTATCAGTCCCCACACGGAAATAATCTACAACAGACAAGTTATATCCACAAGACCTAAACTGCTCACAAGATGCTCCCGTCCTCCGAAATAGTATAGGAGGGGCGCCTGGGTGGCTCCGTGGGTTAAAGCCTCTGCCTTCGGCTCAGGTCATGATCCCAGGGTCCTGGGATCGAGCCCTGCATCGGGCTCTCTGCTCAGCCGGGAGTCTGCTGCCTCCTCTCTCTCTGCCTGCCTCTCTGCCTACTTGTGATCTCTGTCAAATAAATAAAATCTTTAAAAAAAAGAAAGAAAGAAATAGTATAGGAGAAAGAAAAGATTATGAAACAGGACCCACCAGAGGAAAAATGTTCTTTGAACATTCTTTGCATCCCACTACTTCCTTACCTACTAAGCTCTGAGATGTCTCCATGCTCTAGGCCAGCATTTCCCAAAGAGCGACAGTAGTCCCTTGAGATAATTCCTGAAAATCCTGTTGTTCTAGGTCTGATCTGCAAACCCAGCCTAACGCATCCCCACCTCGGAGACTTGGGGTGCACGTTGACATCACCGCTCTGAGCAGCTCTGTGTTAAAGTTGCTTCATTCTGGATTAACCCAACATTTCCCAAACCTGTTTGGCCATCTTTTACCCCTCCGATAATAGCAAGCGCTCCGTTTTCCTAATGTTGACCCCAGCCTTCATGGGTCTCCAGTCCAGCCCCTCATTGTCCAGTCCACAGCCCTATAGACCCTCTTACCATGTAGGTTACACTTACTGGGGTACTGGCCCCTGATCGTACCTTCTGGTTTTAATAGCTTGAAACAAAATTCCCAGAACACACAATTCACTATTTCGAAGTATACAATTCAAAGCGTTTTAAGTAAATCTGTTTAATTGTACATCCATCACCACCGCCAATTTTAGATCATTTTTATCTCCTTCCTCCACCCCCAAAAAATACCCATAAGCAATCTCTACCCATGTCACCTCTAACCTCAAGCCCTAGACAAGTAATAACATGTTCTAGATTTACTTGTTCTGGACACTATTAAATGGAGTCACACAATATGTGGTCCTGTGTGCCTGGCTTCTTTTGCTCAGCTGACTTTCAAGGTTCATCCACGTGGTAGCACTCGTCAGGACTTTGTCCCTTTTTGTCCAAACACCAGTATATGGATGTACCAGGTTTCGTTTATCCATTCATCAGCTGACAGTTACTTGGGTTGTTTTCACCTGTTGGCTATTATTAGCAATGCTATTATGAACATTTGCATAGAAGTTTTTCTGTGAACACCATTCCATTTCTCTTGGGTATATATCCAAGAGTGGAACTGTGGAGTCATGTAGGTAAGTGTGCTTAACCTCTTGAGAAACTGCTGAAGTATTTTCTAAAGCAGCTACACATGTGACGTTCCCACTGGCAGCACAGGAAGATGTTCATTTCTCCACAACCTCACCCACATTGTCACTACGTCTTTTTGATTCGACATCCCAAGGGGTGTGAAGCAGTAGGTCATCGTGGTTTTGTGACCCTGTCCTTGATGGCCCAATTGTGAGGTGATGATCACTCATTCCAGCCACCCAGCTGCCTTCTTCTCACTATGCACCGTATCAGTTCATCAAGATGCAGCTTAAATCCCACAGGTTTCTTGGACCATCTGTGACCACCAGGACTCCAAGCTCGATCCCAGTGATGCCATGCATGGCTTTTGTGTACACTTCCTGCAGTGGCAGGTGTTTTGGCTGACAAGGGCTTCTCTCCCCAACCAGACTGTGCGCTCCTTCAGAGTCCGGGAACGTTCTTCCATTTTTCAGTGCTCATTCAGCAAGCCGTCTGTCAAATGGCTGCTAGCACACAAATGCCTGCAGGTACAACTGAACGCAGGAGCTGAGGCGGAGGTGGGTAGGCTGGAAGAGTGGGCACTCTGGGTCTTGGACTGGGAGGAAGGAGCAGAAGCAGCAAGTAGTGGAGGTGAGTGCCCTCTCTTAGAGGGAACTACAGGTTCTCCTGCAGAGGCTAGAACTAATGAATGTGAGGTTTCATACTATTGCAACCTTTATTTTTTATTTGAGAGAGATTTTGAGAGAGAGTGTGCATGTATGAGGTGGGGGTGGGGGACAGGGGAGTGGGCAGGGGGTAGAGGGAGAGGAAGAGAAGGAATCCCAAAGCACGTTCCCATGCTAAAAGTTGAGCCCAATGCAAGGCTCAAGCTCATGATCCTGACATGACCTGAGCCAAAACCAAGAATCAGATGCTCAGAACACCTGGGTGGCTCAGTGGGTTAAAGCCTCTGCCTTTGGCTCAGGTCATGATCTCAGGGTCCTGGGATCGAGCCCCACATCAGGCTCTCTGCTCAGCAGGGAGCCTGTTTCCCCCTCTCTCTCTGCCTGCATCTCTGCCTTCTTGTGATCATTCTGTCAAATAAATAAATAAAATCTTTTAAAAAAAACAACAGTCCAACTGAGCCTCCCAGGCACCACTAACCTTTTCTTTACTGTGAATCGCCATTTACTCTCAAGTCTAGCTTTGCTGAATTCAATGGGGGTAGGGGCAGCGACTAGTTGCTGGCTGTCCTTGTGTTTCTTCCTTCTTCCCTTCAGCATGGCAGGACTCTGCAGCAGCTCTCAGGATGGGGGCTCTCAGGATGGGGATGATGGTCTCTATCTATCCCTCTGAGCTTTGACAGGATTCCCCGACCCCCCTCAGAGGACCAGGAGCTGGAAAGCCTCTGATGCGAGCCACATCAAGAAAGAAAATCCATAGGATCAACTGAGTGTAGACAAAACAGGAAAGAACAGCCAATGAAAGAAAAGTTTCTTCAACAAATGGTGTTAGAAAAATTGGACAGCAACATAAAGAAAAAAACTGGATTACTTTCTTACACCACACACAAAAATAAACTCAGAACAGACAAAAGTCCTAAATGTGAGATAGGAAATCATCAAAATCCTGGAGGAGAACTCAGGCAGCAACCTCTTTGACCTCGGCCATAGCAATTTCTTACTAGACACATCATCAGAAGCAAGGGAGACAAAAGCAAACATGAACTATTGGGACTCCATCAAGATAAAAAGCTTCTGCACAGACAAGGAAACAGTCAACAAAAATAAAAGGCAGCCCACGGAATGGGAGGAGACATTTGCAAAGGACATATCTGATAAAGGGTTAGTATCCAAAATCTAAAAAGAGCTTATCAAACACAACATTCAAGAAGCAAATAAGCCAGCTAAGAAATGGGCAGAAGACATGAACAGACACTTTTCCAAAGAAGACATCCAGATGGTCAACAGACACACTAAAGATGCTTAACATTACATGGCATCAGGGAAATACAGATCAAAACTTCAATGAGATACCACCTCGCACCTGTCAGAATGGCTAAAATCAACAACGCAGGAAACAACAGACGTTGGTGAGGATGCGGAGAAAGGGGAAGCCTCTTGCCCTGTTGGTGGGAATGCAAACTGGTGCAGCTACTCCGGAAAACAGTGTGGATGGAGGCTCCTCAGAAAGCTAAAAATAGAACTACCTTATGATCTAGCAATTGCACCACTAAGTATTTACTCAAAGGATACAAAAATACAAATCTGAAGTGGCACCGGCACTCCAATGTTTACAGCAGGGTTATCAACAATACCAAACTATGGAAAGAGCCTAAGTGTCCATCAACTAGTGAATGGATAAAGAAGATGTGGTATAAATACAAATACACACACACACACAGGAACATTACTCAGCAATCAAAAAGAACTCAAAAAAAAAAAAAGGAACAAACTCTTGCTATTTGCAAGGACAAGGATGAAGCTACAGTATATTATACTCAGCAAAATGAGTGAGAGAAAAACAAATACAATGTGACTTCACCCGAGTGGAATTTAACAAAATGAAACAGATGAACACATGGGAAGGGGAACAACAACAAAAAAAGGAAACAAACCATAAGAGACTCTTAATAGAGAACAAACTGGGAGTGATGGCAGGAGGTGGGTGGGAGATGGGCTAAACGGGTGGTGGGCACTGAGGAGGGCACTTGTCATGATGAGCACTGGGTGTTATATATAAGGGATGACTCACTAAATTCTATTCCTGAAGCCAATACTATACTCTATGATAACTAACTAGAATTTAAATAAAAACTTGAAAGAAAAAAAAAGGAAAGAAAATCAAATCCCCAGTGAATCAAGAGATAGAACTACTGAATCCAAGGCCAATGGAGTCACAGTCTCCCAATACCGCAAGTCATTAACTTTGGTTTCTTACACTGATTATTTCACCCAGCTCTTCCGGGGATCTGATGCAAAGCGCACTGTGCTAGGCTGTGGTTACTTGAATCACATCATTATTTCAACAGCTACCAATGAATCAAGGAGGAACTCAACCCAGTCAGGAAGTATTGTTTAATGAATGTGGTCTAGCATCTGGAATTGACAGAGAAGGTCCATACTGGAAATACAGCAAAAACTTTTCTGCAGAACAAAGATTCTGTTGGGGCTTCCAATGTGTCTCTCGAATCAGTAAGAAACCCTAAGCTGCTGACACCAGAACATTCAAAAATAGCTCTCTCCCATGGCCACACATGCTGGACTTACGCTTCTAATGCGCATTCATGAGCAAAAATTGCATAAGAATGTCAGCAAAATTATTTGGCTACAACCTAGGACTCAGTGAGTAAAATGAGTATAAACATTAAAACAAAACCCTGAAGGAAGCAATTCCTGGTCCAACTTTAACACCCAAACCCCTTAATTGTGAAATTCATAAACCTAGGGCAAGACTGTATCATCACCACCCTGTACAACTGCATCCCCTTCCCTCTAGTGGATGTGAACATGGAAGCAAATGAAATAACCCAAGTATCGAATAACCATGCATCCAGATCCAGGCATGGAAGGGAAGATCGGGGGCATTTAAGCAAGAGGATCTATGGTGTGGAGAGCTCTGGAGGCTAGGAGACTCTCAGAGCTATCAGGGCACCCCAAGAAGTCTTCAGTTAAAGAACCCCAGCAACTTCTGATACATCTAAGTGCAACTGGGTAAGAGAAGAATGGGACGGAAAACAATGATAAATGACATCCATCAAGAGACGAGTCAAAGAACTGCTAGAACTTTTAGTATAGTAGAAAGTCATCAGAACCAAGCCACACTCACCTGTGTGTGTGTGTGTGTGTGTGTGTGTGTGTGTGTTTTAAGATTTTAGAGACACAGAGAGAGAGAGAGAGAGAGAGAGAGAGTGTGTGTGTGTGTTGTGTGCATGCGTGCTTTTGAGTAAGGAGAGGGGTAGAGAGAGACAATCTCCAGCAGACTCCCCACTGAGCAAAGAGCCCAATGTGGAGCTCGATCTCACAGCCCATGAGATCATGATCTGAGCCAAAACCACGAGCCAAACACTCCAACAACTGAGCCACCTGGGCACCCCTCACCTTCTATTTTATAACCATAAAGAAGACATCCTCCAAAGAAAGGAAGATAGTTGAAGACTCAATGCAAGTGATTCTCCCAAAGCATGGGAGCCTGTCCCAATCCCAGGTCTTTCTCCACTTTGCCGTACTCTTGACCTCCCATAGTAACACCTGAGTGGGGCTGCGTACTAAAACACAGAAGCACATTAAAACCCATTCTTCTCTCCACATGCCCCGACCATGAACCATGCTTTCTGTCAGGAGGCTTGCGTCAATAAGTTATCAAGCTAAGTGATTTCTAGTCAAGCCCTGAAGTAGATTAATACAGTACGTGGTCTTCTTTATGGCATTAGAGTTGTCAAAGGTAGAGACCATTTTAGCCCCCCCAGGTGCCCACCACACTTTAGAGAAATAAAATGGTTATGGATCATTCTATTTGTTGAATTGCTCATCTCTCCCATCAGCGCTCACGTTGAACATGGTCAGTAAATATCCATAAGGAAGCAGAAATTTTTCTACACTGCTTTCTACAACCAGCAAGGAAATACCGAATCAGTAGAGAAGTCTACAGAACAGCCTTCTGTCATAGAAACTTTCACTGGGCTGAAAATTATACCCTGAAATCCACTGAAACACACATCATCTGAAATGGGATTTCTCTCACTAAATTAGCCAAAGCAGCCCTCCTCCCCACAAAGGACTTCCCTAAGTTTGCTAGCTCCATAAGGAGTTCTCCAGAGATGGCAAGAAAGATTTGCTTGGAAAGATCCAGCATGTTAGCATGAATAGTAATACGCATTTCTACCAAAAAGTCGGTGAATCTATCTATCCCCACTTTATGCCTGAATAGTTCAAGACCATTGGTGTGATGATTAGTTTTACATGTCAGCTTAGCTCGGCCATAGGACCCCGGTATTTGGTCAAGCAGTAGTCAAGATAGTGCTGGTGAAGAGATTAGCATTTCAGTTGGTAGGCTGTCCTTTTTTTTTTTTTTAACCCATGACCCTTCATAATGTGGGTGGGCCTCAACCAATCAGATGAAGACCCTAAGAAGAAAAAAAAAAGCTTACCTTCCCCAAAGAGAGAATTATGACAGCAGACTGGCTTCAGACTTGAAATACAATATTCACTCCTCCGTAGGTCTCCAGCCTGCCAGCCTGCCCTGCAGACTGCACAACCACAGGAGACCATTCCTTAAAATAACCCACAGACCCCTCCCCAAACACATTCTCCCTCTCTTCCCCTGCTACTGGTTTGTTTCCCAGCAGAACCCTAATAGAATCAACTAGCCCACTTTCCAATGAAACAGACCTGTACCCATCTTTCAGAGCTAAAAAAAAAAAAAAAAAAAAAAAAAAGGGCAAAACAGAGGAGATTGACTTAAGTCTCTAAAGAGAACTCTAGACCCACTATACACAACCCCTGTTTTGAAATTCCCATTTCAAATGCTTGGTAGCTCAGGAAGTTCTCGGAGTCCTGGTTCCTTCAAAGGGAGCAAGACTTGAGTGGGATCTGTGAAACGCATGGTGAGCTAGCATGGTGAGGCTAGAAAATGAATCTGTTACCCCAGGAGGGGAGGCAAGAAATCTAAAAGGCAGGCAAGGACAGAGGAAATCCCAAGGCATATGTTTTTGTCATTGCTCAGAAAAATTGAATGAAGTCTTAGGAGCCCCTGTTCTTCAAGGAGAGGTTCAGGTTCACAGGATGACAATGACGACGAGGGGAAAGGCAGAGAGAACTAGAACCTGAGTTGGAGCTGTCCCCAGTACTTTCACGCAACCCCAGAATCACCACTCGACCACTGGGCAAAAGCAGCCAAGGCAGGCAGACACTTCCCTTTCTGCTCTCAGATTACCCGAGAGGACCACCGGGCTGAAGTCTTTCTTACCTGGCCATCTGCTTGTAGGCTTCTTCTGCCACAGCAAAGATGTGTGGGTCCATGTCCCCCATGTTTTGGCCGCTGTAGGCATAGATGACATCTTGACCATAGATTGGCAGCTGCTCGTAAGGATTAATGGCAACCAGCACTATCCCTGCAAACAGAGAATGCAGTCAGATGCCGACAGCAAGACGGCCAGCCGGCACAAGCCTTTTAAAGGCCTTGTTTATATACATCAAAAAGAAACATGGAGGAGGAGAGTGAATCACAACAAATCACTCAACTAAATCAAGATGTGTCTGAGTCTCCACCAGGCACTGTGCTAGGCTCCGCTGGAGAAAAGAAAGCCGGGCCCCCAAATACCCTAGAGTGTTGAATAAGCACGTGTGCGTGCACGTACACAGACGCTCAGCAAACAGCCCTCCTAAAATGCACGCGAAGTGCCGCACAAGCAAATCTTGTCGCAACCAGTATTAACTGGGGGACGCTGGTGAATTACTTCACCTCTAGGTGCCTCAGTTTCCTGGACTATAAAACTGGGAATCCTAATTACCTTCACCTGCTTGTCTTGCAGGTAATGATTAATAAAGAACTCTTGGACCAGCATCTTGCATAGTAAGCACAGAGTATTAGATTTTTATTAGCTCACATCATTTTATATCATGAATTATTTTTCACTTTTTTAAAAAAAGCTTTGTATCTCCTGAAAGTATGTCACAATGATGGACTCAAATACATGTTGCATGAAGAGGCAGTAAACCATCGAACAGCCCCGATCTTTCATGGAAAGGCAAGGTAATGTTGGAGAACATACAAAGAAAAATGAAATCCCATCTTCAAGAAATCCGTGCCTTTTTCTTTCCAATAAGAGCACAATCTGGATCTCAAGAGAACCACTGACAGAGGTAACAAAAAAATGGGAGCTTTTCCAGTCATGTGGGAAAGTACAAGAATGGAAAGGTCATTGCCAAGACGGGAGATCTCCTACATGGTGTTCCCCTCTGGTGTTTGAAAAGGTACACAAGTCAAGAAAATGAGAAGAGAATGGGGAAAACATCTGCAAAAAAAAAAAAAAACTACCTGATAAAGGAGTAATATCAAAAACAATAAGAAGAACTCTTAAAACTCAAGGATCAGAAAATGATGCATCTGATAGAAAAATGAGCAAAAGATCTAAACAGAGACCTCACCAAGACCCAGAGATGGCAAATAAGCACATCACATTACCACCAGGGAAGTACAGATTACAGCTCTAAGGAGATACCACTAAACACACATTCAAATGGCCAAAACCCACAACACAGACAACACCGAATGCTGGTGAGGATGTGGAGGAATGAAAGTTCTACTTCGTCACTGCGGGAGCGCAAAATGGTACAGCCACTTCGACGGTTTCTTGCAAAACATGCTGTTACTGCAGAATTCAGCTTTCACACTCCTTGGTATTTATCCAAAGACGGCGAAAACATTCTATGACACTAACACCTGCACGTGGATGTTCACGGTGGCTTTGACAACGGCCAAAACTTAGAAGCAACTACGAGTGCCTTCCACAAGTGACTCAAACTGTGACACACGCGGATAATGGACTGTTAGTGTTATAAAAGGGGGCTTATCAAGGTATGAGAAGACATGGAGGAAACTGAAACACTTGTTACTAAGTGGAAGAAGCCAATCTGGAAAGGTCGCGTAATTCCAACCCTATGCTAGTCCACAGAAGACAAGATGATGGCGGCAGCAGGAAAGGTCAGTGGTCGCCAGGGATTGAGGGAAGGGAGGGATGCACAGGTGGAGCCCAGGGGATCAGAGGGCAGTCAAACTACTGTCAGGGTACCATCATGGTGGATACATGTCGTCATGCATTTGTTCAAACCCACAGAATGTCCAACCACCACGAGTGAACCCAATGGAAACGATAGACTTTGGGTGACAACGATGTGTCAGTGTGGACTCATCTGTTGTAACAAACGTATCGCTCTTGAACAGAACGTTAACAGGAGGTGAGGCTGAGCGTGTGTCGGGGAAGGGGGTATTATATGGGAAATCTCTCTCTCGTACTCATTTTCACTGTGAACCTAAACACAGTTGCTTTAAAAAGTCTATTTTAAAAGGGAAAAAACATACCAGAATACTTGGAATCATCTGGTGTACTACATTTCAGGCTAAGCGAGAGGAAGACACCCACCAAGTCTTCCAGTGGAAGTTTGTCCAAAAAGACAACCTGGACCGAAAAGTAACACCTAGAACTGATCTATATCTCCTAAAGCTAATGACTTAGAGGAGTCTCTCAAAAACAGCCTTAAAATGTTGTCCTGTTTGTTAGAGGGCTGTATAAAAGCCTAATTCATGTAGCATTATGGTATTTCGGTATTATACCCCAAGGTCACATGTTTTCCTGAAATGTCTCAGCCACTTTCAGAGCAGAAAGGAGTACTTCTTGAAGACTCTGTATCCTGTGCCATGTTGGTCACTCTGAACAGCCGACACCAGAGGGGCCAAGGGACATTTGGAGAATTACATACAAATACTAGGACCTATTTTAGAAGGGAGGACTTTAAAAAGTGAAGCTGATGGTTTTGTTGTTGTTGTTGTTGTTTGGGGTTTTTTTTGTTTTTTGTTTTTAAAAAGCCCAACTTGTTGAAGTCTCTGATAACTGATGGTCTTTTTCAAATAGGCTTTTCACCAGCAATCAGGTTGAAGGTGTTTTTGCGAAACTACTTCTCAAGCATGGAAGTCTAGCAGAAAAGCTCACGGGAACTTAGGAGCCAACCAACCAATTCCAAACCGAAGTGGAATAATATCACAGTGCAAAGAACTCTGGCCCTGAGGCCTCCCTTATGATCAAGAGAGAAGACCAGGGCTCGAAGAACAGCAGGGACGACCCCCTCACACCCAAAGCAGCCACCTGAGCCTGATTGCTCAGCCAGACCCCGAAAAGGTTTGCTCCTCAGACAATCATGGACAGGACTCTGGTTTTCACCATACCACTTCATACTCCCCAAAAAAGAAAAAAAAAATGGAATGCAGGAAATTGAGAAGTTTCAAGAAAAACAAAAATGAGAATTTCAGGACTTTTGTTTTAAAGCATTTGTCTTGTTTTTTGCTCATGAATTCGACAAATATTCATCATGCACCATGTTTGTACACGGCAAGGGAGAGGGTCAAAGACAGCACAATCTTAGGCTACAACAGAAGCCTGCCGGGCATCTGTTTCCGGGGGTGTGCCCGGTGAGGACACAGACACCCGAGCTAGGACCCTGGGATGCCTCTACTGCTCTCCCACAGACCCCCAGACTACGCCAAAGTCAGTCAAGCCACACTGTGTGGTCCATTTCTTCCCTGGTTGAGCTGTGATTAACACCAATCGTCCCACAGAGATGCAAGGCGGCCTAATTAAGCCACATTCTCTGATTGCAAACCCTTCAAGGGTCTTGGATGAGAGGTACTTATGAGAATGCTAGTAGGATTCCTAACTATTAGAGCTGAACACGTATAGTCTGAAGATCGTAAGTCCTTTCAAACCCATGCAGACAACAGACGCACACCACTTACCACAGTAAGTGTAGATATGGTTCGACTCCAGGAAACGGACCTTTAAATTATGCAAAACTGCAGGCTCATGTAGGTAGCTAAGGGCGGTGAGGTCATTTTCTCCCACCAGGATATCCGGATTCCGCAGAAAAGGCAGCTGGTTGCTTTGGACATCAATGGGGTATTCCCGAATCTAAAGAAATGCACATAATAGACACAAAAAGGCAGGGTTAGGAAGCATGTAGCCTGCATTCGCTGTCCTGTCAGCTAGGGTCACTGCGCTCCCGTGATCCTGAGTGATGGAGACCAATAACCCATTCTAAGAAGGGCCAACTGAACAGAATGTTCATCTTGCCATAAGAGATGTCGAAAACTTGCTGGTGACATAATCCCAATATATCAAGATAAAAAATGAACGACGGTAGAGATTCGGAAAGACAATGAGATTTAATGACATATTCTACTGGCTTGTCAAGCTCTTCCTTAGTGGGTCTTTCATTCTGGTTGCAATAGGAGTACTGCTCCTTCTCCCATGCAGCCGACCTTCTTTGCTCGCATTTAAGGCTCTTGCTTTCCTCCCCCCATCAACTGACCCATCCACTTTTTATTGAGATTGCCTTACAACTAACTGCACTACATGAATGCCCTCGAGTTGTGCATCTGTTCCACGACAGGCTGACTCCAAGCTACTCCAGGAAAATCATTTTACTTTGACGTGTGTCACCAGGGAGTCTCAAATGCAAGGTGCCATCCTTGTACCCCTAGCGTGACACTTAGATGGGAGTACTCCAAAGAAGTTTATTGACAGGACAGACTTATAACTGACTCATGTATATAAATATCCTATGTAATAAAAAGATGATGTTCTTTAGTGTGTAAACAGTAGACTCCTGGCTTGGGTTACCATGTTTTATCTAGGTTTTTTTCATGGTGTTCTTTAAAATCTGAAAGCTTGTAAAAAACAGTTTCTCAAACACTACTTATGTGTAGGCAGAGTCTGGGGTGGGACCCAGGAATCTAAAATAAAAAAAAAGAAATCTACAAGTAGCTCTGCAACAGGTGGTTTATAGATATTTTAAGAACCACTCTTATATAAGCCTTTCAGGAAATTCTATGGGCATAGCCTCAATTTACTGGAATAAGTTTTTTTTTTTTTTCCAAAGAACATAAATATCAATGTTCTTTCTTGCCCCACTTTTAGTCTTGCACAACCAGATTTTAAGGTATATTATAGCCAGCACGTACAGGAATGGTGCTAAAATCGGCAGACAGATGAAATCTAATAGCAGATCCAGAAATAAATGCAGGCACAGACGGAAAATTTGTTCATAACACTGAAGTCATTAAAAGGAATTTTCCTTCTAACTGCCGCAGGTAAACTTGAAGCTGTTTAGAGAAAAAGAATTGAGCCTGTGTTCTAGTCTCATTCCCTCATACGTAGTAAGTTTTAGGTAAAACAAAAGAATAAGACCAAAATGGGAAAGAAAATGTAGTCCAGAAGTTTTAAAAGCTTCAGAAGGAAGTACTTTTAAAGAATGATAAAAGAGTCATAAGTATGCTGCAAATTTTTGTATTTTGACTCTCAGTAGAATTTTTAAGCCATCATAAAACACACCACATGCAGAGTAAAATGAGAGAGGGAGCAAAGGATCTTGCATTACATAACAAAATTAATCTTAGTAACCAAAGTTTTAAGAAGTCAAAAAGAAAACTAATACCCTGGGATGGCTGGGTGGCTGAGTCCATTAAGTGTCTGCCTTTGGCTCAGGTCATGATCCAGGACTCCCTACTCAGCAGGGAGCCTGCTTCTCTCTCCCCCTGCTTGTGCTCTCCTTCTAGCTCTGACAAATAAAATCTTAAAAAAAAAAAATACCCCAACTGAAAATTATGTATGGGATACAAGCCATAAAAAAACTACAGACCACATGAAAAACTATTCAATGGCCATTAATCAAAGAAATGCAAATAATAGATTAGCAGCACCATTATCCACCACAGAAGCAAAGGTACAGAAACTGGTAAGACCTTCAGTAATAAGGATGTGGCCACACAGGTGTACTGTGCCCAGGTCCAGATGGACTGACCGTTCAGAGGGCAGCTGGCAATAGCCCATCAGACCCTGTCATGAATAGACTCTTTCTTGGCCTCAGGAGACAATCTTGCAAACGGGCAAAGATCTCAACAATCTATAAATAGTAAAAGTTAAACCTGACATACACCTGTGTTTACAGGTAAGCAGCTACCCACAGCATCCTGCTGAATTTATGAAGAGAATGAAATACAGCAACATCCCCACAAATTAGCAACAGTTAGCCATGTTAGTGAGGTTTTCTTTGTATACGTTCCTATTGGGTGGGGGTATGTGTGTGTTGGTGTACCTGTGTGTGTCAAGGCTCTTCTTTTTGTGAAAAGGTCTTTTATCAAATTTGCTCCATAGAGGAGAGCAATAAACTAGCTATCACTCCCTAGCAGGATACAGAATTTCTAGAAGATGGGCAACAAGGGAAAATGGAGTACATTGAGATTTTAAGTTCTAGAGGTGATGGCTTCCCCCGCCACCCTTCACTTCTAGCTGGGACCCTAACCACACCTTCCCTCTCCCTGAGTCTGTCTGCAGACCTCCCTGCAGAGATGTCCCCGCCCCTGGAGCGACAGGTCTGCTCTGCATGTCCTGTGTGGCTCTGCGCCCCCCCTTCCAGGCCCGGTACACAGCCCAGGACACAGCCAAGTGCAGAACCGCAGGGCTCCCCTAGGTCAACCCCGTTGTTCAGATCAGAAAGGAGGGACCTGAGCTCCGAGTCTTTAAACCCTGAGACAGAAATGCTGGCTTTTCATTTTTCCTCAGATGGAACACTCCCTCAAAAACTCTCCCCCAAGTGCACAGAGGGAAATGCATATGCAGTTTTGTGAAAATAAGGTCCACAAACAAGCCAGCGGTGCCGGTTACGGGAGGATTGGAAAGTCAACATGCCCAGAGCCACAGCAAGGCTGGAGGAGGTGCGAGTTCAGCATCTGACGGAGCAGCGCCTGGGCTGTGAGTACGTCCAGGGGGAAGCAAGGAAAGAGAGACTTAGGGGGTTTTCTTTAATAGGATTTTGATTCTAACACTGCTGTTAGTATCGAACGTTCACGGCTAACATGGTTTTATTTGAAATCTAAGCACTCAAGATGTGATCAGGGACCATGAAAACTTCCTGGCACAAAAGACTTCACAATGTAGTAAGTGGGGCCATCAGAGGTGAAGAGGCAACCAAACGTTAACACTCATGACAAGATTTAACTCTCAGTCACCCACCCATAATGACCCTTGACACTACCCCACCCCACCCTGAGATGAGGAACTGATGGCCATCTCCAACTGGTCCTCACTTAGCATATTCGGACTAGTCAAAACTTGAGAATATAGAGGAAGTGGTTAGGGGATTGGTCCATACTTGCACTTTCCAATAGGCCAACATGTGTGGCTACTGAAATTAAACACAATCAAAACTTCAATTTCTCAGCCCACACGAGTCCCATTTCAAAGGCCCAGTGGATACCTGTGGCCAGTGACTACCACACTGGCCAAAATAGACAGACCACAGTCCACCGTACCAGAATGTTCTTCTGGAGAACATTGGTCTCGATTGTTCTATACTCTATGGGTCTATGGTTTTAGAATACTTAGTAGGTGCTCCAAAATTATTAGCTGAATGGAATGCTGGATTTTTTTCATGACCTCTCTCATATCAACTCATACCTGTGTTATACAGAACTAAATAAAGAGAACATAATCCTGGAAATACCCTTGTGTGACAACTCCCAACACAAAGATTGGGGGCTAAGAGAAGCATATATGGTAGATAAAGCCAATTTCTTTCTCCTACTCTACCCACAGAACTAAGAGATCCAGAGAAAAGGAAGCTAGTACTAATACGGGTAAGAGCTGGCAGGGGGTGGGTGTTGACCCTGAAGGGCTACACATAGCGTACTCTGGTACCCAACTAGAGAAGTCGAAATGGGCTCAGAACCATGGTGGAGCTTTTGGGTATGGTGTCTACCACGGTGCGTGTTCCTGGTTTGAGATGTCAGCAAGAAACTCAGAAGTAGCTGCCCAAGGGGGTTTCAGAAAGAGTGTGCATTTAGGAGGAATATAAAAGGTACACTGGAGGTAGAGGCCAGTATCTCAACAAGTTGCTAATAGATTTCTAAAGATTCCTGGCCTTGACCTTTTCATTTTCTAAATCCTATGCTTACATATGTATTAGATTCATGACAAGTTAAACCAAAAGCCCCCACAAGGATACAGACGTGCTGTTTTCACTGCTGTATAACCAGACCCTGCCATATCACAGTGCAATTGCCTTTAATGAATCATGAATAAATGGTGATACAAGTAATTAAGGGAAGAAAATGGCCATAAAGGAAAACATAAAAGTTATTTTAAACAAAATGACAGCAGCATAAAAATACAGAGTCCAAGTTAATCTTTTGATTCCAAATTAGCCAGAAACACAGCTTCGACATTCTATTGGAATCGTGGGATCCTAGTTTGGCTTTTGACTAGGTGGGTCTGAGCAAAGAAAAATCCAGACCATTTCCTCTATGGGCTTAATCCAGGGTTTACTCAACCTCCACAATGTTCACATTTAGGATGGGGATTGGGGGTGTTGCTGGCTGCCCTGGGCATTCTGGGGTGCTTAGCAACATCCCTGTCCTCTACCTGCCAGACGCCAGTAGCAGACCACCCTCCTTAGTTAGGACAACCCAAAATGTATCCAGACACTGCCCAATGTCCCTGTGCTTGGTGGGGTGGGGAGAGAATAGGGAGCAGAAATCACTGCCTTGACCATTTCTGAGCAGAAGCAGCCAGGCAAAATGTCCTAACTGATGGAAAATACAGCAGAGGAATACAGCAGAGGAAAGGGGCAACAGTAACCGGACACAGATCCCTCCAGAGATGGATGCTGGCAGTGATCGCACAGCAGTGTGAGTGCCCTTAATGCCCTTGGCGGCACACCTCGGGAAATAGCGAAGACGGTCATTTCTAGGTTACGCGTATTTTACAATAAAAATATTTCCATTGGAAAATTATAGCCTACTTAAGATAACTAATTGCATTGGTAACAATATGACTAATAGACCTTTATGTGCCATTTGTTCTATAACCTTAAATGTTTTTGTATATGTACAACACAAACAGAATAAATATGGTCTTCCATTATCCTTGCCATCTGAACAAAGACAGTCTCAACTGTGGATTACTGAGCTACTGGAGGCAAAAAATTATTAGGTGACCAAACAAATGTTAAAAGAACAGAAATAACCAGTAAAACGAAAATCACTTGCACTAAGAAGTTCTACTGGGACAAGCGGATTGACCACTCTCAGCTCTTGCACACAGCTGACACTTCGCTGAACTGCGCTGACAAGCCCTGTGGGCATTCTCTAGGTGCACAGGTCCGAGTGCACCAACGGTCAAGCGCAGTGGTCCAGTTCTTCTGCAACATTTGCTTCTTGGCATAAAGAACCAAACTGGCCATCTCCTGGCTGTAAGAGCTTGCGATGTTTGGCACCGTCCTCAGACCTGAGTAAGAGGGCCCTTCCCTGGGTCCCGCATCTCTGAGGGCTCCGTCATTTTAAACACAAAACAGAAGCTTATGAAAGAACACGTGGTCACTCTGTGCCTTGGCATCAGGCTTCAGTGCTGACGCAGTGAGATCTGCAGCCCTCGGCACACACTCCTGGGACTAAGCCATTCGGCCCCAGGGAAATGCTCCTGCACACCTCTTGCCCCACGATGTCAGGTAAGACAATGGCCGCCAGGTTCTGGCAGGCCTGTGGACTCTAACACTGCCAACACCAGAGACAGACACTGCTTCTAGGCGTGGGGAGGAGCCGGGCAGTCAAGATGCTTAGAGTAAATAAAGGAAAGGCAAATTAGCACATTAATCCAGCCTTTCAGAGGCACAACTGCAAAGAAAATTCACACATGGAAATACCAATACCAGGCCCAGTGTCCAGGTCCCGCTTCCCCACAGGCTCGGGGCTCCAGAGGCCCTCACAAATTAGTACAGTGTTTGCAATCACGGCAACACGATAAGAGGGATATGTTGCAATACTCCATGATTCATGTTCCTCTGCAATTTCTTTACATACAGGTACAGGCACAACATGCTTAAAGATAACAGTTATTTACACTGGCAGCCAGATGGAGATGGAAGAGTAGAGAGTTGCAAACATGTTTTTAATATATTAGATGTTTTAGTTTTCAAAAATCAGCAATGTGGGTTTCACATGCCTGTTGATGCAGCATGTCTTTACTCGCAGAGGCAAGCTCACACCCACCTGCTTGCCTTGGCCCTACCAATGTTCAAGGGCTCCGGTACGTGGAGACACAGGTAGGGCACATCCGCCTCCTTCAAGCTCCAGTATGCCCGTCTTCCTCTCACACACACTCAGGGAGGGCCCCGCACATAGGGAGGCCCTTCCATGAAGGTGGCTATGGGACGCTGGATATGAACTCCAGGCAGGAGACACTCAGGGATGGACGGAACATACCCAACATCATAAAGGCCATGTGTGAAACGGCCACAGCTAATGTCATCCTTAAGAGGAAAACCAAAGCTTTTCCCTGACAGTCAGGAACAAGACAGGGATACCCACTCTAACCATTACTATTTAACATAGTACTGGCAGTCCTAGCCTCAGTAATCGGGCAACAAGAGGAATAAAAGGCGTCCAAATCAGCAAGAAAGATGTCAAACTTTCACAGACAACATGATATTCTATTTAGAAAACTAGAAAGCACCAAAAAATTGCTCAAATACATGAATTCAGCAAACTTGCGGGACATAAAAATCGACATATAGACATCTGTTGCATTTCTACACACTAACACTGAAGCAGAAGAAATCAAGGAATCAATTCCATTTGCAACTGCACCAAGCACCATAAGATACCTATGAATAAACCTAACGAAAGAGGTTAAGAAAAAAAAAAAAAAAACTGTACTCTGAAAATGATAGAACACTATGGAAGAAACTGAAAAAGACGTAAGGAAATCAAAAAACATTAGATGCTCATGGATCAGAAGAATATACATTGTTAAAATGTCTATGTTATCCAAAGTAATCTACAAATTTAATGTAATCCCTATCAAAATACCACCAGCATGAATGGATAAGGAAGATGTGGTCCATATACACTATGGAGTATTATACCTCCATCAGAAAGGATGAATACCCAACTTTTGTAGCAACATGGACGGGACAGGAAGAGATTATGCTGAGTGAAATAAGTCAAGCAGAGAGAGTCAATTATCATACGGTTTCACTTATTTGTGGAGCATAACAAATAACATGGAGGACATGGGGAGATGGAGAGGAGAAAGGAGTTGGGGGAAATTGGAAGGGGAGGTGAACCATGAGAGACTATGGACTCTGAAAAACAATCTGAGGGTCTTGAAGGGGTGGGGGGGTGGGAGGTTGGGGGAACCAGGTAGTGGGTACTGGGGAGGGAACATATTGCATGGAGCACTGGGTGTGGTGCAAAAACAATGAATACTGTTATGTTGAAAAGAAATTTTAAAAATAAATAAAAAAATAAAAAGACAAATGTATATTGAGGAAAAAAAAATACCACCAGCATTTTTCACAGAGCTAGAACAAACAATTCTAAAATTTGTATGGAACCACAAAAGACCCCAGATAGTCAAAACAATCCTGAAAAAGAAAAGCAAAGCTGGAGTTACCAGTAAAGTATGGTACCATCACATAGATCAGACACACAGATCAATGCAACAGAACAGAGAACGCAGAAATGGACCCACAACTCTCTGGTCAACTAATCTTTGACAAAGCAGGAAAGAACATCCATGGGGAAAAAAGAGTCTCTTCAAAAAATGGTGTTGGGAAAACTGGACAACACGCACAAGAATGAAACTGGAATGAAACTTTCTTACAGTACACACAAAGGTTCATTCAAAAATGGAGGAAAGACCTAAATGTGAGACAGGAAACCATCAAAATCCTAGAGACAAACACAGACAGCAACCTCTTTGACCTCGGCCACAGCAACCTCTTGCTAGAGACATTGCCAGAGGCAAAGGAAACAAAAGCAAACGTGAACTACTGGGACCTCATAAGATAAAAAGCTTCTGCGCAGTGAAGGAAACAGTCAACAAAACTAAAAGGCAGCCCACGAAATGGGAGGAGACATTTGCAAAGGACATATCTGATGATGGGTTAGCATCCAAAATCTATAAAGGGCTTATCAAACTCAACACCCAAAAAGCAAATAATCCAGTTAAGAAATGGGCAGAAGACCTAGACACTTTTCCAAAGAAGACATCCAGATGGCTAACAGATACATGAAAATACACTCAGCATCGCTCATCATCAGGGAAATGTGAATCAAAACCACAAGGAGATCCCACCTCACACCTGTCAGAATAGCTAAAATTAACAAGTCAGGAAATGACAGATGTTGGTGAGGATCCGGAAAAAGGGGAAGCCTCTTGCACTGTTGGTGGGAAAGTAAGCCAGTGCAGCCGCTCTGGAAAACAGTGTGGAGGTTCCTAAAAAGTTAAAAATAGAGTTACCCTACCACCCAGCAATTGCACTACTAGGTATTTACCCAAAAGATACAAAAATACAGATTCGAAAGGGCACAGGCACCCCGATGTTTACAGTAGCATTACCTACAATAGCCAAACTGTGGAAAGGGCCCACGTGTCCACCAACTGACGAATGGATAGAGAAGATGTAGTATAAATATACAATGGAATATTATTCTGCCATCGAAAAGAATATTTTACTATTTACAACAACATGGATGGAGCTTAAGTGTATTATGCTTAGTAAAATAAGTCACTCAGAGAACAATAAGCTTCAGGGCACCTGGGTGGCTCAGTTGGTTAAGCATCTGCCTTTGGCTCAGGTCATAATCTAAGGATCCTGGGGTCAGCCCTGTGTTGGGGGCGGCGGGGGGGGGGGGTGGTCCATGCTCAGCAGGGTATCTGTTTCTCCCTCTCCCTGTTCCCCCCCTCCACCCCTTGGGCTCGCTCTCAAATAAAATCTTTAAAAAAACAACAACACAACAAAAACAGACAAATTCCATATGATTTCACTCATACGTGGAATTTTTTTTTTTTTTTAAGTAGGCTCCACACCCAGTATGGGGCTTGAACTCTTGACCCTGAGATCAAAACCCGACCTGAGATCAAGTGTTGGCCGCTTAACCAACTGAGCCCCCAGGCACCCCACCATATGTGGAATTTAGGGGACAAAACATATGAACTTACGGGAGGAGGAGGAAAAGAGAGGGAAGCAAACCATAAGAGGCTTAATAGAAAACAGACTGAGGCTTGATGGAGGGAGGCAGGCAGGGGGATGGCTACACAGGCGCTGGGCATTAAGGAGGGCACCTGTCATGATGAGCCCCGGGTGTTGTATGTAAGTGATGAATCACTGAACTCTACTCCTGAAACCAATACTGCAATGCTCACTAGAATTTAAATTAAAAAAAAAAAAAAAAAATTTAATGCAAAACCATGGAAATGGTGCGTTTCCCCCGCCACTAGAGGGCAGGAGTTACAAGGGAGGTGGAGGCAAGAGCAAGGGCTGCCAGGTTCACAGGCAAATAAGGAGGGAACTTCGCATCACCACAGTTTGCCAGCTGGCACAGAGATGCCTGACCCCGTTTAGAAGCAGCACAGCGGTAAGGGTGGGCACACCTGGCTACTCCGCACCCATCACAGCCGCGGGGAAAAAGAGAGGACACTCTCTTTTTCCAAGAAGTTTCCCATTGGCTTAAATAGAAAGTATCTTACACTATGCTCAGGGAAACAAGCCAGACACAGGACAAATATGGTAGAACCCAGAGCCGTCAAACTCAGACCCAAACAGTGTTACCAGTACCTGCAGGGAGGGGTGCGGAGTTAGCACTGAATGGAGACAGAGTTTCCGTTTTGCAAGATCAAGAGTTCTGGACGAGGATGGCGGTACAACAAAGTGGAAGTACTTTATGTCACTGAACTGTGCATTTAAAAATGGCTAATGTGGTCAGTTTGACGTTTTGTGTGTTTGACCACAGCTAAAATGATAAGCGACGCTGAAGAAGAAACATCTCAGAGGAACACTAAGAAGCCAGACCACATTGAGCTGAGCACACAAGCGAGCATAACGTAGAAGCTGGGGGTTGGGGGGGGTGTGGGGGGGATCACTGTTGTTCCAGAAAAGAATAAACGTATCTTCGTCCTTCGCCACCACAGGGAAACCCGCACTCTTGGACTGCAGTGGTGGGGAGGGTGGGGAGCACTGCAGCTGGATTCTGGCCAGCCCGATACACGAGGACACTCTCAGCTATAGAGCAGAGGCTCTTCAAGCTCGCGAGGCCAGTCTTCCAACTTCTGCCCTCCTGCCTCTGGGCCACCGCTTGCTCAGCCTCGTGGCTCCTAGTGACCACTTGGTCCAGCAGTGGCCAAACCACACTCTGCAAGTGACCCAGACAGAGCTGGAGGTTCAGAGGCCATTATTTCTCCAGGGCTGCTAATCTGCACCCCCGGCCTCCCTTCTGATCACACGCTGACTGGCCACATAGCGGGTGGGGTGGGGGTGGGGTTCCGGGGCAGCTGCCAGGATTAGTCACGCTGGGCAGATTCTCAGTTGGGGAGGCAAGCATCTGCTGTTTTAGCAACGTGGCAGGTGATTCCTCACTACCTCTGTACAACCCTTTAAAAATACCCACCCACTTAAAAGATCAGCTAAAATGAGATATGTTGGAAGAGAAGTTACGCCACTCAAGTGGGTGAACTAATTTCATTTTGTTTGGGGCATGGGGTGGGAAGTTATTCCACACAGTAAACATGATTCCATCTGTCGGGAATTTAGATTCTTGCCTCAAAACCAAGAGGAGGAGAGCCAAGTCCGCCTGCCGGGAAGGGGAAGGTGAGGCGTGCACACCTTGGTGTGAACGTGTAGCTCAGTGTCCCAGTTTTACCAAGTGATGGGCTTGAGGGGATGTAGACAGATGTTAGTAAGCAGAGCTGTCCCACCTTGCTGCCGACCCATCACCAACCACGGTAGATACTATGTGAGCAAAGGCTAAGACAAGGTCCATTTCTCAAGTAGGTCATTGCTAACAAGAAAGACAAGATCAAGATGCTTGAAGGAAGGAAGAACAGCAAGACAGTCAATGATCAAAGGCTAAATGGTGCGGTCCCAACTTTGAGGGCTACTGCAATCTCGGGGGGAGGCCAGGAGCTCCCCGGCCTTCCCTCCACCCAACCCCTGCCCCACAGTAGCCCCTCCAACATAACCCACCCCAAGGCCAATGCTTGCTTTCCTCCTGCCACTTCCCTCAAAACCTGTTTCTCAATATGGAATCGAGAAAGAAAAAAAAGTCATTTCCCGTGGCATTCATCTTTCTCAGGAGGACTTATTTCACAGAGCCCAATACCCACACAGCACAAGGCCTAACCTTGTCGAATCTCTGTGCTGTACACCTGAAACTCATGTAACATCGTGTGTCAACTGCCCTCCCAAGGTTTGGGCAACACCTGTTTCTCTCGCAGTCTCCCCCACCGTAAGGCCTGCCCACATGACGTGTGCCTGCGTCCTCGGGCCGCCTCTCTGGCCCCTTCTTCAGAAGGTGCCTCGGGTCACAGGACTCCTTTCCTTCAACATGAACACCGTGCAGCCTCAGCGCTTTGTCACACACACCGCTCCTGCCCGGGACGCTCAGCACACGCATTCCGCCGGCCACCCTGAGCCCTCAATGGCCAGCTCCCTTCCACGACCCCTGCAACTCCCTCAGCGCCTTCCCCTCCTCAGCCTGTCTTTTCTGTCCTATTCCTTATCCACCTGCCTGTGCCTCATGCAATGGGTCACAGCACTCTGCTGTCCCTCTGTGCCCCCCACAATGGCGGGGCCACGTATACCAAGACCCCGCACAGTGCAAGCATTCAAATATTTGTGAAACGCACACTTCACAGGGAAGGCTAGTCATAAAAGCTCATGGGAAAAAAAAAAATCCAATGGTACCAGAGGAAGAGTTCATGGTTAACTACTTTGTCTTCCCTTTGACTGAAGCCACTTGAAGGGCAGTTATAAAGCCATCTCGCTACAGCAGCCCACGCACAGGGAGGGCTCACATGCTGGACATTGTTCTAAGCACGTGTCACATAGCAATTCTTTTTTTTCTCAAAAGACCCCCAGACAAACCATCACTCGAGTGGAACAGATGAATAACTGGTACAGAAGGACACTAACTTGCCCGAGGGCATAGAGCTAGCAACGGCTGGGGGTCCCAATCCCCAGACAGGCTGGGTCCAGAGCCAGGGCTCCAACCACTCTCCCATGCACTGTCTCTCCCAGCACCTCCTGCCTCTCCTCCCACTGACGCCTCAGCCCCACGAAGGGAACCCTCCCTTCCTTCAAGAAGATCCTTGCTGTGGTCATGAGAGATCTCTCGGTGGCCAACACCAGTGGGCATGGATTTCTTCTTATGCTTTACCGCTTTCACATACGTGGTCGACAGCAGCAACAAAAAGACGCGGGGGGAAACTCCAGCCCGCGGCATACCACCCTGTCCCGGGCGGCAGACCCCCATGCGCCCCCGCACGGCCCGCACTTACCGTTCCATCTTCCAGTCTGAGCTGGAGGCTCTTCTCTCCCTCCTTGTAGTCCTTGGTTAATTCAGCTGAGCGCCACACTTCATCAGGGTCAGGGATCCAGACCCTTGTGTACTGGAAGATTAAAACGAGAAAGTCAGAAATAAAGCTTTCACGTGTCTACACAGGTATTGCTATCTCTGAGGGGCCCTCTGGAGAATTTATAAAGCCATCTTGACACATCTTCCTCCCTTCTCATTTCAAAACACAAGGTGATCTAACACCCTGACAAGTAACTCAGAGGACTGGGGACAGAGGGGCACTTTCCAGATCCTAAGAGAATGCCACAGATGAATGTAATTATAATTCTGCCAGCAAGACCGCCAAGCCTGCATCTGGTGATGTCCACAGAGCTGTGTACCATCGTCTCAGGGTGGGACAGAACAGCAGTGTCGGAGGGAACGTCTAGTGAGCTAAGATGAGGAACAAAACCACACATGCCAAAGCTGAGACAGAAGAGCCCATCCTCAAATCTTGGGAACCTCTGCTCTGATACACTGCATTCAGGGACAAAGCCATTTTCCTGCAGAAGCGAAAGAAAGTGTAAGCAAATTGAAAGTGTATTTACATATTCCTGAACTACCAGCAACCTCAATTTACTTGTGTATTCTCTAAACCCAAACACGCCCCCCAATCCTGCTCAAGCTCTCCCAGATGCTATGGGATTTGCATGATCAGGAAGCCGGCCAACCCCTAGCAAGGAAGAACACAGCCCTGGGGAAGTAAGGCCTCCCGCTCTAGCTGGGGGCTCTTGGCCCAGACTGCACACTGTCCTCACCTGAGAACGTGACATCACCGAGAATGACTTCCACCTCAGCCCGACTCAGAATCCGAGGGGACAGAAGAGCTCCCACAGGGAGTGTAATATGCAGCCGGGAACCCGCAGCTCAGGGGCATGGACCCGCAGCTCAGCAGCACCGGCGCTCTCAGCAGCGTGCCTTCCACCTGTCCGACACATTTCTGAATTTTATAGGTGTGTGATCGGCAAGGGGCCTGTTTGCTTTAGAACCTGGCTGTGTGTACACACGCGCGCTCACACCTGGTTTCACGGCCACAGAACATCTTCAGCAAACTGGAGACTAACGGCTCTTACACCAGAAAGCCAGCCGGGACACGAGTCTGGGTCATAGAACCGACCTGCCTCGAGGAGTGGTCACTCCAAGTCCCGAGCTGGCGGCCAGTCCTTGGCCTGCACCCAAGCAGCCAGCGGGCTTTATTGTGGTCTTGCCTTTTCACAGCACTCTCCTCCAGATGGTTACTGCCCTTTTTAAAAGCAAGCCCGAGCCCTTACTGCACCGGCCTTGAATTCACCAGCAAGAGGAGTAAGTCACGAGGCAACAGACTCACGACGCTCATTAACGGGAACGCAAACCACCCCCAATTTGCACCCCTGCCACCCCTGATATCCCAGCCCAGGATACACCGCCAAAGTCTTTTTTTGCATTCTGAAAAACCAAGTTCACAGGATCGCCTCCTTCCCTCTGAGCTGCCGTAATGATCATATCTTCCCAGAAGATTCTCTACAGCCTCACAGCACCTAAGCACTTCGGCATAGACATTAAATGCTCTGAGCCACCTCCGGAGAAAGCTCTGAGCATCTGCCAACTGGAACTGTCAACGTGGCTTCTCCCCTCGGGTGCCCCTCCTCCACCAGCCTCTAAACCGACCTTCCATCAGCTGCAAGGACTTTTCAGATCTTGTCCCCATACCTCAGGTGAGGCACCTTTCCTCAGCATCACTACAGTTGTCATCCCTCCGAGCTCACTCCTGGGATCTCGCATCCAGGCCGAGGGAGCCCGGCCTACCCAAGAAATTGTACGCAAAGTCTCCAGGCTGTGTAAATGAGGTTGGAATGGCTCCAGGGAAAAGGGACAAAAAGAGTAAGGGAAGTCCCAACAGGAACGGAGTCAAGAGAAGGATGGTATGCGGACATCGTCACGATGCTGGACATCCTGGAAGCCCATGGGCCCAGTCCTGGCTCACCCGGGGGCTCCTCTGGGCGGACCCCTGTGGTCCACATCCCCCTCACTGACCTGTTAACTGCCCCAGCACCGGAAAACCTCACTGCCCGGCACTAGCTGCTTGCTTCTTATTCCGCGAGAGTCCATCTATCTGCTTAAATCAATCTCTTATCTCTCAATAGACTGAAAGCAGCTACTGGCAGGAAACGGTCTCTATTTTCCCACAGAACTAAGCACAGCATCAGAGCAGCTCTTTGCTGCTCCAACTGAGGAGCCGAGGCTCACCATTACCTGCGAGCATGTTAGGAGCGGAGACCTTCTGCCTCCACCTGCACCCACCACATCAGGGCACCCCCAAGTACTTGCTCTTCTGCTGCTTCAGTACGTGCTCATTCTTCCCTCTGTGCACGGCTCAGCAAACCAGAGCCCTAGGCCAAGTCTAGTGTGCCCCTTGCTTTTGTGCAACCCAGGACGTAAGTATGATCTTCAAGTGTTTAAATCTGGGGGGAGAAAGAATGATATCCAGACGACAACATGTTAATTACAGGAAAGTCAAACTTTGGTGTCCGTGAAGTTGTACTGAAACACAAGCTCACATTCCGCTCACATACAGTCTATGGCTGCCCCTGCACTTGGATGATGGTCATGTCGTTGTGACACCCCGTGGCACCGAAAGCCTGAAAAGTTTACTATCTGCCCATTACAGTGAAGCTTTGTTGCCCTTGCCCTTTGTACACGCTGTTTCAGCAGCTCAGAACACCCTTCCCTCACTCGTCCATGAGGGCAGTCGGAGTCCCAGATTCCTGTCCTCACTGAACCCTTACCTTCCCTGTGCCCTCCCAAGTTAGCCCTTACTAACTCTGTGGCAGCAACCCCTTCTTCTATGATTAACTTCAAGGTTTTGCACGCATTTTTCTTTTTAAGATTTTATTTGACACAGAGAGAGAGATCACAAGTAGGCAGTGAGAGAGAGGAAAGCAGGCTCCCCGCTAAGCAGAGAGCCAGATGCGGGGCTCGATCCCAGGACCCTGAGATCCTGACATGAGCCAAAGGCAGAGGCTTAACCCACTGAGCCACCCAGGCGCACCAGCAGGCATTTCTTTCACATGCATGTCACCTCACTATCGTCAGTTCTTTCAGATACACTATTGCTCAGTCTCCCTGGCATATAGATGCTCAATAAATGTTTTCGGAGACAGGAATCCATAAACAATGCATTTAGGAGGCATCAGGTTTCCACGTAAAACACACTGTGATGGGGCGCCTGGGTGGCTCAGTGGGTTAAGCCTCTGCCTTCGGCTCAGGTCATGGTCTCAGGGTCCTGGGATCGAGCCCCACATCAGGCTCTCTGCTCAGCGGGAAGCCTGCTTCCCCCTGCCTCTCTGCCTACTTGTGATCTCTCTCTCTTTCTCTCTGTCAAATAAATAAATAAAATCTTAAAAAAAAAAAACACACACACTGTGATATGTACCATGTAATCAAGTAGAAACCTGGAGACCTATCACCTGACCCTATGTCAGTTAGGTGGGCAAGTCCCATAAAAATACACTCTGAGGAGTGATGGGACCAATTCCTACGGACAGTAACAGCTATTCCGCAGGGACAGGCAAGTCAAGAAGAGGGAAGGCGGCAACGACTGATGCCAGCGGAGGACACAGATGGCCAACGGCTCCTGTCATCGTGTATTACACACCTGGCCAAGCAAGTTCTAGATCCCAATCAAGGAAACATGTCAGCACCTACTATGTGCCCACCGTGCTAGACGCTGTCCTGTTTCCTCCAACCCCACAATGAAGACACAGGTGGACATGTGCTGCGATCAGAGCCGTTCCCTCTTAGAGCAGCGCTAAGTCAACCCTGCGTTGTGATCATATGGGATGGGGGACATCTGCAGGCAGGCCTCCCCGCAGCTTTCTGCTTCCCCATCTTTATCCTATTTCATGGATTCTCAGCTTAAAGTGTCTACAAATTACCAAGCAGAGCTGTTTGCCCAATGTCATGCACACACAGTTGATGAGCAATGGACAGGACTGCCAAGGGCAATTTTAACCATGATCAAATTTTGCTTTACATGCTGACTTAGCCAGCAGCACACCGTCCCTTCCCTCCCCAGAGCTCCCCACCCGAGGAAGATCCATTGCCTCTGTAATCCCAGACAAGGCAGGACATGATCGATGCAGAGTAAACAACCAAGGAAACAGGCTAAGAAGGGAGAGGGGAGCCCCACAGTAGCCAGCAAAGACTGGAGGCGGGCAGGCAGATCGGAGCTGGGGAGACTCGCAGGATTTGGAGGGAGGTTTCCTTTGGACTGTGAAAATGATCTGTAACTAGACAGAGATGGTTGGTTGCACAGCACTGTGAATGCATTAAATGCCACCGAGCCATTGACTTTAAGTAGCTAATTTTATGTTATGTGACTTTCACCTCAATTCAACAAAAATTGTTTTGGTGTGCAAAGGATGCAAACAGCACTGTATACTACACTGGCATGGGTTCTCCTAATGTCTGAGGAAACAGCGAAATATATTCTTTTTAACAGAAAGCTATCAGTTCTACAGGCCAGATAGAAACTCTCTAGAACCAAGGTTCCATGTTGCCTCTCGTTGTCTCACCTTCAAGGAGTATCTTCCAACAAATCTGACCTCTACACCAGCTTTCCTTGGAGGGAGATTACAGGAAAGACAAGCCTGACCCATATAACCCAATCACAGAGCCACTCAACTTGTCACCCACACCCCCCCTTAACAGGGCTTAACTCCATCCTATCTAAGGAGATCCAAGTCTGACTTGATTATCAAAAACTTGTGATTTGTCGTTTGGAAAGAGCCCTGTGCAGTAACTGGAGAAGGCAGAGGTCTTTGTGAAGAGAGACGCATCAGTATCAATAACTACTCTCCAGCCCCCAACCCCCAGGGGCCTCTCCTCGCTGTCTGCAGGAGCCTGCAAAGGCAGTTCTCAGCTGGAGGGAGTGGCTGCCCAGGGCAGGAATGCTCAACCCTGGCTGCAGGTTAAAACCACCTGGGGAGGCTTTAGCTTCCCCGTGCCACATAATGCTTCACACCGATCACGTCAATCCCCAGGACCTGGACCAGGCAGTTTTGTAGCTGTACCCAAGTGCAAGCTCGTCTGGAAGACAGCAAGCTTGTTGTTTCACCTGGTAACTGACTGGCAGGCACTGCAGACCTTCACCGCCTGTGGCTTAGCATGAAATTCCAGCCTTAATAGCCTTGATCCTGAGCTAAAAGCATCATCTCCAGAAAGCCCCTGAGCTAAAATGTGAATGTTGTAACAAGAAGGGGGCAACATTTACCTATTTGCACTCACCACCATGCAGCAGAGTGTGTGGCTGAGCCCGTGGGCTCTAGAGTCAGGCAGCCTGGGTAAGAATTCCCACCACCACTTACTAGCCTGGGTAAGCTGATGAGTAAGGTTCTGAGACTCTGTTTCTTCAGCTGTACAACATGAGTAAAAGTCAGATGTCTCACCAGGCAGTCCCCCCAGAATGCAATGCAATCCCACATCATCAGAGCACCGAAAGCCTCAGACAGCAGTGATGACTGCGGGCACGGTGTAGCCTCCGAGGCAGGATCCGATGGGATCTTGCAGAGAAACAGCAAATAGAAAAATCAAAAGCCTAAGGCATTTGCAGGTTACTGGGATCCTTTCAATGTCCTGCAAATCGTTGTTCACAGATAGCCATGCCTTGCCCAAAAATCAATATTTGGATCTAGCCTACTTTCACTTCAAAACGCTGAGAGAAGGGATTGTTAATGCTGGCTGGCATTTAAGAATTATCTGCAGATCTTAAAAAGGGAAAACAAAAACAAAAAAACCAATGCCCACGTCCCACACTTGAGTAATTAAGATGAAATCTGAGTGGGGCCCAAGCACTGTATTTTTTTTTTTTAAGCTTCAGATCAATGTGCCAGACTTAAAAAAAAAAAAAAAAAGAAAAGAAAAAATCCCTGTTTCAAGAAGGAGCCTCAGAATCAAAATGGACTCTAGACAAAGGAGAACAGGGACACTGGAAACATTCACTTCCTTGAATTATTGAGAGTGTCACCTCCACACCTTAGACTAAAATAAGTAACTTCAAACACTTTAACCATTTCTTCTTAGTTTAAAACTCAAGTTAAGATGAGCAGGGTTTTCACAATCCATCACAGAGAAGAACACTGAGGGTCGAAGGGCACGGAACAATTTGCCCAAGTTCACAGTAAGGGTCAGAGCCATGACCAGACAAAGGATCTGTGACCTCAAGTCCTCGCTGTCTCCCCTTCATGGAGAAACATGAATTACCCGCTGAGAGTGTATTTTACACAGGTAAAGGGTCTCTTAAGCACACATGGAAGAAAGGACCAACCGCCACTTACAATGACAGGCCAAACAAAGCGACTAGGTACTGTAAGAATCAGGCCGAGTGAAGACTGGGTTGCACCGTCGTCTTGACCTAAAGCACTGTCCAGGCACTGTCCCCTGGGAATGGACGAGAGGGGAGCCCACAGCCTGACCTGGTGGCGCACTCCATAAACGGCCCGTCCATTCCTCCCCAAGGTAGGGCGCGAACAGAAGGCCCACAGCCCACCTTGTTCACAGCCGTACCCCTGGCATTGCCGTGATGCTGCGGTTGGTGGGCATGGAGATCTCCGCTCCGTAACTGAAAAATCAGGGCTCTGGTTCCAGGGTGCAAGAGGGGCTCCTTTTGCTACAACTGACAAAGCAGGCAAATAGCATCTCTCAGGATGTGAATTATGTGCTAGAACTCGAGATCCAGTATCACATTGGTCAGCTTCTACCCTACAGGCAAGACAGAAGCCACCGAATTTCTCCATCCAAACCAGACCATGATCAGTCAGAGAGAGCAGCATCAACAAACAGTAGGTGACCAGCAGTGAAGTAAGTGGACAGGCTGTGAGTACCAAAGGAAAACAATTGTTAAAAGGCAGGGAGGGGAGACGTGGGACACAGATGTCACCCGAGGCAGAAAGGATCACACCAGCCCAGGACAGCAAGCGGCTTTCCCAGCCCTGCCTGCAGCCCAAGCGTAACGTGCCAGGACGGTAAGCGGAAAACTAGAGCCAGGGGACTAAGGACCTCTCCAGGCCAGAAACACGTGCACCCCTTGTCAAACACACCGCGGCATTCACAGCTCGGTTCTTTAAATGGGACTCAGAAAACACAAACACTTTGCAAAGATGTCCTAAGTGATGTCCTCTGTTTGGTGTAAAGGTCCATTCTGAAGCAATACTTTTACGGATGGGGAAGAAAAACACTTCCAGACTCAGCGGCAGTTTCTTCCCAGCACCACCAGAGTAGCCGTTCCCAGTGCGTGGTACTCGGCAGGCACGGCCAAGTTGTAGAAACCACGGGGACATCTTAGCTAACTGCCCTTATGGTAGGAAGTGGGTCACGTTTCGTTCTTCTGCATAACGCGGTCTGGAGGACAAAGACTAGATATTTTTGCCCATCTAAGCAGGACTACCCACTATTCTCTCCACATGTGAGGCCTGAAGATCACATTCATGGGCCCAGACACAAGGTGCATCCTAAAATCCTGTGCTGATGATAAGTCTCCCGAACTGGGAGTGGGGGTGGGGTAGGGGGTGGAATAGCTAAATAAAGGCTATCCCCACCAGTATGATGCTGGCCACCTTCTCTTCCTTTGTCCTGGGCCGGAAAGCAAGGAGGTTAAGCTATCTGAGGGGTTAACATCCAAAATATATGAAGAACTTATAGAACACTTAAAAGATGATTAAAAAATGGACAGAGGGCCTGAGTAGTTTTCCAAGAAGACATCCAGGTGGCCAGCAGACACCTGAAAAGATGCTCAACATCACTCATCAGGGAAATGCAAATGCAGACCACAAAGAGATGACCTGACACCTGTCGGCATGGCTATAACCAGAAAGATATCAAATAACAAGTGTTGCTGAGGATGTGGAGAAGGAGGAAGCCCCCCCAGGAACTATTTGTGGAAATGTAGATGGGTATAGCCACCATGGAAAACAGTATGGCGGTTCCTCAAAAAATTAAAAAGAGAACTACCCTATGATCCAGTAATTCCACTACTGGATATTTACTCAGAGAAAACAAAGCACTAATTTGAAAAGAAATATGCACGCCTGTAGGTTTACTGCAGCGTTATATACAAGAGTCAAGCTATGGAAGCAATCTAAGTGCACATCAATAGACAAAAAGAGAAGAGGTGGGTCATACACACGATGGAACTATATACAGCCACAGAAAGGATGAGATCTTGCCATTTGTGACAACATGGATGGACCTAGAGGATATATGCTAAGTGAAAAAAAGTCAAACAAAAATCCTATTATTTCACTTGTATACAGAATCTAAAAAATGAAACTCAGGTATAAAGTAGAAATAGACCCATATATAGAACAAAATTGTTCTAGATGGCCAAGGGTGGGGGGAATTGGAAAAATGGGTGAAGGCAAGTGGGAGGTGTAGGCTTCCAGTTACGGAAAGAGTAAGTCACGAGGGTAAAAGCTACCACATAGGGAACACAGTCAATGGCATTATAGTAACAGTCTACAGGGTCAGATGGGCTATACTTGCAATAACATAGAGACTTATCGAATCCCTATGTTGTACACCTGAAACTAATGTAAACATTGTATCAACCACACTTTCTTAAAAAAAAAAAAAAGCTTTCTAAAAGACTCGGGTATCAGCTACTAGCCTATTACAGGCTCAGTTTCCCCATCTGTCGAGTAAGGAAATAGCTTCCATGTGAGGGTTGCTGCTCCGATTAAATGAACTGTACATGAAACAATCAGCACGCCACCTGACACAGTAACTGCTCAGCAGTCACTGTCAAATGCAGCAGGAAATGGGGCCCGGGGCGTGAAGGAGACGTGGAGACACCCCTCTCTGGGGGAGCACGGACACAACCGAGGAATCCCAGCAGAACCACGGGCATACAATGCATCCACGGGAACACACACCGACCCCTCTGATTGCTGTCCTGAATTTAACTCCTCCTCCAGCAGCAAGTCCTGCTTCCTGGTTTCCCTGTTTGTTCGTCCTGTGAAAGGCTTCCTGGACCCGTAATAACCTTCCCATTCCCCCAAATGCTCTTCACGGGGAAGCTCTCTGTAACTTACATTCTGTATGACCAGGGCTGACAAGTAACTTAAAATCCACGTATATGCTGGGCCGTCAAGTAATTCCTGAGCCCCAACCCAGATGTCTGCTGAACTTGTTCCATGCTCTTTCCTCACTGAGAGAACCAAGCTAATCCGGACACCAGGAAGAAATTTCAACTTCATGCATAGAGATTGGGATAGGAAAAAAGCCACTTGGCATCCGTGGAGTAAAGGAGGATGGGGGAAAAAAAGGCAAAGTGAGCTTCATTCTGGAGTAGGAAAGTGACCATAAATTCCAGTATTTCCTGTTATTTAAATGAAATAAAAGTCAAACGTCAAAAAAGGAGATGTATCTCTACCTGGCTCGGGCCATTACAATCCCATTTTTGACATCTGCTTTCTGACATGCTTGTAGTATATCATCTAAATCCAGCCTTTTGAGCAGACTCGACTCGAAGACCTGATCACGTCATCAGTCACTATTCCATCTTCATCTACATGCACTCTCTGTGTTTGAAGCTAATGAAGAACGAAGTCGCCGTGTGACTGGTGAAGGCAAACTTCGCCTGTCTCCTGCCCTACAGATACTCATAGATAAGTCTGTACGTCAAGTGACAAACCAACACCAAGATGGCAAGTGCCTGGGATTCGGGAGCTCTGCTGAGCCATTTCATCCAGCAGTGCGCTCGACAGGAACTGCAGTTACACCAGAAGCTTAGAAATGGTTATAAAGGGGCGACTGGGTGGCTCAGTCATTAAGCATCTGCCTTCGGCTTGGGTCATGATCCCTCAGGATCCTAGGATCAAGAGCCCGCATCAGGCTCCCTGCTCAGCGGAAGCCTGCTTCTCCGTCTTGACTCCCCCTGCTTATGTTCCCTCTCTCACTGTCTCTATCAAATAAATACATAAAATCTTGAAAAGAAAAGAAACGGTTATAAAGTGACGTGTTCTTGTTGAAGTTTTGGCAAGATCGCAAAGTCCTGCCTGTGGCTGGCCAGTTGGGGTTGTAAGGCTGCAACATCACACCCACTTAACCTGCTTGCTGAAGAGGCTAAGAAAGGTTTGCTCAAAGCTAGTACCTTTCATGCAGTTAAATACATGCCTAGACCTTGCCAAGCAGCTGAAGCTTTGTTAAAATCCTACTCCCAGCAACATGACTACAGTTCCTGGAATGGGAACTCTCCCCGTACAGGGGACCAACTATGTGAATTAAGCAATCCAGTCATACCACACATTTAAGTCATTTGAGATGGTCTGCCAGAGTACAACATCTTTGTTTCCACCTAAGCTCTCTGAAACACTCCTTTTCAATTCCATATGTGACATCATCGCTGGAGAGCTGCTTTCCTCTTTTGTTGTATAAATATATACTCTTGATCGCTACCATCCAAGACTAGCACAGTACTCTCCCCAGAGAACGAGTCTTAATTCATAATCACCATCACAGTTATTAGAAAGTCACAGCCCTAGACCAAGCCAGGAATAAGTTTGTTTGCTTCCCTCTTAATTTAAAACCTGCTCCACTCTATGACCTCTGTAAACAACTAAAGCCAGCACTGAAGTCATTTCGGGCTAAGTTCTCTTCTGCTAAAAGAAGTCGCTGATCTACTGAGAAAATGCACAGGAACAACCACTCTTTTCTGGGGAAAATTTGGGGAAAGGCCCTCAACATGTAAGTACATTGAGCTGTTCTTGCTTTGCATGTAAGAGATCATCTTAGAACTAAATGCCTGACACACTTGCCTTTGGGACTGAAGCCAGCACTCGGTCTTCATTTCATAGGACAAAGCATGCCAGCCTCCCCTTCCTCCCAGTATACAAACATACCTTGAGACTGTTCAACAAATATTCAACTGCTGCATATTAGCTAAAATAACTTTTAGCTCCATAAGCTAAAAGTCCTGTTAGCAGGAAAATGGCCTCTAGTTCATTCATTCATCTGTGAGTATTTACCGAACACTAGGCAAGGTGCTGGGACACAGAAGGCGGGGGTCAGGGCGGGGGGAGAGACGCCCTTATCTTCAAGGATCCCCAACCACATCATGCAATCAATCCTGCTTCAATGGTCATAACTGCTTTAGCAGTACAGATATCCCTAGCACACAACAGGGGACCTCACCTAGTCCAGGCCATTGGGAAAGGCTTCGCTGAAAAACACGATCCCAGGTGAAACCTATAAGGACAAGGGGTTGGCTAGGCACAGAGGGGAGAGAGGAGGGTTCTGGGCTGAGAGGTTAGCTGAGAGGGAACCTCAAAGCCATGCCCCTGATTTCCATCTTGGGGCGGAGAGGAATCATGGGGTGGCTGTCAGCAATAACGCATCCTGCCTACTTGTCTAGCTGTAGACAAGCCTGGGGCAGGCAGGAGCAGTGCTCACTGGAGAGCTGAAAGCCAGGCAGTCCACAGGAGGGATGGACTCAGTGGGAGACAAGCAGGAGGTTCTTGGGAGCCTCCTTACAGGTTGTTCATTTTATTCCATGACCAACGGAAAACTGTACATGGGTTTTAAACATGAAGAGGGAGATGATCTAACTGCAGAATCAAAAGATCAGTACTTACACCTACAGATGGCCAACAAACGCATGAAAAGATGCTCAACATCACTCATCATTAGGGAAATGCACATCAAAACCACAATGAGAGGTCACCTTAAACTTCTCAGAATGGCTAGAATAGGGAAAAAACAACAACAAGTGTTGGCAAGGATGTGGAGAAAATGGAAGGCTTGTGCACTGTTGATGGGAATGCCAGCTGGTGCGGCCACTCGGGAAAAACAGTATGGAGGTTCCTCAAAAAATTAAAAATAGAAATACCATATGATCCAATAGTTCCACGACTGGGTACCTACCCAAAGAAAACAAAAACATTAATTCTTTGAAAGGATACATGCATCCCTAGGTTTATTGCAACATTATTTGCAATAGCCAAGATGTGGAAGCAACTTCAGTGTCCATTAACAAATGAACGGATAAGGAAGATGCGGTGTATACACATGGGAGTGTCACACAGCCATAGGAAAGAATGAGATCTTGCCATTTGTGACAACACAGAGGGAACTAAGAGGGCGTTACACTAAGTGAAATAAGTCCAAGAAAGAGAAATACGACTCCACTCATAAGTAAAGTCTTTTAAAAAATGAACAAAAAGCAGAATCAGACTCAGGAATACAGAGAACAAACTGACAGTTACCAGAGAGGAGGGGAGTAGGGGGTCCAGCATAATGGGTGAAAGGGAATAGGACGGACAGGCTTCTGGTTATGGAATGAGTAAGTCATGGAGTAAAAGGCACAGAAGGAATACAGTCAGGGACAGCGATGTCCCGGGACGGGAGCTGGCAACGCTTGTGGTGAGCACGGCATGACGGATAAACTTGTCAGATTACTATGTCGTACACCTGAAACTCAGGTAACTGTGTGTCAGCTCTGCTCAGAAGAGGTCCACCCTTACGGACACTATAAACAACAACAACAAAGCCTTCCAGAGGGGCACGGTGAGACTTTCTCTCAGGCATCCTTCCCTGCTGTCCTCGCGGAAGCACTCACGGGACAAACGCAATCAGGTAATAAAAAATAAAAAAAAAAAAAAATAAATTAAAAAAAAATAAAAATTTAAAAATCACACAATAAACATTGTTTATTCTGTCCCTGCCCTTGAAAAAACAGTGTTTGAAATACTTCTCCTGAATATTCCTCCTACCACCTCATTTACTCGGTACTTTGCCATTCCAGACCACTGATACCCCATTTCCACCATACTTCAGTGCTCCTCATAGGGCTTCTGAGTCCTCTTAACTCGTATAGTTCATCTTTATCCAGCTCTTCCAATGCTCTTCTATATTTTTCAATATGGAGCTTATTTATGGTTTTAGAGAACAGAGAAGTTTGACTCTGGAACGTTTCGTCTGCATCCATCAGCAAATAGGCACAATAGCATCTTTACTTCTGGGACCTCGGGGGATAGGGGGAAAATGTTCCAGAACCAACACACACACTCTCGCTGACTAGCAGCCATGAAATGGACTCTGACTTCCGAGTCAAGAAGGTAGATGGGTGTCTGCTGCCTAAAATCACCATTAATCAAGGACCTCAAAGCGATGCCCCTGATTTCCATCCCGGGGTGGAGAGGAATCGTGGGGTGGCCGTCAGCAATAGTGCATCCTGCCTACTTGGAACTGCACCATTTTTTCAATAGTAACGCTGGATAGAACGCTCCAACCAAATCTGCTGTCAGATGGCCACAGATGGTCTAGGACGATCATAGCTAGCTCACGTCCTCTATGCCAAGTGCTTGTGTTTTAGAGACCGACTTAGATGTGGTATCGTGCTGAAATGTCACTTCAGGTCCAGCTGAAAAGTGGGGGTGCAGCTTGGAAGAAAAGCTAAACTGAAACTCTGTGTGGCCGCCCAGCAAAGACTCAGAGGTTTAGAAAAAGGAAGGGGGATAGACGTGATTGGTGTGAAACCCTCCAAAAGATTATGGGGTCGGGGAGGAGGGTGGTTCATCTCCATGAGAAGAGCTAAAATGAGAGAATGCAGGTTCATCTTCTCCATCTAAAACTGCCATCCCCCGCCCCTGAGCAGGCAGCACAGAAAACCATTTGAGGAGGAAGAACGAAATGAGGGGATCAACGGTGCTTCCTGTTGAAAGTAGCAGGTTACCTAACGCGTTGCTGGACCTCATTCCGGACAGGCTGGTGGGAGTCTGCTGCCCCTTCAGTTCACCCAAGCAGCGTGAACGCACCATCCCCATGAGTCCTGCTGCTCCGGAAGGCGATCTTTCACCGTCTGAGTGATCAACAACCCTCCAATCTTGGGCTTTTCCTTACCAAGTATCCAAGCATGTTCTACAAATCTTATGCACACAATGCCTTTGATCTGGAAACATTTCAGATCCGGAGTTGCTCTGAAACGGGGACAATTAACTGCAATTCCTCAACAAATTCCCACCCTTAGGCAAATGCCTTACACATTAGATAACTGGTAGGCTTTTAGCAAATGCATTGGTTGATGAGTGGAGGATGGATGCATCTTTAACAGGTGCATATCCCAGGTACACCTACAAAACGTTCAGTCATTCAGGTTCTGGACGAAGCCTGAATCACATTTATTCTATCCATGTCCACTTGGGTGTTAACACAGGGATACACCCAGGTCTACGGCCCTTATCACTTCCCTGGGTCCAAGGCCCTCCTGGAGACCCAGCACAGCACAGACAAGAGCCTGGGGAAACACCATGACAGAATGACCACAACACCTACAATAAAGGTAAGTGATCCAAGCAGTTACCACCTTCAATAATCAAACTGCACAGAAGGAAAGAAAAGCTGTGCCCAGCTCTGGACATAGGTTGAGGCATATTTATTCTTTTCAAGATGACTGAAAAACGTGGAGCTGGAAATACTCAGCCAAAGGAAACCACATCTTGGTGTGGAAGGTGTGTTGGTCTGGAAGGCAGGTTATCAAGGGGTGCAGACCTCCCTCGGCACCCGAAGAGAACTTTCCTGGACAGATCACTCAAATTCCCTGGGCCTTGGTTTTCCCAGTGAGCAGGCTGGACTAAAGGAAGTTCCAATACGGTGCCTGCATTCATCATTCAATCACCTCCTTGCTTCCCAAGAGAGCTACCCTGTGGCATGGATCTTTCTGTGCTGATCCGTAACACATCCATAAAAAGAGACTGGTTGGCGGCTCATAAGAAAGGCCTCCCCTCTGACCCCAGGTTTTCCCCATTAGGTGAGGGAAACAAGACCCCCCCCCCCCCAAAAAAAAAAAAAAAACAGTGCCTCACCCAAGGCTCTCTAGAGTCAAAAAAAAAGTATCCCGGGAAACGGATGAAAGGAGAATGTTCTCTGGGGGAAAATAATCAGATGTTTAAAATAGAGCACTTCTTGGCCATTCCCTCTCCTGCTGGATCCACCATCTGCTTGTGTCTAACACGGCACCTTCATATTTTGGTTAACGCTGAGCTCTAGAGTCTGTTTTTACTGCTGACAGAAGGTCAGAGAGCAGCATCGTGTTGTGACAGAGATCCGCCCCTCACAGCTGAGATGTGAAGCATCACAACACCAGCAGATCTTTCCCTGCCAAGTCCCAATGTCCCATCCCCACGTCAAGGGCTTTGCGAGCTGAGCGTTGTCCAGCCTCATCATCCGCAAGCCCGCAGCTGGAGGCGGCATGCGGCGCACAGTCTTCCTTCTCCATTCATGTCTTGCATATGCTCGTCCCCCTGCCCACACTCCTAAGTGCTGCACAGCCAAAAAGTCCGATTCATTTAGGAAGTGTATGACCGTTTTCAAAGGGCTTCCACAAACCCGCAAGCCTAGAATTCTGTGGGATGGAAAGAACAGATTTCTCATATATTTGGTCTTTGTCCACAGTTCCTGGCTTACAGCTCCTAAAACCCTTGAAATTTAAGTAATAAGAGGATAAAAGTGTCTCTTATGTTAGTGAGGTGATTTGTGCACACCACCTAAGGATGGGGGCTTGTGGCCAGGAAGACCCACCATGGGATTAGAACTTTAAAACTTTCAGCCCCAGCCCTAACATCAGGGAGGGGAGAGGGGCTGGAGGTTGAATTAGCCAATGGTCAGTAACTCAGAAGCCTCCATAAAAATCTCACAACAGCTTTTTGGCTTTTTGTTGGCAAGCTTGCCTGCTTACAGAACCCTAATGCTCCCGTACGTGGCACCAAGCCAGGTCCCAAGATCCTCTAGGACAGAAGCTCCTTTTGTTTGGGATCCTGCCCTATGTTTCTCTTTATCTGGCTGTTGATTCGTGTATTTTGTCACACCCTCTGATAAACTCAGTGTACCCGATGTTTCTTCAAGTTCTGTGAACCACAGCAGCAAGTCAATGGAACCTGAGGAGGCAGCCACCGGAGCCCCCCGTCTGCTGCAGGCAGGCAGAAGCACAGGTAACAGCCCAGGCCTTGCAGCTGGCATCCTGAGTCTCGTATACTGAGCCCTTGATCAGTGAGATTCGTGGCTAACTCTGAGTTCTTAGATACCCTCATGGTGTCTGAGCATTGCTTAGTGTTGTGTGGAAGGCTGGAATTGTGTCCGAGAACGCTTTAAAAGACAAGTGTTTTGTTTAAGACAAGTTATCCTTATAGACACACTGTGCATGTGAAGGGCCCGGAGATCGGGCCAAGTTAAGGGACTTGGCCAACTCAAGCCCCCAAAAAGGAACGGACCCAGAAACAGAGCTTACTCCCTGTCTAGTGCTCCTTCCATCCCTCCAAGCCCTATCCAATATTCACAGCCTCACCCAAGGGTTGCAGTCAGTCACCAACACAGACTCGGCCACATTTATTCAGGTGCCTGGAACATGCCGGAGACGGCTGGCCCTTCTCTTGGAATTAGAATCTCCTCTCAATTCCTGCTCTGCTGTCTTAGATTGGGACTTCCTTTGTGTCAAGTATGACAAGCAGTTCTGAATTGGACTTCTTATCTCCAGTTTCTTCTTACTCCGACTGATTTTTTCCAGACTGCTCACTTCTGGAACAGCTCTCAACTGGGAGGGTGGGCAGCAGCAGAGCAGGGAGAATGAACAAACTAGTTCCCAGGGGACATGTGACAATGTCTTGATACCTTTTTGGTGTCCCAGCTGGGTGGGGATGGGGGGGGGCTTCCAGTAAGGAGAGGTCAAGGATGCTGCCGCACGTTATCCCACACACAGAAGAGCCCCCACGACAGATTATCTAGCTCCAAGTATCAACAGTGCCAGAGTTGAGGAGTGTTGTTCTAGAGTTATCATCCAAAACACAACAACAGCCAAGAACAGAAAACAAAGCCTCATCCCTCATGAAGTCATTCCCCTGCTTAAAAACATCCATGCTGTTCCAAGATAAAGTTCATACAAGACTTCACAGTTTGGCCCATGTAACTTTTCTGGCCACATCCCCGGCCCCTTCCATTCCTCCTATTTTTCCAAAATACCCCATGAGCTTTCCTGTCTGTTGCCCGTGCACATGTTTCTTCCTCTGCCTCAAACATCTTCCTCCTTCCACCCACTACCCGACCGCTAGTCACCTGCTAAGGTCCAGCTGAAATATCACTTTTTTGGTTGAGCTTTCCTATTTCCGATGGCCCGAGCGGCCCCCCTCCCCCATTTTCACTAGAATACCTTTCAATTGCACTATGTTCCCTTGTATAGAGGAATCCCTAGGGTAGGAATAAAATACTGGTCTTTAGGTCCCATGCATGTAGAATAGGGCCTGCCAAATGTTTTGGGGTGTGTTGGTTCAGTGGGTGAACGGGCGCGGGCAGACTCCGACACTAGATTCTTGCTTCTCCCAGCGCGCAACTACAGCCTCTCTCCTGCCAGAGCTGCTAAATATAGTATCATCTAGATAGCTCACCAGCACAGGGCTGTCACCAGCTTGGGAACATCTGGGCACGAGGACGAGCAACTTTGTCTTTGAACTCCTGCACAGAGGTCTGACGATGCTACATTTCTGTGGAGTTAGCACACCCAGAGCTCATCTTATCGGTCAGAACTCCTGGTTCTTTGGGATTTCTGGATTCTGAAAACTCAAACTTGGATGGCACAAGTGTGTTAAATGTGGGGTTTTGTGCTTCTCTAAAGCTAAAAGGAAGGTGGCCCAGGGCAAGATCCTTAGCACAGGGGTAGCAGACATAAGGGAGTATCCACCAAGACTTTCCACCAAGTCCTGTCCTGTCAACAAGGGGGAGCTCAGCAGCTGTCTTCCAGAATGTTCTGTGTCACACAGGCCATCCATCTTCCATCACTAGGAACAAGCAACTTCTACAAGACTTAGGCTAAAGGCAAACCGAAGGACCTAGTCAACACTGAGGTTTCCTTGGCATGACCAGGCCATGTTAATTCTGCAGGGACACCTCTCTGTGGCCTCCAGAAAACACTGATCTCAGCCCTGTGGGAACTCCTGCCATGAAGGAAGGGAGGAGGCAATTGCCTAGGCAAAAAGTAGCCAGAATACATTTGTAGCTTACATAACCAGAAACCAATAAAACAAAACAACGACAAAAAGGGTAAAAGAGTACTTCTAGTATTTGCCTGTAACCTGTGAGGTTCCCATCCAAAGTCTATCATGCATCTTTGCAGGTAGCACAGCACCCTCATTTACGTACGAGAGAACAGCCAGCGAATGGTTTGTGTGTTCAGGAACTCTAGTCTGAGGGAAAGTTGGAAACCAGGGGGCTGGTGGTCTGAATGTTGGTCCCAGCCTTGTCCCCAGCCGCTATGTGACTCGGGACAAACCACATCCTCACTTCCTTCCTCAGCTTCCTTGTTTGTGGGAACTGCCTGTCTTACCTCCCAAGGGCATCAAAGGACAGTAACTCCACCCAGACCGTAAACCCCTCACCAGGAGCCCAGAGGACACTGCCAAGCACTGTGGTGGGACACAAGTCTTCTAAGACACATTTGCCCTTGGAAAGCTAACAGCACAGTTAAGAAAAAAAGAAAAGTAAACATTCATCACCAATTAAAAGAAAGAGGCAGGAGCGGAGTTCCCAGAGATGAGCATGGGACTCAGTCTGCTGAGCGCTCCCTGCCTTGGGAGATGCGGAAATGCGAGCTCGCCTCAGCTTGCAGTCCAGGAGGAATGAATCCCGCAGAGAACCTGGCCCGTGTGACCAGACACGGGTGTGAAACCAGGGTGGCTGTTCCAGGCAGGAAAGCGCAAGGCCATCCGCTGGGCTGAAGCCAGGGGCGCAAGGGTTTGTGTGGGGAGAGGGAAGTGCAAAAAGACAGGCTGGAGTCGCATCCCAGCAGAGGACACAATTCCTAGCGAAGGGGGGTCTCACCTAGTCCTTCCGCCAGGAGAAGGCCAGCAAGTCCGAGTAGCTGAGCGGGGAGCGTACAAGAGAGGCCAAGTGCAGCCTCCGGGCATTGTGCTAAGGCTAATCGTTATCATTGCTATTCTTGGCACCTAGGGCTGAAGCCCAGCATCCTGCACAGGGCGCCCAGATGGCAGAATAAAAACATTAAGAGACAAGACAGGCCAGTGAATAATTTATATCAATTTAATCACTTCACAATACTCTGCACCTGGATGGAACTGGAAAGATAAGCCGAAGACCTCTGGAGGCTGAGCAACCGAAATCCAACCAACGCGAGCTTAGAAGGAAGAATCTTCCTCTACACAGATGTGCGGGCACAAGCCAGCTTTCCGAGACATCTTGGCTTGCTTGACGGCAGTCCTGCTCGTCTTCCTTTCCCCGGCTCTCCTCCATCCAGCCATAAGTGACTGAGCGGCCCCAGCTTCTCACGAAGCCCTCTCCCCACCGCCATATGTAATGTGTACACACACCCCAGTGGGATCATGGAATGAACTCCCATAGGCATAACAGTTCTGACCTTTCCCCTGAGACCTAGACCCACAGCTCCAACTTCAGGTCTTTGACACAGAATGTGTATTAAAAGTTGAAAAGGAGTAACAGAACTCTGGAATCCTATCCTACCCCTGTTTCTTTCCTAAATCCTTTCCATCTCCAAAAACACCACCTCAAAATCTACTGGACTGCTCAAGCTGAAAGCCTTGAGGTTGTCCTGGCTTCCTTTTCTTCCATCAGATCCATACCCAACCCAGCAACACGACCCACAGTCCTACCTCCAGAAGGGAGTGTGGGTCAGGCACGTCCCCACTCACCGTACTACTTTCCCTTCTCTCCTGGGCTGTTCCTAAACCTTTACCTGGTCTTTCCTTCTACGTTCAACTTCTAACAATCATTCTCTCAATAGCAAAATACAGATCATGTCACTTCCCTCCTTAAAAGCTTCCACTGCATCAAGACTAAAACCCAAACCCCTCATTAAAGCTGTCAAACTCTGCCTGTTTCCTCCCCACCATCCGTGCCGCATTGCCCAACACACAGCACTCCAGCCATACACACCTCCTCTCTTTCCTGGGACTTTTGAATTTGTAACCCTTCCCATTCCTCTGTGGCTCTGCCTGGTCATCCATCCCAGCTTAAAGAGGCCCTTCCTGAAGAACCTTCCCTAACTTCCAATTAGCTCTTTCCTATCACTTTCTACCATACCACTGATGGTATTTTCTTCTTTGTGTTTATCTGAAATGATTGTGTTCACCTCTTGCCTGCTTCCAGTTCATAAATAGAAGTTCTAGTAGGTTAGAGACCTGTTTGGTTCCCTGTTACATCCCCGGGGCCTGGTATTTGACAGGTGGTCAAATATTTGCAGAGGGACCAAAGCTGAAAAGATGCTTCACCTGTGCAGGAAGCAGCCACATTCCAGCTGTTTCTGCCACAGTGCTAAGGTTCAGAAGAGCCAGACGACTCTGGATTCCATGGGTCTGGGGAGGCTTCACAGGGAGGAGTCAGGATCGAGAATGAGATCTCAGGTGCATGCCCAGACACTGAGAAACCCCAGTTTTAAGCATCTACTGGATAGTGAAGAGGAGGATTGGGGAGGGAGGCTGACACACAGGAGCACCATTAACTTCGCAGCATGGATTAGTCTACCATTTCCCTTCTTCAGATTTTTTGAAGGGAACTTCTGAGCACCATAGTCATCACACCAGGTATTTTCTATCCATGGTCATTTAATCCTCTTAACCCTTCCCATGAAGCACTATGTTCCCCAGTTCTATAAACATGGGGGCTGCAGCCCGTAGAAGGCATGCAGCAAGGGCAGAGATCCTGGGATGTCTGAGGTCCTGCCTTTCCAACCACACTACACTGCATTCCCCTCAAGACAGACCAAAAGCTCTAGTCTTTTGGATTCAGAAAAGTGGCACCAAAAAGGAGATGACCACAGGGCAGGGAAGACCGAGTCCCCTGCAAACAAGCTGTTACACTCAGTTTGGCTATAGAAGTGACAAGCTTTTATCTGTAACATGAGCTTGGGGCCAGAAACCCAAGCAAAAGTCTTCCAGCTCTCCACACTCTTTCCTGCCACTACTACATGTTTCCAAAGATAAATATCTGTGCCACTGTGTGGCTCTACCAGGAAATGCACACCAGGCCAGGGCATGCCACACTGCAGAATCATCAGGACTGGACTTCGGTTCAGCACGTCTGAATGTTCACTGCAATCCGCATCCAAGAGTGCCTCAACCCCGATAACCCCCCACCGCCCTCTCCTGGATGATCGCGTTTGAAACCAGTCCCAAGTGCAACCGCAGCTGGGAGGGCAGCAGGAGGAAGGTGCGGCAGGATGCTTCTTTTCTTTAATTGCCAAAGATGTGCCAAAGAGCAGCCCTTAGCAGGCAGCAGAGTTCATTTCTGCTAAGATGCTAAGACTCACTGCTAGGGTCCTTCCTTGGGTTGTGGGAAGTGAATAGAAAGTGAGGCCAGTTATGAGCTTGTGCCCTTAAGGCGGCAGCAGTGGGTATCATCCCACGTTCCCTTCTGACCCCCTGACAGTGAGGGGCTCTAAGTACCACAGAGGTAGGACCTGCCTCAGAACAATGGAGGCGAGAAGAGGAAGGAGGGAAGGGAGTAGCAGAAGGAGGGAAAAAAAGGGAAGAGGAGTAAAAGTAGGGAAAATTATATTAACTCTAAGCAACAGCATACTAACCAGAGGTAACCTCCCCCTTTCTCTTCAGAAGTGAAAACCATGGGTCAAGACTACAGTGAGCTACCTCAGCCATCCCTTTACTTGGGTGTGAACAGCCTCAGCAATAAGAAAACAAGCACTAAGGAGAGGAAGAAAAAAATCAAGGGTAATGACCCAATCCAGGATACATTCAGTTCTAATGCATGTCTACACGGCCAATTTTGTAGACCACCCTAGGGGAAAAGGAAAGCATTAGGCACACACACGTGCAGTCAAGGCTCCCAAGCTGCTCAAAACTCCGACCTTGTCCAGACACACCAGACATCTGCTCTACCCTTCCCATCCCCACACAACACAGCCACAAGCTACTCACGTTCCTCGAAGTAAATAAAGTAGGATTCGGTAGGTGGTCCAGATAAAACATTTCCAAAAGTTAGCCATGACACTCCGTGTGGTACTCTTTTCCTACCAACTGGTGTGAGCAGGAGTGTCTGGCTAGCTTGAACCACAGTATTCGACAGCCCAACATCTGCTCTGTTGTGTCTGCCAACTCCTCCAAGAACAATCCGATAAGCAGTCAGAAGCTTCTCGGATTTGATTTTCAAGGTTCATCCAGAATATTCCCAATTAAATAAGTAGCTTGGCAATAACTGTGATAAAACCAGTCAGGACATTAATGTCTCACTTTGTAGTACACTGCAAAATAAAGCAGCCCAAATGGAGAAAACTCAACGTTTTGAAAAAAAAAAAAAATACAAGATAATATCACAAAATAATATTTTGGTCATTCTTATTCATTAGAAGCATTCTTAAAATACTCCATTCCTATGTCTATAAGGATGCCAACTGTCTTTATATGTGAGGGGCTACTCTCTATGTAGAGATTATATCCCTAATGAAGTGTCTTTTAAAGAAAAAAATGGAGACAGTCAATGGCAGTAGGATCTCGTTTGTTACAGTTAGTTTATCTTGGCCAAGTTGAAACTACCACCCTACACTAGTGACTGCCACTCTTGTCATCCATTTGTTCTGAGTTTTTTATGGTTTTTACTCATTATGAAATGCAGTCTGGGGACCATTCTTCTATGGGTAAGGTTTTTAACTTCTTACCCATTCTTCTGTGGGTAAGGTTATAGCTCAAAGCATAACTAGGGTTCTAGGGGTGCCTGAGTGGCTCAGTGGGTTAAGCCTCTGCCTTCGGCTCAGGTCATGATCTTCGGGTACTGGGATGGAGCCCCACATCAGGCTCTCCGCTCAGCAGGGAGCCTGCTTCCCCCAACCCTTGCCTGCCTCTCCACCTACTTGTGATCTCTGTCAAATAAATAAATAAAATCTTTATACCCCCCGCAAAAAAAAGTAGGGTTCTAGAAACCAGAGAGGTTACTTTACTGCATGCCTAACTATAACTAGGGAACTATTTTCCAAGAGAAATGAACCTATAAACTCGAAGTGGTCCTGGATCTAGCCCCTTACCTCATGCAAACCATGAGGTGCTAACAGGTAATCAAGAATATTAAGTAAAAAGTTCAATGGTCAAACACACCGGGAATATTGCAGCCCTACTTATTTTAAATAGATTCATAATGTTCATCTGCACGTTAAAGGTTCAACAATTTACAAAAATCTGTTTAATCAGAATTCTCAATTGTACCTAAATAGATGCATTTAAAGGAATGCAACACCCTAAAAAAAAAAATAGTCCAGTCAAGAAATGGGCAGAAGACAAGAACAGACACTTCTCCAAAGACATACAAATGGCTAACAGACACATGAAAAAATGTTCAACATCACTAGCCATCAGAGAAAAACAAAACCACAATGAGATAGTGCTTTACACCAGCTAGAATGGCAAAAATAAACAAGACAAGAAGCAAATTGTTGGCGAGGATATGGAGAAAGAGGAACCTTCTTACACTGTTGGTGTGAATGCAGGCTGTTACAGCCAATCTGGAAAACAGCATGGAGCTTCCTAAAGACGTTAAAAATAGAGCTACCCTACGACCTAGCAATTGAAGTACTAGATATTTACCCCAAAGATGCAGACATAGTGAAAAGGGGCACATGCACCCCTTTGTTCATAGCAGCAAAGTCTACGTTAGCCAAACTGAGGAAGAAGCCAAGATGCCCTTCAACAGATGAATGGATAAAGATGATGTGGTTCATATATACAACGGAATATTACTCAGCCATCAGAAAGCATTAATACCTACCATTTACATTGACATGGATAGAACTGGAGAGTATTATGCTAAGTGAAATAAGTCAAGCAGAGAAAGTCAATTATCATATGGTTCCACTGATATGTGGAACATTAGGAATAGTGTGGAGGACCAGGGGAAAAGAGGGAAAACTCAATGGAAGAAATCAGAGAGGGAGATAAACCGTGAGAGACTCCGATCTCCGGGAACCAAACTGAGGGTTACAGAAGGGAGGGCTGTGGGGGGTGGGATAACCAGGTAATGGGTATTAAGGAGAGCATGTGACATGATGAGCACTGGGTATTATACACAACTAATGAATTGTTGAACACTACGTCAAAAACTAATGATGCCCAATTGAACGTTTAAAAAAAAAAAAAAACACAACCTCTGGAGAAAGATCCCTGTTCCATGAAATACATTTTGGGAACAAATACATGGAGGGAAGAGAAATTCAACAGAAGTCAAGTACCCTCTCTACCACCTATTTGCTCTGTGACCCCTAACCCCCACCCTAAGTTTTCACATCCTACCTATATGTTTCCTCTTAGGACTACTTTGCTGGTCCCTACATGTTACAGTAACACAGCTATTGTTCTCCAGTCAACACACACAGAATCGGAAATTCCCATGACAACCACATACAGGACTGGACAGGAAAAGACGTGCTCACGGTAGCACAGAAGGCGGCATGGCCTGGACTTACAGGGAGAGAAAAAGTCAGAGAACCAAGGTAACAACATGCGAGCTTGGCCAATAATGGAGTTTTAGACAAAGTGGGAGCAGTCCCTTTACCCTAAGTCAATCCATCTCTTCATGGTCAAGGGAGGCTATGCCAGAGTTTCCAAGCTCAAGTATCTGGTTCCTATCAAACTTCAAATCCTGAAGGAGGAGGTCCTATGGGTGGATGGCATTGATGAATGCTTGGTAGCTTCTGAAAAGTGACTTTCAGGTCCCTGAGCATCTTGGGAAGCAAGTTTCCCTCCGGGTCACTTTGCCCTTTGCATCACGCTAGGCACATCTGCACATGCCATTCCGTCTCATTACACTGTACCGACAAAAGTGTGAAAGCATGTTTTGGTAGGTGTAAAAAGGTAAACATTTCTATTTCATGTCCCAGAATGGGATTACAGTGTAGGTGCACTCTATTGGCCCATTAATATTCTGATGGACCTATCCACCTCTATATCACAGAAGAACTTGAAAGAGGGCCCAACTTTAGTCACCAGGGAAATGCAAATTAAAAACACAAATTAAAAGCACTCTCCTCCACCAGGATACACACAGAGCAGAAGAGCTAAAACAAAAGCGACAAGCACTGCCAAGGGTGGGAAGCAATCAGAGTTCTCATACACTGTTCCTGGAAGTGTAAACAGGCACCACCACTTTGGAAATGTATTTGATAGAACCTATGGCTGAACAAGACAGCCCCTGGCACACAACAATTCCACTCCTAGACAGGTACCCTAACATGCATACATACGATTACCAAAAGAGAGGTACAAAATTATTCCCCATGGCATTTAATTGCCACTAACTGGAAATGACCCAAATATCCTTCATTTGAAGGGGCAAATAAATTCTAGTATATTTACCTTATAGTATGACATATGGCTACAGTAATTAACAAACTGCAACTAAATGCAGCAAAGATAAATCCCAAATATAAGGTTGAGTAAAAGGTAACAGATACACAAATACATACTCAATTCTTCCATTTATATAAATGTCAAGAACAGGCTAAGGCAAGCAGTGGTGTCAGAAGTGACGACACACTCGCTCTAGGAAAGGGTAGAGTGACTGCAGAGGCAACAATGAATTCTGGGCATACTGCTAAGTCTCGGTCTCCATCAGCACTGATCATAGGTGGGTTCAGTAGGTCACTGTCATTAAGCTGTACTCTTAAGTGTTTTTCCTTAATAGGTGTTTCGATTAAAAGCTTCATAAAAGCAGCTAGTAAATTTTGTATCTGGTTTTAAAACCTCTTCAATATTTGTGTCTCTAATATTTTAGTCCCCCCTCCCAAATATCTAAGATTCATGTTCCAGGAAAACATGCCACACTTAGCCTACAGCTATTCTTCCTCCCCAGGATTCTGTCACATACCCCCAGGGAGGAGCAGGTGGTACTAGAATATACCTGTGGGCCACCCCCACCCCAGACCAATCACAGTCTTCCTACCTCCACTTGAAAGTTAGCTCTGCCTGATGAAAATCCTCTTCATCCCTTCCCTCTGGGCAGAGCTTCTTCTCCAGCCCTGAGATGGAGCAATCTCATTCTTTTAGACACCTGCCAGTCTCCCCTCCAAAGCCCACTAATGGATACCACTTAAATGCCTGCCACCTCTTCTCTAAGGACATTTGTCACTCACCCAGGTCCCTAGAGAAGCCTGGCCCCAAGAGGAGGCGTGGGATAGGCATGAGCTTCTGTTCGAGCATAATGAGACTGTGTGGGGCAGAGTACCTGCTATTTCACCCTTGGGAAAAGGCCCAGCTGGGGAGTCTCCAAGGGCATGCCTGCTTTTCATTCTGTGTTGTCTGTGTTGGGGCAGACAGTCCTAGAGAGAAAGAGAGGACAGGGCCGTGTCCCAACCAGCTCATGAAGTAGCTCAACACTATAGTGGTTTGATACCAATGACTAGGTTAACGATCCATAGTTAACTGCCTGCTAGAGACTGAACGTTTGTGCCCCCCCAAAATTCATGTTAAGTCCTAATACCCAATACGATGGTATTTGGAGGTGGGCCCTTTGGAAGGTGATCAGGTCATGAGACTCCACGCATGAGATGCGTGTCCTGACCCCAACGGAGCTTCCTTGGCCCTTCCTCCATAGGACATTACAGCAAGAAGACTGCCAATTAGGAAAAAGGCCCTCACCAGCCACCAAATCCTGGCTCCTTCATTCTGGACTTACCAGTCTCCAGAACTGTGATAAATTAATGTTTATCACATTGATAAGCCGCCCAGTCTAGGATATGGTTACAGCAGCCTGAAAGGGTGAAGACACAACACTTTCTCAAAGGCCCTGCATCTAGGTATAAGGAGAAAATGTGAAGGAAGAGGCAGCGAACACAGGACCCCCTCCCAGGCAGCCCCTCCAGGCCTTTACCTTCACCCAAGCGAATGGAACATGGAGCCCCTCCTTACGGCTACACCCATTTTCCCACCTGTCTCTTCAGGGCTCTTGAGCCACAGTTTGTTCCCAAGCAGACATTTTTATCAAGTATGGGGGTGGGCAGGCAGAGACCCAGGGTAACTTGTCCCATAGCTGCGCCCGAGGGTCATGGTTTACAAGAGGCCCGCAGCCCCCTGCGTGCCTTCATAGGCCAGCCACATTCAGAGGGAGCCTCCTGAAGGAGCAGGTGCTAGATTAAGACCATGGGCAGAAAGAGAAGCAAAAAAATACTTCACCCAAAGCCTGGTTGGAGTCTTGTTAAAGAGTAACAAACTATGGAATATCTGTTACCTACAGAGCCCCGCCCAGGTACTAGGGTGAGCCACATTCTCAGGCTAAGCGGCCTGAGCAGGTGCAGAGGCACAGCTCTCCTGCCCAGCATGTCGGAGTGTGCCTGTGGCCCATGGAGGGTCTCTGATGGGGACCTGGCAATTTGAGTCCACTGTCTGCCCATCCCATTCTGTCCAAGGGCCTGCATTTCAGGTCGGAGGCTTCTTTAAAACACCGAAGTTCATTAAACCTAAAAATGACCAGGAGCTAGGGCTAGGAAAATCTTTTTCAGGTCTCTAGGAGGCAAGCCGAACTTGGAAGAAAGCAAGGAGTCAGCTGAGGCTCAGTCATGCCCTCCAAGGAAGCATCTCCTGTGTTCTCAAGCGGCTCTGCCAGTACTCCCTTCATCCTCCACCTTTCAACGTACGGACAAGGCCTGCATTGACGTCAGCCTCTCCAGTGGTTCCCCTCCCTTGACTGGGGTCAGCAGCCCTGGGGATAAATTATCCTGACCCATGGTCATCAGCAGATCGGCAGGCAATGCCGGGTGAAGACGCCCCATCCCCAGAGCCCAAGGGACTGTCCAGCGCATTCTCCCACATAGGAGGATCCTGAACCCTTGGGAAAACAAAGATCTATTTTTAACTAACTTGCTAACAGCCAACAAAAGCTAACTGATGGCTCAGGAGGCTGCCAGCTTTTCACATTCTCTACACACAGGTGATTCATCCACAAGTGACTGTAAAGGTGGTGGGAAAGGGGCAAAAACACCATGAGAGAAGAACATCCCCATTGTCAAAGTGTACAATCCCTGTACTGTGACAGAAAAAGAACTCTCCAAAACAAACTTATCCTACTTGGAGGCTTAGGAGTTTGGAAGGGGTTGATCAGGTACCCTGAGATACAAAAGACTTACAAAGAAAAAGTCTTATTTCTGGGAAATGTTTTCAGTGTAACTCACACTTGCTATTGTGATTCACATATGCAGGCTTCTCTATCCTCCCTCCATTTAACCTCTGTTTGGGGGGGGAGGGGGACCAACCTGGATTCCAGAAATTTTCCGTTGTCTACCAAGAAGCAGCCATGGAAGGAAGAAGTGTTTACGGCTAGTCAGTGGCCCTTCCTGCCCCATCGACATCTACTTCACGTTCCCCAAAGTCTTGGGGAACTTCACGTTCCCCAAAGAGCTCGAACTTTTACCAGAAGGTGATGTGTTTAGTTTAGCAATACTCCCTACTAAAAATGCAGATACACCTCTACGAACGTGGTATGCTGGCAATTCACACCCTTACAACAAATCTGTTTATGGCCATTTGGAGGGAAACAGAACAGTTGAGAGCAGCTGCTCAGAGGAATCGTCTTTAACATGGTCAAGCCAACCTCAAAAGTGATGAAGCTCTGGGCCTATGAAGGAACCAAGGGCCGGAGGAGGTTTGAAGAGAGGGCAAACATAACAGGAAGCAGGCAAAATGCCCGACAGCACCATCCCCTCTAAACCACAAAACACACCCTATAGTCAGTCTCCAAGACCCAGGCGTCACTCAGCCTCACAAAGGAAAAGTATTCTAGCTCAGGTGCACAATGGACCAAACAGGTTGACCAAGAAAGAGCCCCCTAAAGATTTCTAGAAGATAATACCAAATACATGGTTAAAAATTTTTGTGACCACTTATCGGTATTATTAGAGGTCTCTTACACTTAAAATGCATTCTTGAAAACTCAGACTAATTCAAGATCAAGAGCCTCACTCTTGACTCGGCTTAACGCTAGGACTGTAAGCCTACAGATGAAATACACAATTTCTAGATCACCAATCCTTTTTACCTCAAAAGACACTGTCTGGCCTTGTCACTGCAGGAGTGGAACCTAAATTTCACCCAGATCCCCTCCCCAACTGCTTTGCTGTTATCTTACCCATTCGTCTCTCCTACCCCCACAATTTGCCATGTCTTCAAAAATGTCTCCGTTCCCCTTCTATGGGCACAGAGTCCCCTTCACTTGCCCCAGGTTTTGGGACGCTGCCGTCTGAGCTGATCCTGAAGCGCTTGCCGTCATGGTGGAGTGGGTGAAGGGGGGGGAGCCCGGGGTCAAGTGTTCATAATGGTGCAAGGAGAGAGGCTGTGGCCACCTGCCCTGGGAAGCCGAGGAAAGCAGCCACGCATTAGCACCAGCACACGGGGCTCTGATCAGAACTTCAAGGTCTCCCTCCCACCAAGGAACCTCCCCAGCTGCTCCCAGGAAAACTCCTTCCAGGTGGAAGGTTTCTTTCTAGGCTCTTTGTTATTACTTTTTAAAACTTAATAAATCCTTTTTTACTCTCAGCATACAGGGACAAAGTCTCGTCCCCATCCTGATTAACAATGCCACATTAATAAAGCATTCTTGGATCCATTAGTTGGAATAAATATTTAAGCACCCATGAGGCAGGTGCCAGGACAGCCGCATGGACAATTAAGACAGTCCAGGCACCAGTCCAGCGGACCAGGCCTTCCCAGGGCTTGGCCAGGTCTCCTCAGCCCTCTGGGGTCACGCAGTCTCTTTGGCAGGGATGCCTGTTCAACGTCGGGGCAAGTCCCCAGCCTTACAGCGAGGCCAACAGAGATTCTCCTTCCAGAAAGGTAAGGACACTAGTGCAGCAAGCAAGGCCCCAAGCATTATCTTGTTGTGCGCCCCAAACAGAGCCTAATGAACACATGCCATAGGCAGCCACCCCCGATGTGGCTGGAAAGTTATCAATTATACAAAACTTTCTAGGTTTGAGTATAATGCAATGACATGGGGGAGGGGAAAAATGAGTCCGGTGCGAGCCAGGTCATCTGGGGAGGGGCAAGGGGTTCTGATCTCTGGCACAGAAACGTGACCCATCAAATCCCAACTTCTCATTGAGCCTCACTATGTTTACTGCTGTGAACCTCTGGCGTATCATGGTTTATTTTTTAAAAAATCTCAAATAGGATGCCTGGGTGGCTCAGATGTTTAAGCCTTTGCCTTTGGCTCAGGTCATGATCTCGGAGTCCTGGGATCCAGTGCCACATTGGGCTCCCTGCTCCTTGGGGAGCCTGCTTCTCCCTATGCCTCTCTCTCTCTCTCTCTCTCTCTCTCTCTCAGGAATAAATGAAACCTTTAAAAAAAAATTTAGATAGGGGTGTCTGGGTGGCTCAGTCATTCGATGTCTGCCTTTGGCTCAGATCGTGGTCCCGGAGTCCTGGGATCAGGCCCCACATCGGGCTCCCTGCTCTGAGGGAAGCCTGCTTCTCCCTCTCCCACTCCCTGTGCTTGTGTTCCCTCTCTCATGGTCTCTCTCTCTCTGTCAAATAAATAAAAAAATCTTTAAAAAAATTTTAGATATAAAATATTGTAGATTTTTATTGTAGATATTTGTAGAGGAGTTAGAGAAGACATCCATATTCCCAACATACAGTTCTAACATTTTACAGCCTATGCCAACTCATTAACCAACTGAGCCACCCAGGTGCCCCTAGTAGGGATTTTTTTTGTTTTATGTTTTTTGGTTTTTTGTTTGTTTGAGGGAGGGTGTGCACGCATGAGAGAGCAGGGAGTGGGGAGGAGGACAGGGAGAGAGAGGATCCCAAGCAGGCTTCACACCAGTGCAGGAGCCCAATGCGGGGCTCAATCTCATGACCCTGAGATCATGACCTGAGCCAATATCAAGAGTCAGATGCTTAAATGACTGAGCCACCCAGGTGTCCCCATTCGTTTTTTAAAAAACAAACATGAAGTTACGGTGAAGGGTTCGCTCCTGATCCCAGTGCTCTCCCTCTACCCAGAAGATCGCCATGACCTTGACAGCGGAGTGACTCCCTCGCATCCGTGTCAGTGCACCATGACTGCACGCATACCCATAAATGCACACTACAGGTTGGCTGTGTACTTGAGACAAATGGTAGCATATAGGATATAGTCTGTATTCTGCCCTTGTTACACAGGAACCTGAGGCAGTCGTCTCAGTACTCCACTGGATCCGTGTGCACCACAAGTGATCCAGCTCTCTGACGGCTGAGCCTTGACCGTGTCCCAACATTACTCAGAACCTACCATGTATGCCACACACTGTGCAGGTACTGAAGACCTAAGAAAAGAAATTCTGTAATACTAGCCTGTGGGCCAAAAAGAGCAAGCTCCCTTGTGGAAATGCCAGTGTTGGAGGAATCATGCTGACCACACCAGCAGCTGTGGGTCTTTAGGTATAGAGCTCAGGAAGGAACAAGGCTTAGGAAAGGAGGCTGAGGTCTCACGCTGATGGATGGAGGCCAAAGCCACAAGCACAGAGAAGCAGACCAACATAACGTGGGACGAGTCAGTCCACAGCAACACGAAACCTAAACGTCATTTTATGCCACTAAATGGAGCCGCCGGTATACAACAGAGTACCAGAATAGAAGGTCACTCTACAACACCCCCAGGTCAGACCAGCCGGGAATGATGGTCCTCTCCAGCAAGTCCTGCAAAAGACCCGCAACCGTGGCAGGTCTAGTGTGTCTGACGGCTGTGAATGTAAGCACAGGTCATTGCCTAACACCTTAAATGCATGTGGCCAGGGACACGGCCGGGATTTCAGCCTTCTCCCAGCATCCTAAGGGTGCATTCCCGAGTCTACAGCCGGGTAGGATTCTGAGGTTTGCCAGCAGCTGCCTGTTCATACCCCCAGCCGCTCTGGGAAAATGACCTTGCAACGAACAGGTGGTTTGTAAAGCCAAAGGGTAATAGAATTATATCGTGCTCGTCCGCATGTGTCCATCAGCTCTGCAGACCTCAGCGAAAACCATCACGTGAGAACGTGAGACCAGCCACAAAGAGGCGGGCAGGTGTTTCCCAGGGCAGGCGGAAGGGCCGGGTAATGAAGCACAGGGTACCCAGCCCAGGGGGCCAGCTCCGCCCAAGCAGGTGCCTTTTGCAGCAAGGAAGGCCTTTTGTGAGGAAAACAGATGCGATGTTAGGTACACGAAAACCAAGCACCCGCTTTCCAGTGGAGAAAAGAGGGAACTTCCACATAAACCCACCAAGGAGAAAGTACCAAGGGCCCCAGGAACGTAGGGGATGGCGCCACCGACTCAGACGGGGCAGCGACTCCACCAGCTGGAGAGGTAGAGCAGCTCTGATGAAGGAGTAACACTGGAGGCAAGTTTTGAAGGGCCTGCAAGGACAGGAAACAGGCGTCCCGGGAAGGGAGGCTCGCCTAGGACACACAGCAGCCAGGCTGGGGCAGACAGGCCCGCCTGAAGGCCACTGTCGGTTCGGCGTACAAAGGACGGTAGGCCTCAGTCCGAATCCTAGCGGACTGGGGAGAACGCTGGGTGCCACGCCAAGAACAGAGGACTTCACACCCTACACAGCTCCTGAGCATCTGAGCCAGATAAGGGGCGAGCAGAACGGAGCCTCCGGAAGCTTCACGTGGCAGGTGTCTGTGCAAAGAGCTACCAGACACACACGCGACGCGCATTCCTTTTGTCACCACCCCAGGCAGCTTAAACAGAGGTGGCAACGGCGGAGAAACCAGAGGCAAAGGATTTCAGGCAGCTTGAACATCTTTCTAACAAAAAAAAAAAAAAAAAAAAATGGTGTTGTTCTCTAACTCCAGGTTAGCTCATGAGGAATAGAAGAGACAGCAATGAAATTCCTTTTAAAAAGATATATTTTGACACATCCTCTTGCACAACCCCTCGTCCTACCCTCTTTCAAACTCAAGCCCATACTTCAGAAATTGTTCAGTTTCCCTAATTACCTGGATTATACATTTGAGCACACGGCCATTTAAAATGTATGCATTCGTGGATGTATAATTTATATCCCCCAGCTTCCAAAAAGGACTGGTGGCAAAGCAATTTATTTCATACTGTCTTTGCCAGTCACTTCTGCATACCCATCTCATCTATCCATCTCCAGAATAAACTTCTTGGGAAGGGTGGTGTACTATACTTCTTTGGTTTCTCCCAAATGCTCACCGACAGACCATGGTAGATTGATTTCTCTTGCCTCAGTAATAGCGATTGGGGCAAAAAGTCTTTATTATGTCCATTATTCCTGGCCAGTCACCTGGCCTTCCAGAGGCAAGTCAGCTTTCTTTTTAAGTATCATTTGTTCAAGTTCATCTGAAGCTCACATTGTAGGAACTCTTCTTTAGGGGTTTGAAATATGAAAAACCAACCAACACTTTCTCTGAGGAAAACTTATTTGTCCCCCCCAAATTATGTTGAAAATCCCCAGTGGGATGGTGTTTGAGGTGGGACCTTTGGAAGGTCATCAGGTCCCAAGTGAAGCCCTAACGCAGGGCTAAAAAGACCAGAATTATCCCCCTCCTGCTACACGAGAATGCAGTGAGAAGACTGTCTGGTCTGGGCCTTAACAGACTCTTGGGCTCCCCAGCCTCCAGAATTTGGAGTTTACAAGCCACTCAATTAGTGGGATTCTGTTATAGCAGCCCAAATGGAGAGAAACAGAGGGATTCCAGGAAACACTATCTATAGGATGTTGACTAACATCCCTCATCGGGTTTGCCTCTATATCCATCTAGAACTCAACAAGCAACCTCCATATGCTCTACAAGCTGCATTTACAATGAACTGGGCAATCACCATGACCCCACCATAGGAGGGTTTTCTGCTGTACTCCTGCTCCCTTTTTAAAAATCTTTGTTGTTTTTTTTAAACCAAGATTTCAAAATGTTTTTTTTTTTTTTTTAAATCAAAGCAGAGAAGCCTCCTAGCATTTTATGTACTGAAGTCTTCCTACAACTGACCTGGCATGAGTTACAATGCAACACCGGGGACTTACTACCTCTTGGATCCATTCAGAAAGAACCACATTGTCTCACCACTTCCCCTACAACACAGTCCCACATCCTTCTACAGCGTTAAGTGAGGTTTTCTTTATCAACATGCAAACAAGCTGGTTCTAAGTTCTAAATGCGGAACTCGGAATTCACTTTTGCCATAGAAACCATCCTAGAAGAAATAGGTTCCCAGGACAGCCCACACGACCTACATACCCCGAACAGAGTAAGCCTGCTTCTACAAAAAAGGGCATGTCCAATCAGCTCGCAGCAGGTATGTGCCTGGGGACTCTTGTGCCACCTGCATCAGGGAATGGTCCTAAGAGGGGGCCCTGCCTGAAGACATGGAAGGGCACCAGCCCCACGTCTGCCGATGGAAGCACTGCAGCCACTCGTCCCTGGCCAAAGGCAACCAGCCTGAGTCCTCTAGTACCACTCAGAACTGGAGGTTTGCAGATGTGTTGCTAACTATCTGGCAGCGCCCCTCGTGGCAGCTCTGATTCACCAGGGAGCATTTGGCAAATGTATGGTGCGTGTCCTGTCCTGTCTCCGCCACCCCCCCCCACCCTGCGCTACACCAGGTCACGGTTCTGTAGCACTCCATCGGCTCAGTCTCCTAGGGCATTTACAAACATACGCGTTCAACTTATTCCCATACCTGCCCTTTTATTCTCAAGTTCAATACTCACAAATATGAAAAGCTATCACTACCATTTACAGATGGCACTTTCATAGTATTCAACGTACACTCATCTCATCCCTTAATTCCCACGACCATCCCACAAAGTAGGTATGCTCAGATTAAGGGATGCCTCTGCAACAGAAGGCGACTGGTAGCCCCAAACTTCAGCCCAAATCTAGCTAGTCTTCTGTCGCCTTTCTAGGGGTACTGGCTGTGGCTTTCCTGGTGCAGGAGGCCCTCGGTGTCCACAGGCCGCCATTTGTTTGTCAAATTAGCCACAGGCCCAGAGCCACTCACTGCCGCACCCCGTGCTGCGGGGCTCGGAAGCCCCCGGACTGGTGTTCAGTGTCTGCTCGCAGCCTCTCCCCATTCAAACTCCATTTACATACAGGTTTGTACTAAAAAGCTCCCAAAACTTCAAACACACTAAAAGGGAAAAAGGGAGGAAGTTAGACAAGGAAAAGCAAAGTCTGGCCAAGGGGAGGATGCACTCGAGCCATCCTCAAACGCCTGAGAAACAAGAGACCCAGTCAGGGCCGCCCCCCCCCACCCCCGCGCGGGCGCGCGCAGAAGTACAGCGGAGCCAGCCGCCAGGAGCCTGGGGCTATTTCGAGCCCGTGACTTCATGAGGCTCCAGCATCAGTGATGCTTCTGCAGGTTTCTAATTTCAGCTGCAGAGACAGAGTCCAGGAAATGAGGCAGACATATCTTAGGGCCTGCAGAAACAGAAGAATCCGAATGAATAACCAATCGCCTGCCTTGAAGGGATTTCAAATAAGAGGCTCAAAAGATGGGAAAAGATGAGCAGAGGAAGTGGTAGGCAAGGAGCCCAGAGGGGCAGACACAGCCCTGAGCTAAGACCCTGAAGAAGCATGAAGCCAAGTCACAGTGATGGGCGAGGCAGGAGAAGGCATCACTGGGCCTTCCATCTGAGAAATGAGCAGAGAAGACACAAAGAACTTCAGTGACTTGCCCAGATTCACACAGTGTAATGGGGAAGGGAGATTAGAGAGCAGAGCTCCTGCTTCTGGCCATTGTTCTAACCTACCTGAGTAGAGCAGGTGCATTTGAAGCCCATGGTTTGGGCCCAGAGTTAACAAAAAAGCACCCAGTCCGCTCAAAGAGCTCTAGAAGGGTTATAAGGTGCCATAGAAACTGTGGAGTTCCTGGAAGGAGTTAGTCAAATGCTTGGCTGGACCCTAAGTTTGAGCTTTCCAACAGGGCAATATTCAATTTTGTAAAAAGCCACCACTGTGAATGAATGCCAGTGACATGCTGGAGCTCAAACTGAAATTAAGGGGGTAGCAAATGATACTGGAGTCAGTAGGAACAGAACACATTAAGTAGACACTCTAATATTATTTGACTTACCGAATCACTGAATAAATGTCAGGACTGTTAGGCTCCAAAAATACTTTACTTTCAAGAATTTGAAAGCCTATGCATGACATCAAATTCAGAATCCATAAAGGAAAAAGACTGACATATTTGACAGCATTCATTATTTTTTAAAAATTTATTTTAGAAAGACTGTGCATGTGAGCAGGGTGGTGGGGAGGGGCAGAGGGAGAGGAGAGAGACAATCACAGGCAGACTCCCCAGTGAGTGCACAGCCTGGCACGGGGCTCCATCCCACGCCCCTGAGACTAGTACCTGACCCAAAACCAAGAGATAGATGGACATTCAACCCACTGAGCCACCCAGGCACCCCGACAACACTTTTTTTTGTAAGAGTCTCCACAAACAGTTTTAAGATCAAATGGCAGAAGAAACATTCACCATCTGACAAAGGTTTACTATCCATTATTTTTGAAAAGCTCCTTCAATCAGGTACAAATTATGAGCAACCTAGAAAGAGACGACCCCAGGAACTACAAAGAGTCAGTCAACGTAAGAAAAGATACCCCACCTCCACCATGATTCAAGAAATGACCATTAAAGGGGCACCTGGGTGGCTCAGTCATTAAGCGTCTGACTTCGGCTCAGGTCATGATCCCAGGGTTCTGGGATGGAGCCCCTCATCAGACTCCCTGCTCAGCAGGGAGCCTGCTTCTCCCTCTTCCACTCCCCCTGCCCGTGTTCTCTATCGCTGTGTCTCTACCAAATAAATAAATAAAATCTTAAAAAAAAAAAAAAGAAAGAAAGAAAGAAAAGAAAAGAAATGACCATTAAAGATACCGTTTTTTCAACCTATGCATTTGGCCAAAAAAATTTAAAAGCTGATGATATCAAGAGGTGAGGAAATAGGAACATGCCCCCGGCTGACGGAACCGTAAGAGAATGACACCCGGACAGCCGGCAGCACGTGTACGGGATGGAGTCCACAGGGGTGTGGCCCGCAGCATGGTCTGTTGTTGTAAAATTGGAGAACTGACCTAAGTTTCTATCAACAGTGGTGCAGGGGGTTGGGGGTTAAGAGCATCGTGCAGTCATCCCTGTGAGTCTCATAGTCCTGAATAGTAGAGAAGTACATGTGATTTGAAAAGATAATCGAGGTATATTAAATGGAAGATGTAAGTTAAAAACATATGGAGTATGATCCTTGTTTTAAAAAAAGACACCTATGGAGGCATGGTCTGTGTATGCAAAGGGCTGGTCTGGGAAGTGTATACCAAAACTTGAATTTCTCTCTGAGCAGATGGGATTAGAGGGGAGGAGAAGTGTTGAAAAGGAGAGTAAGGTTAATGAGGATACTCATGTGGTTTTCTGCGTCTTTCCTGTTTTCTATCATACTCCTGAACTCTCTTGGAAGGAATTCAATCAAAATATTAAAGATTCCATAATGAAACACCTGGAAAATGGTGGTTCATCCTGAAGGGAAGGAATAAGCCATCCAGGGGAGACTTGCAGAGATGACCCCCCACCATATGCTCTTGCCCCATGACAATACTTTGTGCAAAAAAGAAAAAAACTACCAACAGGTCATTGTTGATTTTATCAAATATTTAACACAGACCGAGTACTCCGGTGTCCTTAGACTTCTTCACCCATGCACCTGGTACAGAACACATGATGCCGCTTGATGCAGTACTAACTGTTAGTATTGATAGTTAACTATTAGACCAACAAAAACTGAAGCCAGGGCTCACTTCCTATGAACCTGCCCAGCAACAGACACCTGCAGGTTTTAAACATTTCCTGCACAGCCTCTCCCACAGCGGGACCCTCTTCAGCACACCCATTTCAAGAATAAAAATAAAAATGTACTCCCACTAAACTAACTTCTGCTGCCATAGTCTGCCTGTCAAAGCCATTTATCCTCTGAGGACTGATGCCTTGGCACAGCCAACAATTCGGCCCATGAAACAGAAGTGAGAGGAATTACTTGCATATTTCCCTCTTCAGCACACCGTGGCCTACATTTAACCCATAAAGTCAGGGGACTGAAGCAAGACCTTTTTAGTATCAAGACTAAAAACAGGTTGGGGTGCCTGGGTGGCTCAGTCATTGGGTGTCTGCCTTCAGCTCAGGTTGTGATCCCAGGGTCCTGCAATTGAGCCCTGTGTCCAGCTCCCTGCTCGGTGGTGGGCCTGTTTCTCCCTCTCCCACTCCCCCCTGCTTCTGTTCTTTCTCACGGTCTGTCAAATAAATAAATAAAATCTTTATTAAAAAAGACTAAAAACAGCTTTATTCCGGTGGCATTTCTGCTTCTCCACTGGATACAGATGAATCAGGCAGGCATACATACAGGGCTCCATGAGTGAGGACAGGTGTCCTCACTGAGCCACAGACACACCCATGTCTAGCCTCCTCTGCTACTAAGGCAACCATCTGTGAGGCCAGCTGACTTTTTCCGAAAGGATCTATGATCATCTAAGAGACCAAGTTAAAAGAATGAACCCCGTGGCCTTGGCTGACGAGCTACTTGCTCTAACCACCTCCGAGGAATGTTCCACGGTACAGAGGGCCTCACATCAACAGAGCCACCAGAACTCACACGCCCCGAAGTGAGTCATGCCATTCAAAGCAGTCTTCCAAGAGCCCAAATGATGGCTGCTGTGGCTCCTACAAAAACCTTCAGAGGCATTATTCTTGAGTATCTCCCTCAGGGGTAAAAATGTTGTCTCTTTAGTGACAATGGAGTCAAGTGGATGTGTGAGTAGGTCCCAAGGTAGGTCCCACCCACCTCTGAATCCTCAATACTCCTAGTACCCATCCACTCTCCTGGTCACCCAGGCTCAGAACCTTGGAAAAGACTTTCCTATGCTTCCACACTCAACAACGAGATGACCAAGTCATGTTCTGTCCAAACATCTGAGAATGAAGGGAAGCATTAGGCTGAACCATATGAAATAGCCCCCACTTGGCCATTTCTGATCTACAGAAAGGCAGCTTTCCATGACTCACCTATACCAAGTCAATATGCATAAAGTAGGCATTTCTGGGACCAAAAAGGACCTGTGGTCACCTAGCATCAAAGCCATCACCAAATCCTTTCCCACCTGCCTCCCCCACCAACTCTCCCCTTCCTCATGGGAATCTTCTTGGTCCAAACATTTGCTTTGTTCCTTTCAATATAGGTTGGCGACTGGCCCAGTCTCTCTCTAACCAGTCCTACCAGCAGCCAGTAGATCCACCTTCTTCAAACACCCACCTGGTATTGCCAAGGTTCAGGAAGGATCAGTGCTCCCAGAGGCCCTTTGAGACCAAACATCCTAGGCTGTTGTTCAAGGCCTTCTGGACTCAGACTCTCCACTGGCCATGGTTTCTTCTCTGTCTCTCAGCCTGACCTTTAAGTCCTTTGCCACTGGCCTGGGCACACTGAATAGTCCTTCAGAAAGAAAAACGGAAACAAAGACAAAAACCCCAATCCCGTCCCCACACTGTCTTGCCTTCCTGTTCCTGCCGGGGCCCAGCACTGCAATCTATACTGGTTCCTCAGCATGCCGCGATATACCAACTACAGCCAGACACCGTCTGCTCTCCGCTCCTCTGGGAAGCCCCACGGAGCCAGCAGACCCTGTGGCCTTACCTGGCACCCACCCACGGGGCCAGTGTGACCAGGCACTGTCACTGCCCCATGTAGTTAAGCGAGTCAAATCAAATTACTCGATTTCCTGGACAAGTCAAGTAAATTTCAAAATCCTGCTGCTGATATGGTTCCCTCTTCCTGGAATGTTCCTATCCCTCCCCCATCTCATCCTCTTGAAATCCTCCCCATCCTTCTTAAGCCTTCTGACTTTCCTCCCACACCCATTCCCCACAGATGAACCTTGCAAACCCATCCTGCCTATCTCGGGGCATGCCATCGCACCTGGCTGGACCCAGAGCTATTAATACACTTGTCTCAACCCAACTGAAGGCCCCAGGAAAGTAACCCTAACCACTCTTTTGATTCCCAGAGCTAGGACACTACCTAGCCCAACCAAAGCATTCAAAAAAGACTGAGTGATACAGCAGAAACCTGTCCAGTCCATGTGCAGCTTATAAAATGGTTGGAACACAATCCAAAGAGAATTTCCAAAACTTGAGCAATAGCAGTATGGTGAGAAGATTCCTAAAGTTACTTCATGCAACAATAAAACGTATCTAGACATGCAAGTTCTGGTCTGTGTGTTAACAATTCCATCACTGTACAGTAGCAGAATGCGGGGCTTATTTCTCAGGCAATGAGCATGATGGCTATGTACATGGAACAGGCAAAAAGTCTTGGTTCCCGATAATGTATCATCAAATGACACAAACCAGGTATCAGAGGAGGAGAATCAACATCTAACACAGGTCCCAAGCCTTCGCAAGGCCTAGAGGCAAACCCATGACAGCTCATGAAGCAGGTACAGCTGTCAGAGGACCAGGTGCCAACAAAAAAGCCAGGGCAACAGACCACAGACCCTGGGGAAACCAACATTCAAGACGCACAGAGAGGGCACAGTGACAGCAAAAGGAAAGGAGATAGCAGGACTTGGGATGGCAAAGGGACGTCATGAGCCAAGAAATAGATATGCAACCTTAAACAAAGGGGAAACTCCATACTGTTTTTGCCAAAGAGGTTAGTAGTGTGAGCCAGGAAAAGACAAGACTGACCAGCTTCCAACAAGTCCAAGGAAGAGACCACCTCTCAAGATCAGAGTCAATGACTCGCTGCAGTGAAGATATTTCACACTCCCCCACAGTGTAGTTTGCTTGTATCTAACGTTCTCCATCAAGCAAGACAATCTGTTTGTTTACTTAGGACTATCCTTTGAGTTAATACTCAGATTCATGGAGAGAAACGGACTTCAAGAAGCGTAGTAGCTCATAGGTGCTCTGCTCGAACAGTTTCAGGACCAAGGTGCCCACTGGGAATTACTGCTTCAGAGTTACAGGCTGCAAACCCAGGCACCATGTTCTCTGGATTCCAATCAAAGCAGAACATTGATGTTAGATGTCCCCAGTCAAAATCAGTAGGTGATACAACCACCAAGTACCAAACTAGTCGTCATGAACACAAAGACGAGAGAGACACGAACCTCACTCCAAGTAGCCCGTAAACCACAACTTCACTTCAGAAACATGGGACTATTCAACTGCGTGGCAAAGACTGGAACTGTGATAATACGGGAGTGTGGCAAAGGCTGCCGGAGGTGGCAGAACTTGGAACTGAAGGAACAGGCAGCAAAAGGCTTAGAAACAGGAAAGAACTAATGTCAATGACTACGCAGTAAGCGCTCCCAGAGGATCCAAGCAGGGAGTGACAACTGCCTGCTCTTGGGCCACAGGTAACTGAAGTACGAACAGAAGACCATGGAGGGGTAGCTCATGGAGGAGCGCAGGTCAGACCCTGCACCTTGGACTCCCAGACCAACTCCTGCCATTCAAGCAAGACCCCAAAATGCCAAGGCCATCTGTTCCCTCTCCCAGCACCCAGCTCTTCGTCCATATTGCCCATCTTGACCCTCCCCTGAAGGAGAGAGAGCAACAGCCTCTGTAGGAGCAACCCCAGCATGGCGCGAAGAGCAGAGTGACCCTCGCCTACTGCTCTCTGGCTTCAGTACAAGGTCCCCGTTTCATGTCCATTTAACACATCTTCTCTGAAACCAGAAGAGACAATCCACAATCCCAGCACGTCTCAGTCCGGAGTTCCTTAATGAGGTGTGAAGCCACGCATTTCCAACTCAAGACCCACTTCTGTCCATCTTTTGTACCTACTACTCTGAATAAAAACTCAAATAAACGGGGGGGGAACCCCATCTCAAGCCAAAAATGCATGTCAAGCGATCGTGGAAAATGGGTTTGGACAGAGAATATGGAGGTTTCTCAACACAGGACGGCATTAGTGGTTCCAGAGCAGGTCAGGGACACGTGAAGACTGTTTCGGGACACTTTGTCCAGCAACAGTGGTGTACACAGGAGAGTCCTGAGAGAACACAAGTCAGACACGGTGCCCCGCTTCCTTCCACTCCCCAAGGTTTGGTCTGGCTGCAGAGCTTTCTGCCATGCCTCTCAGCAAAGTGAAACGTAGCCAGCTCTTGGGACACTCGCCGCCAAGTGCTCACACCTGGAACACAGCAACCGCTCGAGAAGTGAGAGGTTCTCAGCCAGAGATGATCTTGACCATGAGATGGTGAGCGAGGTCAAGACATTTTTGGTTGAGCTGTGAGCGGCTCGCTCTTAAGTGGTAGGGATGGAGCTGTACACCCTTTCAGCAACTGTCCCCGAGTGCCTTCACAGAGGGGCAGCTGAGGAACACAAGGTATCTCCAGTTACTTCTCCCTGCAAATCCAGTTGGCTTCACAGATACTAAGAGACATCCAACATTAGACATGGTATCCTACCCTCTACTGAAAGGACTAACACGGAACAGTACTCAACAGCCGTGTGTGCCTGACATGAGCTTATATGCTCGCTGAAAACACTGGACACAGAGCCAAGCCTCCCTAGTCCACACCAGTGTCCTAAAACCACCTTCAGAGATTTACCTCCCATAACCTGTTTGACATCTTCCAAGCTCAGAGCCACGATTCACAGCCCAGGTGTTTGCTCATAGCCGTCTGGGAGCTGCTAGAAGAGTAAAAACACCACATGCAGGGGTGGTCCAATGACAGCAGAGAGCGGATTTTCTCTCTTCACACATCTGTTTGGATGTTCACTAGAGTAAATTCTTAAATGACTAATTCACAGTTTCACTTTGTCATGGTTAAAGCGAAGTATTTTCCGTGACATCTGCTTCTGCTAAATCAGGATCTTTTCTTCCTCCTGAGTTGTCACACTAAAGACACTCAGCGTGATGCCTCACCCTGGTTTTGTTGCTCGAGCGAGGTCGGGAGAGTGCACCCTTTCAGGCCTGGGAATCCCAGTTTCGCTGAGCTTCTAGAAGTATCTACTCCTGCAGCAACAGGCCCAGTACCAACAAAGCCCCAGATCCCCGTGCAACAGAGCTATCCTAGTCTAAAATGGCCGGCTTGCTACGAAGGGTACCATCACCCTCCAGTTCATGCTTTATTCTTCCCGCAAAGCATGGGACACTGACTGGTTAGACTCCAGGATACTGACTATGACCAGGGAGGGCATGGCCACTGGGGTCCACAAGCTCACACACAGTGCTCTTCCCTGCTCTCCACCTTGTCTTCCAGGCCTAGGAATCAGTAAAGTGAACCCGAGCTAGAGGCTCCTCAGTGCCAGGCCCTTCCTGTTCTCCTTGCTGTCTGTGGACAAGCCAGAGTGCGGGAAGACCCCTCAATATGGATGTGGCCTGGGGGAAGCTGGGGCCAATTGAGGCCCCATGAAATGATTGCTCCAAACCCAGAACTCCACTTTGGAAGCCAATGCCCTTGGGCCCATAGATGTAGTGGAACTTTGTTGACTATGTGGCAACTGTTCCTTAAGAAGGCCTGAGGAAAGACAGGTACTTAGTGAGGCAGTACTCAGGTACCCTTGGGTCCTTATCTATCATCTCTGTACCGTGTAATCTTCACCTGAAGTCCTAAGGCCATCTTCATTGCCATATAATAAGGTTAAAAAAAAACAACAACAACCCTCCCTGAGTATTAACCCCAGGGAAAGGAGATAACTCAGAGCAGGACCGCAGCCCAGCTAGAGAGAAGCCAGGTAACAACCTTCCCCAATAGCCCAGGATTGCACAGACCCACCGAGAAGCTGGAGAAGGAGGGTGGCAGCAAATCAGGAACAGTAAGGCAGAGGAAGAGTCTGCAATTAGCAAACACCCGTGATCCAGGGCAGAAGCTGCTCCAGCCCAGTCCAGCATGGCCAGCAGGAAGGATCTGAACCCAACTCTTCCAAGTAGAGGCCAAAGACTAGGAACAGCAGTGGCCCCTAGGGGCTGGTCTGAAATGCAGAATCTCCCATCCCGATGTAGGAGGATCTCCAAATAAAAATGTCCCCAGCTGTTCTGCATGTGCATTAATATCTACTCAGCTCCCCAAACCATCAGGGCAAAAGGATTACATGAACCTATGACACCCAGAGTTTCTCAAATTCCTTTCTTCCCCCTCCCCATTTTCTGTTTCAGCTCCTAAGAGACTTTTCTGCCCTCTCCAGAGAGTAAGGAAGTAGTTTTTGGTATATGCCCCGAAACTCTTTTCCCCCCACCAGAACAGCAGCAGCCAATCCAGTGGCCTGGAGGTTATCAGCAGGTGTAGTGATCATGCACTCAAAACAGGCTCTGTCTTGTCCTTTCCTTCCTATCCCAGCCCACCCCTCCCTCCTTTCTCTGCCTGGGCTCAGGGTTGCAGGCTCACCCTGGGCTTCCAGCCTCTTCCAGTTCCCAGACTTGCCAGCCCACTTTTTGGCATAGAGCCAACTTGGCATTTCAACAAATCCATGACCTCAATTTACCCAAAGGACCTGAGTTTCACAGAGAAAGGGTGCTGTCTAGCCATTCCCTAAGCCACTAACACCTTGGTCCCCCCTGCCCATTTCTAACTTGTTCGCATGGATACTCTGTCAACCAAAACCACGGAGGCAAGGAATGGCCAAAGACCCTCCACAGTCCAACCCTGCCTGGAAGTTACATCAACATCTCACAATCTTATCATGTTCAAATTCCTTAGTGTGGGCTAAACCCCAATCTTTTTTTCTTTATAAAGATTCCAGTAATGGGTGCCTGGGTGGCTCAGTGGGTTAAAGCCTCTGCCTTCGGCTCAGGTCATGATCCCAGGGTCCTGGGATCAAGCCCCACATCGGGCTCTCTGTTCCGCGGGGAGCCTGCTTCCTCCTCCCTCTCTGCCTGCCTCTCTGCCTACTTGTGATTTCTCTCTGTCAAATAAATAAAATCTTTAAAAAAAAAAAAAAAGATTCCAGTCAAACCCCTAACAACTTTTTCTAACATTATGTCAGATCTTTTTGAGATTTAATCGATCCTAATAATTTGCCATCAAGAGCATAGAGTTCCAAATGAGTAGAACAACCAGGAAGCATCATTCTGGTACAGGGTTTACACGTTATGCAAAACGTACTGACAATCTCCTTGAAAGTACCCATTTTGGGGGAAAAAAATGCTTTGACTTCATTTAGATCACCACTTCAAAAGGTTATATAATTCCGTTGTTCATATCTTCGTCGTGGTTCTTAGCTTTTTTGGGGATTAAGAACAATGCTCAAGTAGTGTAGGCATCAAGACCAAAAGATATTTTGGGGGTGTCTAACAATGGAACCACTTCCTCCCTAATATCATTAATATTACTAACAATGAACTTCTGACCATGCTCTTGTAAGCTACAGCTAAGTCAATATAAATCTCTGTAGCCTTTCCCAAAGTTTAAAAATGACAAACACTTCTCATCCTTTGATACTCAACTTATTTGTGTAGCATTAGCATTTTGGTCTTTTTACCTGGCTCCCCATGAACATATTCCAAGGATCCTATCCACTGAGTGTGCATCTGTGAGCAGACACATACAGACACCCTTCAACTGCTAAGACATCCCCAGGTCTCCAGGTGTGTGGAACCATCACAAGCAAGTTTAGAACTTCTGAGGCGGTGAGGAGCAATGGAGAGATTATTGTTCCTTCTTTGCCTCTCTTCTCAATTCCAGTCCACTTGATTTGTTTTGCACTCTGCAATTACTTAATAACCTTGACTCCTGGTTTCCCTGGAAACCAGCTTACAACCAGAGAAAATGTTAGGGGTATAAAAGTATTTGACATTTCTGAATAAAGGCTGCAGGTTCCTTGCATACTCCTCAGAGGACCACACTCAGGCAAACAGGGATGGAGAACAGAGGTGGGCAGTGGCAAGCCACCAGACCCTAGCAGGAGAGCCAAGAGGCTTTCCCACATGAAGCTGTTACTCTGGAGTCACTAGCATGAGCAGCAGCACCTCCAAGAGACTGCATCTGTGGAATCCAATCTCGACTCTCCACAACAGCGGCACAGGCCTGAGGAGTTGCCCATTGTGGAAACAGGTGGCACCTAAGGACCCGGGACTTGTGGAAGGAGGAAAGGAATGAAGGTACTTCACTTTTCTGGACAGCTAGGATTTGAAAAGAGAGACAGCAAGAAGGCAACCCAGATGACACACCATGTGTGAATCCTACACCTATAAGTGGAGGTGGTGCTTTTTGGTGTCAAGAGGTGCGGCCTGAAAACCAAGCCAATGCGGTGACAGGCTGCCATGTCATCAGCATGCCAGGCCTTGGGGTCAATTCTTACTCAGAGAGTGCACAGATGTGGACTCTGCAAGTGCCATCTAGCCTTGTTAACCTTCAAGCTGGCAGCATGTGGCCCGGCACGCTGCCGGAACGCAGTCAGCGTGAGAAATGACAAAAGCCAGAGCCGTGCCGTTGGCGGCTGGGACCCGCTGGAAGAAACGAAATGGAGCCCTCTGCGACCACCAGCACTCACATCAGACTCACATCAGGAGGACTCAGGAAGGGGTCCTCAAGGATATCTGGTAGCAAGAAGTAAAAGACTCCCTTCCCTTCTGGCGTTTAGGAGAACTGTTTCATTGCAGAGTAAGGATACAAAAAGGCCATCACAGTAAGAATGTGGACCAGGATGAGGCTGTTGGAACCAAGAAGACGAAGACCAGTCATTAGCAGTTGGGCATAAGCACGGTGAGAAGCAGCAAAGAGCTGCTGGTCCCAAGGCAGAGACCAGAGCGGGGCGGACAGCCAGGAGGGCAGAATTCGGAGGGACTCTCAGCTGCAAAGATCAGACAGACGTGGAAGTCAGAACATCATTGCGGTCTCAGCTCTTGAGCAATTATTTTCCCTGAAAACAGTGTGACCATGAACCACAATCTCCTTAACCTGAACATTCTGGACCAGTTACACCAAATCTAGGAAATGTGGTGAAACCTACACCTTAGTCCACCTCAACAAGTTGCAGGATTCCCACCCACCCCCCCCCCCTTTTTTTTTTTTAAGGTTTTATTTGAGAACAAGGGAGTGCAAGAGCGTGAGCAAGCAGCAGCAGGAGAAGAGGCAGAGAGAGAAGCAGACTCCCTGCTGGGCAGGCTTCCAGGCTCCATCCCAGGACCCTGGGACCATGACCTGAGCCCAAGGCAGATGCTTAGCAGTAGATGCTTAGCAGACTGAGCCACCCAGGCGCCCCTGCAGGATTCCATTCTTACAACATTCTTAAAAAGGCAAAACTATAATGATGGAGAACGGATAAGAGGCTGCCAGGTTAAGTAAGATCATTACAAGCAACTGTGTTTGCAGTGCGCATTTTTCTAAAGGAAAAATGGTTCCATCCAATTTTGAAGCAATATGTAACCCCCCAAAATGGTTAAGAAAAACCACTGTGTTAGAATAACAAAGGCGCAGGGCCTCACATAGGCCACTCTGATATGGAGCCCTGGGGGGCCCATCAGTTAAGGGCAAGCACCACCCGAGGCCTCCCATGTCAGCTCGTCCTGGTGATTCTGGTAGAACAGAGCTCCCAGCTGACTCCTTAACTGGCCTCACTGCCACCCTCTCCGGCTTTTGTTCATAGAACCAACTGCAGAGGTAAATCACTGTCCTGTCTTCTCAAAATACTCCCTGGCTTCTCTTTATCACTCGACCACTTACATAAGGAACATCTGAACGACCAGGCTGAGCTTTGTCTATAATTGAACTTCATAAAGTTCACACTGTTTTTGCATCTTGCTACTTTTCCTCCGCAAAAATGGCGATCTGTTCATGGCACTGTGTGTAGGTCAATTTGTTCATTTCAGCGGTTGTGAGCTAGTCCATTGTATAAATACAGTGTTTCGATCTACTTTAAATATCGAAGGCTACTTCACCCATGTTTTAACAACATTGAATCAACCGAGTCCACTTGATTTCATTAGGATTGTAATGAAAATATGTGCACCAAAGACAGAAACTGACAACTCCTCTAAGCAGCCTTCACTAGCTTGATGTTTCTAAAAAGCTCAGAAATGAGAAACTGTGCAGATGGGCCTCCTACTAACATGAATCTTCAATAACCCACCACACTGCTTTAGTAGGCAAATAGCAATCGTCTAGGGTCCTAAAAATAGTCTTGCTCTTTGCTAATAATCTGAATCAGTACTGCTAATGATACTAAATATGTCAACAGAAATCGTGAATACCTTCCCCCTAATTAGCTCTGAATTATTCAAGTCTAACATGAAGCTACACATGTTGCCTCTAGTAGAGCTGAGCTGTGGGGTGAAACACTGTCCTCTCATGCAGTACAGTTCCTGACTTTGAATGGTCCCATATGCTAGGATTTTGTCCTTTTTGACCAAGGCTCCACAAAGAATAAAATCACTGGGCTGATGAGCCTGAATCTTGCTACATGCACCAAGGCTAACAGATTACTAGCGCTAGGAAGACCCTAGAAATCTGGCTCGCCCCTCCGGCTCCCAATCCACAGCTTTCTCTATGCTGTAAGAACAATGAGAAAGTTCCTAAGGCCAATACCCTAAGGGAGGGCACTTGACAGCCCCATCACAGTCAAATGACAGACTGCAGACCTGCTCCAGAAGTAGAACTTGTTACAGGAGAGAGAGAGAGAGAGAGAGAAGAACCATGAATGCTAAGCTGGACAGCCAAGTAGGGACAGGAAGAGCCATAAATTATGAAAACTGTCCCCTAAGAGTTAAGAAGTCCTGTATACCATGCGCCCCAGATCACTAGCTGGCCAGCCTCGCCCACACCTCTCTACTGGTAGGGACTTGGGCAGAGGTGGCAGTGCTCTGGGGACAGAAGCATGGGTCCCGGCCTTCTACCAGCGCTAATGTTGCAGAGAATTGTGTCAGAGCACCTGCTGCATGTCACATGCCTTCCACACACCAATGTCAATCCCCAGAAGGTTCTTACAGGCATCGGAAAATTAGAACAGGTAGTGTCATGGTCCTGCTCGCAATTTTCCACTGGCTCCTGTCCAAGAAGTCTAATGCCCTGTGGTAGCCTCCACAGCCCTGCACAGTCTGGCCCCCTCTAACCAGCCCCGGACATCCTACTCCCTTCAGCTCAGCTCCTGCTGCAGCCTTCCTGTGTTCCTCACAACTGCCAGGCCTCCCCTGACCCCTCAAGCCTGGGCACTTGCTCTCTTTGTCTGGAAATGTCCTTCTGCCAGAAGGACAGCCATGCTGCTTGCTCCCTCACCTGCTTCAAGCCTTTCCCAGAGGTCAACTTGTCCACACAGCCTGAACTACTACCATCACCCCCTTCCCACACTCCGAATTTCCCTTCTCTGCTTCAGTTTTTCCTCCCAGCATTCCACAGTGCCCCCCACCACCACCAATAAAGACTATCTTGTTGGTCTCCCTCACTATTCCTTCTAGGAGCTCTGTATGGGCTAGAGCCAGCCCCCACCATCTGCTCCAGGCACCCCCAGCAGCTGGTACGCACCCAAGTATCAGAGAATAATAGTGCTTCCTCTCATTTTACCCAAGTGGTGGTACTTAACTGGCAAGATCAAGCACTTCTGCTGACCACACGTTACTGAAGACTTCCAGAGCTGGGATTTGATTCTAGATCTGTGGGACTCCAAAGCAGTGCTCTGAACGTGCTCAGCCTCTCAGGACAGTTAAATGTCCTGGGTTTTTAAAAATTTTTTGTAAGGTTTTTATTTTGTTTCAAAGATTTTATTTTTATGTCATCTCTACACCCATTATGGGCCTCAAACTTACAACCCTGAGATTAAGAGTTGTATGTTCTATAGACTGAGCCAGCAGGCGTCCCATGAAGTTTTTAATTCCAGTTAGTTAACATACAGTATAATACGAATTTCAGCTGGACAATATTGTGATTCGACACTTCCATACAACCCCGTGCTCATCACAAGTGCACTCCTTGATCCCCATCGCCTATTTCTCACACACACACACACACACACACACACACACACACACACACACACACCACCCCTCAGTTTTCTATAGTGAACAGTCTGCTTCTTGGTGTCTCTCTCTTCTTTCCTTTGCTCATTTGTTTCTTAAGTTCCAAATATAAGTGAAATCTTATGGTACTTGCCTTTCTCTGACTTATTTCACTTGACATAACACTTCAGCTCCACACAGGTCACGGCAATGGCAAGCCCAAGTGTTCATCAGGCGATGGGTAAAGATGTGGTATATCTATGCAGTGGAAGATTATGCAGCCATAAAGAATGAGATCCTGCCTTGAGAAATGTTTTCTTATCTCTAAACATGTGTCCCTCAAACCATCACACACTATAAATGCAGAACTCTCAAATACAGAGCCCAGAAGATCGAAGGAACCGAGCTCTTACTCCATTAGTCAAGAATTTCCAAAAAGATATATGTAGCACGGATTGAGGAGAATAAGTTTGTTTTAGGGCTATTAACCACCTGAAAGATCTTAGTGTAGAATACAAATCAAAAAAATATATATGAACAATACAGTTAATAGGCAAAAGGTAAAAACAAAACCAAACACGAGTTCAGATGAGAAAATGTCTTACTAAACACAAACATCAGAAAAAGATCCTACATGACAGTGCTCTATAAACAGAATCACAGCAGATATGAGAGCTACTTTAAAATGGTCACAGTAATGAGATTTCTACAATACTGAGATTTCTTTTTCAGGATTATGTCACATTCCCTCTGGAAAGGTTCTGTTAACGTTTTCATTCTTTGGCAGTGATCACTACGGAAACAGTGGGGAAATAAAGCATAAGAAAAGAAATACTGCTCAAATTTGATGAGCTCCACGATTTCTAAAGTAGAAGTCGAGGCTGTGCCTTCTGTTCTCCACATTGTTGACCCCAGGGTTTAACTGCTACCAATTCATGAGTTTGTCGTGAGGCCACCACTAAAGGTGTCACTAGTGCCGTTTATAATCAGGAGCATTTCTTGCTAGAGAAGTCCAGTAAGTTCAACCAATTCTCTTACCGAAGCAAATTCTATTCACAAAACTGCCGATTTCCTCTTCTGCAAAAGGCACTGTGCAGTTAATTGTTAGTCACAGACCAAAACAGGTATGTACCCAAATTCAAGATCATGATTCAAATCAGTAGGCAGAAGACCAGACCCTTCTGGGTCTCATTCTCTTTGCACGCTCCAAACAAAGTTCTCCAGACAGAATTCCTCTTTCTCTCAAATACAGGTTCTCTAGATGAAACTAGTTAAGCCAGAACTCAAGAGAACCAGAGATTGACTGAGAACCTGATCTTCCTTCAGGGGTCAGTCCTAACTAAGATCTAGAAAAAGGCCATGATGGTTCCTTCCATTGCCACCTGTCTCACATCGTATGGCCATTACCACCAGTAATTAAGGCTCTGCAGTTTGTGCTAATCAAGTTAGCTCATGAAGGTCAAACTAAGTTTACACACTGAACATAGGATGTTGGCATCGAAGTCTCAGCCTTCTAGGTCATCCCTCTAACCTTCTCAAAGCCTGCCTCCTACCAACTCATCCCTGCTTCCTAGAGGGCAACTTGAGCACACATAAGAGTCATTTGGAGACATGTTTATGCAGCACCTACTATATGCTGGGCAGGCCTTAGGCACTGGGGTTGGAGCAGAGGAAGAGTCAAGGTCACTGCACTCATGGAACTCATGAATGGTCAAGGGGAGAGACAAAATTAGACACAGGAACCTACTGCAAAGAAAAGTGTGATGAGGGGCTTGGAAGCAATCCAAGAAGGGGAACCCAGACTGGGGCTTTAGAGTAGTCAAAGGAGGCCTCTCCGAAGGGTGACCCCTGAGAAACAATGGAAGTGAGGAAGCAAGGCCTGTAAATATTGAGTGGGGGAAAGCTTAACAACAAAAAGATCGGAAGCTCTTCTCTAGGAGAACTGGGATGGGCTTAGGAATCCACGTTTTTAATAAACCACCAACACAACTGTATCACAGGTGGTCTGAGAGCCTCATGTTGAGAAACCCTGCTACAGAATAAACATGGAGTTCTCTGTACACGGTGATGACAATATTGACCCAAGTTACAGTATGAACACAGAGACATCCCAACAAGAGGTAAAGACAGGGCTCCTACGAAGCCCGCCATCCACCCATCACCCACCGAACCAGGTTCCACAGGCAGACACGTGGTAGGGGCACCCATGGCCCTCGGCTTGGAAACGCCACGCTGCCCTGAGCAGCCAGCCACCACCAGCCAAGTCTTCCTTTGAGCACCCACTATGCGTGGCACCTGACATGGTTGATTCCCCTTGTGAAAATCTCTCATAGCTTCAGGCCCTTTAGGTCCTAATATACCCTGTGTCTCTCTTCCATTATGGCAATTAACACCCTCACACACGCACGCATCCACACACTGAAGGTTTCTAAACTAGCACAAAGTAGGAGCTCAGTAACTTTTTGTAATAAATAACAATGACTAATGACGATCTTAGAATCCCTTGTTGGAAAGACTTATGAAAATGAAGCAATTTCCAACACCCTCCAGTGTAGCGACTTCCTACTTCCACTACAATAAAGTTGTATTAAAACAAACTGGGTCATTTATTTCAATGAGACATTCATTAATGCAAGACGATCATCAAATCTCCAACACCCAATCCTATCACCAACATTAAACTTTCAAATAGTTTAATTAAGGTTACATGGAATCTCAGTGACTGCTTATGAATAATGTACCACTAGAGCCTTTTCCCACCACCAGGATTCAATAGTATCCCCCGCCCCAAAGATAGAGGAAACTGATTCAGTGGTCCCCTTCACCCCCTCCCCAACCACCCACACTGAATGTAAGTAGGCATTTTTGAAAGCTCCCATCCACAGTCTCCCAAAAAAATCTGCTCACCTCTGGCCAGCCTTATTCTAAATACTGGGCACATAACCATGAACAGGGCACACAAAAATACCTGTCCTTGGAAAATTTACCATTCTAGAGCATTTTTAAGAAGTACTTTGACCTAAAACCAGAAGCCTGATCTGCTCTCCCTTGAGTCCCTGATGCCTCCCTGCTAGGACTTTTTCTCTCTTTTTTTTTTTTTTTTTTTTTTTTTACTAACTTTACCATGGGACTCACCATGATTTGGAGGCAGATAACTACATTTCATGTTTGTGCTAAAGATTAGGGGCAAGTGAACAAAGACAAGCTCATTGCCAGGCCATGGTTTAATTATTCAAGTCAGAGAGCTGCTATTTCCTTTTCTTTATGTCTGGACGTGAAGTGTGGCCTGTGTGGACGTGAATCAGGCTCAGATGGGGAATTATAATTTGTTTCTGTACATTACGGAGTGTCGGAAAGAGGGGCACCTGGCTGGTTCAGTCAGTAGAGCGTGCAACGCCTGATCTTGGGGAAAGATGTTTGAGCCCCACATTGGGGGTTAGAGCTTTCTTAAAAAAAAAAAAGAAAAAAAATTAAAGAATATTCAAAGATTGTCCAAAAGAGCACCGACTACCCAGAGGTAGGTGCCTCGGGGCCTGTGTGGGCAGAATCTGTACAGGGCCTCGCTCACGGCTGAGTCCTTCAGGGAGCACCTCCTAAAGGTCCCTCCTGCCCCCCCTTCCCTTCCAGGCTTTCACCGTTATCCTCCACAGGAGAACTCAGGCTGCTCTTATCTCCCAGGCATCTCAAATGCTATTTTAGCTTCAAGCACATGAGAGTTTAGCTTTTGTCCAAAGCCTAAAGAGCTGCGAACACCAATGAAAAAGAGAACACGCAATTAACTCCTTTTATCGATTTCCCCAGTTAAGTCCCGAGACTGAACAAATGGGATCAGATTGCAAAAGATTAAACTTCCACCTCATGGCCCCGTTTCTATCATCAAGATCTCTCTGCCACCTGAGCTGGATCTCATGGTCCTTTGCCTCCTCTGTGAGGCATCCAGCTTTCGAGGCTGACTTCATCTGGCTTGAGGTCAGCCTGACAAAAAAAGGGCAGGAGGCAAGTGTTACTACCATGTTACCGATGAATAAGCTGAGGCATAGGTAGGAGAAGAAGAGGACAGAGTTCGGTTTTCTTTTAAAAACACTATATTAAAAAAAAAAAAATCAGTAGGACACCTGAGTGGCTCAGTGGGTTGGGCCGCTGCCTTCGGCTCAGGTCATGATCCTAGGGTCCTGGGATAGAGTCCCACATCGGGCTCCTTGCTCAGTGGGGAGCCTGCTTCTCTCGCTGCCTCTGCCTGCTTATGCACGCTCTCTGACAAATAAAATCTTTTTTAAAAAAATCACTATATTTTAATACTGAATTTGTGTTAAAATTTGGACAATGCACAAAACATCGAGTCAGAGTTGCCCAAAGAGAAAGGAAAGCCCATGTCTCAACTAGGGCCCAGGAGCTCAGCTAATGGACTCCCAGGCAGCCTTTACAGCCATCCCACCATATTCCTGGGCGGGTCCAGCCTGACATGCCACACATGGACAGAGGGGAGGAGCCCGTTGAGGCATCAGGAGGCAGGAAGGAAGAGTGTGCCAACTGCTATCTTTAATAGATGGGCACTGGCAACTATAAAATTCATTCCCTCGGTGGATTATTTTCCCCCAAACCCCCGTGCTTGGCACGAGGATTACACTGTGACCAAGAAAAATAACGTGGTCAGTAGGAATTCATGCCGGCTGCTGTCATTTAGACCAAAAACTAGTCTTCCGACTGCAGTACATTCCACGAGCACGAGTCAAGGAGGCAGAGAGGGAAGAGGAAGACCCAAGAGCACCAGACGGACACCCCTCCACCCAGGGGGTGCAGTGCAGTGTGGGGCCCCAGCCCAGAGCTGCTCACCAGGCTGCTGTCCTCCTCCCAGACAGGCTCTGGACGCTGAACCCCACAGCGGTTTGAGCAGGCCAGGCTCTGAACACGGCAGACCTGAGGTCAAGCTCTGGCTCCCCTACATCCTGCCCGTCTGACTCTGGGGGAGGGAAGGGCCCCGAGGCCCAGACTCTGCATCTGTACAACAGAGATCCCAGAGCACTCGTGTACTGCCCTCACAGGGGCATTGGAAGTGACTAAATGTTTAAAGCGGTCAGCAGAAAGCCTAACACGGAACATGTGCTTTCCGTGTTAACTAATTTTTTTTTTTTTTTTAAGATTTTGACAGAGAGACAAGTAGGCAGAGCAGCAGGCAGAGAGATGGGGGGAAGCAGGCTCTCTGTTGAGCAGAGAGCCTGATGCAGGGCTCGATCCCAGGATCCCGAGATCATGACCTGAGCTGAAGGCAGAGGCTTAACCCACTGAGCCACCAGGTGCCCCTTAACTATTATTACTAAACAGAGTAAAGCTTTGGAGGACTTCTACCTTCTCCAACTATCCCTGGTAAAGGATATTAAATTTCCAAACTATCGCAAATCAGTGATTTTGGAAAACAGTAAGAATAAAGCAATACAACCAGAAAACAATCCCGAGAAAAATCGTGTGCCTGACAGTCCAAGCAATGTCAAATTTATTTCTCACATAACTTCCAAAGCTGCTCTAGTTCTCCGAGGTCCCCAGGACAGCACTTAGAAGGCTCACCGTGTGAAAGGTACCCACGTAATCCTCAAAGAGCCCAGAGGGGCAGACAGGCTTCCAAGGGCTGCTGGCTTCTAATTAAGGGGTAACTGAGGCCTCGGGGAGAATCAGGTTTATGTAATAAAATTATACAACCCCGTTCTCGATTCAGACATTTGTCTGAGCTGGTCAAGCATGTTCCAGTGTCAGCTGATTCCTTCAGAAGCTTCAACTCCCACTGCCCTAGAGGGAATTTGGCAAAGACATAAAGGACCAGAACAGAATAAAAAGCTCATCCTTCTACTTGAGGGCTGGTGCCACCACACCTGGGAGCAAAAATGCAGTGGCCGTAGAAGGGTGGGAGGTGCCAGGAGACCAAGGCTGCCATCAGGTCAACAGGGGGAGGGTGTGCTCGGGTGGTTGTCTCTCCAGTGAAGCCCATGGGGGACTTCCCGAGACCTGGTTTATGTAGAAAGCCTGCCTTTGCAGAAGAAACCTGCCCACTACTTTCCTCATACCCAGGAAGCTCCCAGACACGCCACACCGTACTCTCGAAGTCACAGATGTAGCCGAGAAAGAACGGGAAAGCCATGAAGATAGACGGATCTGGGTTCTTCTCTGGGCTCTGCGGGTAACAGGCAGTTCGGACTCGAACAAGCCCCGTTCCTGCTCGGAGTCTCCGATTGCTCACGGTACCAAAGGGAGCAAAGCTGAAATCCCTGTCCCACCCCAGCTCCATGATTTGCTGGCCCAAGCAAGTGCACCTTTGTTTGCCCTTGGCATTCACAGACACCTGACTCTCCACACCTGCACCTGTGTCCTTTGCTCAGTCATACCTGCCGTATTAGTGACCATGGCTCACTACTGATCCTGCCCCACAAGGTGGGAGAACAGCCTGACAGATTGCTCTCACCACGTCTCAGCATCTCACTTACCCTACGAGGTTTTCCCCACCACCCTCACACACACATACACATTTCACAATACTCAGACAGGAGCAGGCCCTTGGCTTATCTTCCAAAAAAATTTCTGTGGAAAGGAGTCTTAAGGCTAGACTCAATTAGCCTTATGTAAGGAGGCCTACAGTTATGTAACTTCTACTTGAACTTATATTCCCAAGTTACCCAATATATATAGGGCACCTACCATGGCCAGGCCCTAAAAGTGTCCCTCCAAATCATCCCCATCCTCAGCTGATGGTTTACTACTTATTCATTAAGTCCACTTAGTATAAGAGGTCTAATCATTAGCATGGCTTCAAAATCGGCTTCAAAATCTTACAGAACAGTCTAGAAACATTTCATGTTTTTAATTTTTTTTAAGATTTTATTTGTCAGAGAGAGCGAGCGAGCGAGCGAGCACAAGCGCACAAACAGGCAGAGTGGCAGGCAGAGGTGGAGAGAGAAGCAGGCTCCCTGCTGAGCAAGGAGCCCTATGTGGGACTTGATCTCAGGGCCCTCGGATCATGACCTGAGCCAAAGGCAGTGGCTTAACCCAGGGTCCTGGGATCGAGCCCCACACTGGGCTCTCTGCTCAGCGGGAAGCCTGCCTCCTCCTCTCTCTCTGCCAACTTGTGATCTCTGTCAAATAAATAAATAAAATCTTTAAAAAAAAATACAGTGATTTTCCAATTAAGTGGCTACTTTCTTTAAAGAAGATTCAAATGGCTTAAATTTAAGAAATAGTGAAGAGTCCAGGATAGACTCCGCAAAATAATCATGCCATATGTCCCTTTGTTCCTAGAAGATCAAAGCTCTTGGCTATAGGAGGCAGCAATTACCCTCACTCCGAAGATGTGGCTACTTTTCTTTTACTCTCGATCCTCCCAAGTAACATGTGGAGAGATTTATCCCCTCACTAGCCTTCTCCTGGCTGTGCAGATGGAGAACCGCGGGTGCACAGTGGCCTTCATAAGTTTCTAGTCAACAGCCATCATCTAGGGGCTCACAAAGAGTCTGCAGAAGAAAAGATCACTGCTATTAAGTGAGTAAATGTGCAACAGGATGCTGGTTTCTGAAAATCCAAGAGAAAAGCTCAGACAGGAACCACGTCCTTTGGGCAATAAAGGACACAGGCTTGGTATCACTGACCCATGCTGGAATTGGGTCACTTTTGTAGCAAGAGGCAGCTTCAGCTCCAACTCCCCAAAAAGACTTGCAGCATTTATTGGGTTCACTAGCATGTCAAGTTCTTGATTAGTACAGTGGGAGACAAAGGCAAACAAGCCAGTCCCTGACCTCAGGGAACTTAACCATTAGTCCAGTTAGAACAGTGGTTCTCAAAGTGTGGTCCCTGGATCTGGAGCATCTTCTTCACCTGGGAGCCTATGACAAGTGCACAGCCTCAGACACCATCCTGGACCAGCCAGATCAGAAGATCTGGGGCAGGACTTGGGAATCTGTTTAACAAGCCTTCTGGGCAATTCTGGGACACACCAAAGTCTGAGAACCGAGGTACCAAAAATAGAACATACAAAGTCAATGACAGATAGCATCAGTATTTTTGATATCCTTTAGATACAAACACATCTCATACATAATCCACACATAAAGCCCAACCTTTCTGACAGTAACACATCTGACTGCTACAAGCATTTACGTGTTAAGCCCAGCAATTTGACAGGTAAGACAGCATTAGTCCTGTCCTCTTTGAGAATAAGCAATCTCTGAATATTCATTTGTGTACTTGGAAACTCATTTCAAAAAGCCCTCCGTTAGACTGTAACAAGAGACAAAGAAGAACACTATATATTAATAAAGGTGACAACCCGAGAAGATAGAAGTTGTAATATTTATGCACGTAGCATGGGAGCACCCAAATGCATCAATTCAAAGAAAAACAAAAGAACTAATTGATAATACACTAATAGTAGGATTTTAGCACTTCACTTACACCAAAGGACAGATCATCTAAACAGAAGAATCAACAAGGAAACACTGACTTTGAATGACCCACTGGAACACTTAGACTAACAATCACACTGGAACAGATAAATTAACAGATGAATCCAGAACACTTCATCCTGAAACAGGAGAACACATTCTTTTCAAGTGCACATAGAACACTGTCCACAAGCATCACACATCAGGCCACAAGACAGGCCTCAACAAATTCAAGAAAATCGAAGTTCTACCATCCATGTTTTCTGACCACAACTCAATGAAATTAAGTCAACCACAAGAAAAAATCTAGAAGACCATAAATACATGGAGGTTAAATAACATGTTACTAAACAATGAATGGGTCAACCAGGACATAACATAAAAAAATAAATGGGAACAAATGAAAATGAAAACACAACAGTCCAAAATGTTTGGGATGAACCAAGTGCATTCTAAGAGGGAAGTTTATAAATATAGGCCTTTCTCAAAAGGCAAGAAAAATCTCCAACAACCTAACCTCACACCTAAAGGAGCCAGAAAAACAAATGAAGCCTAAAGCCAGCAAAAGAAAGGAAATAAAGTTTAGACTAGAAATAAATGCTATAGAAACTTAAAAAAAAGTTAGATCAATGAAACCAGGAGCTGTTCTTTGAAAAAATAAGATTGATAAACATTTAGCCAGACTTATCAAAATGAGAAAAGGGCCCAAATAAATAAAATCACAGATAAGAGAGAACAACCAACACCACAGAAATACAAGTTATAAGAGATTATGGGAAACAGTACACCCACAAATTGGACAACCTAAATGAAATGGATACATTCCTAGAAGCATCAAACTGAAATAGGAAGAAATAGAAAACTTGGACCACTAACCAGCAAAGAAATTAAATCAGTAATCAAAACACTTCCAACAAACAAAAGACTACGACCACTAGGTGGTTTCATGGGGGAATTCTACCAGTCAAAGAAAGGTAGGTTAATACTCCATTCTTCTAAAGTTGTTCTAAAAAAAAAAAAAGAAAGAAAGAAAGAAAGAAAAAGAAAAACGAAAACGAAAACTTCTTAATTCATTCTATGAGGCCAGCATTACCCTGATACCAAAACCAGATAAAGATACCACCCCACCCGTCCCCGCAAAAAACAAAAAACACCTTACAGGCCAATAGCTGATGAACCTAGATACAAAAATCCTCAACAAAATACTAGCAAGCTTAATTCAACAATACATTAAAAGAATCATTCATGAGGCGCCTTGGTGGCTCAGTGGGTTAAAGCCCCTGCCTTCAGCTCAGGTCATGGTCTCAGGGTCCTGGGATCGAGCCCCACATCGGGCTCTCTGCTCGGTGGGGAGCCTGCTTCCATTCTCTCTCTCTGCCTGTGTCTCTGCCTACTTGTGATCTCTGTCAAATAAATAAATAAAATCTTTAAAAAAAAAAATCATTCACCACAATCAAGTGGGACTTACTCCTGGATTGCAAGAGAGGTTCAATATTCAAGTCAATCAACATGATAATTAACAAGACAAAGGATAAGAACCGTATCATTTCAACAGATGAAGAAAAAGCATTTGACAAAGTACAACATCCATTCATGTTAAAGCCCTCAACAAAGTGGGTTCAGAAAGATAACACCCGGGACGCCTGGGTGGCTCAGTTGGTTGAACAGCTGCCTTCGGCTCGGGTCATGATCCCAGCGTCCTGGGATCGAGTCCCGCATCGGGCTCCTTGCTCGTCGGGGAGCCTGCTTCTCCCTCTGCCTCTGCCTGCCATTCTGTCTGCCTGTGCTTGCTCTCTCTCTGACAAATAAATAAAATCTTAAAAAAAAAAAAAAGAAAGAAAGATAACACCCAATCTAATAAAGGCCATATATGAAAAACCCACAGATCTCATCATTCTAAATGGAGAAAAACAAAGCTTTTCTTCTATGGCCAGGAAAAGACAGGGCTGTCCACTCTTACCAATTCATTCAATATAGTACTAGAAGTCCTAGCCCCAGCAATCAGACAACAAAAAAGGAAAGGCATATGAATCAGCAAGGAAGAGGGCAAACTTTATTTGCAGATGACATGATGCAATATATAGAAAACCTCAAGGACTCCATCAAAAACAAAACAAAACAAAAACCAGAATACACGTATTCAGTAAAGTCACAGGATATAAAAATCAATGTCCAGGAATCTATTGCATTTCTATATACCAGTAATAAAGTAGCAGAAACAGAAATTAAAGAATTAATCCCATTTGCAATGTACAAAAAAACCTAAGATACCCAGGAATGAACCTAACCAAAGAGTGAGAGACCTGTACTCTGAAAACTGTAAAACAATGATAAAAGACACTAAAGATGACACAAAGAAATGGAAAGACATTCCATGCTCACAGACTGGAAGAACAAATTTGTTAAAATGGCTATACTACTCAAAGCAATCTACACATTTAAGGCAATCCCTACCAAAACACCACCAGCATTTTTCACAGAGCTAGAACAATCCTAAGCTTTGTATGGAACCACAAACGGCCCCGAATAGCCAAAGCAATCCTGAAAAAGAAAAGCAAAGTGGAGGCATCACAATTACAAACCTCAAGTTTGTTAAAAAGTTGTCGTAATCGAAACAGCACGGTAGTGGCACAAAAATAGACATAGTTCAAAAGAACAGAAAACCCAATATATATACAATGGAATACTATGCAGCCATCAAAAGAAATGAAATCTTGCCATTTGCAATGACGTGGATGAAACTAGAGGCTATTATGCTGAGCAAAATAAGTCAGAGAAAGACAATTATCATATGATCTCCCTGATATGAGGAAGTTGAGAGGCAACGTGGGGGGTTTGTGGGGTAGGAAAAGAATAAAGGAAACAAGATGGGATTGGGAGGGAGACAAACCGTAAGAGACTCTTAATCTCACAAAACAAACTGAGGATTGCTGGAGGAAGAGGGGGAGGGAGAGGGTGGTTGGGTTATGGACATTTGGGAAGGTATGTGCTATGGTGAGTGCTGCGCAGGGTGTAAACCTGGTGATTCATAGACCTGTACCCCTAGGGCTAATAATACATTATATGTTAACAAAAAAATTAAAAATTTTAAAAAAACAGAAAACCGAGAAATGAACCCACAATTGTATGAGCAGTTAATTTTTGGACAAAGCAGAATTGAAGGGAAAAACAGTCTCTTTAACAAATGGTGTTGAGAAAACTGGACAGCAACATGCAGAAGAATGAAACTGGACCACTCTTTCACCCTACACAAAAATAAGTTCAGAATGGATTAATGAACCTAAATGTGAAACCTGAAACCATAAGTCTTCGATGAAAGCACAAGCAGTAATTTCTCAGACATCCGCTGGTGCAACTTCTTTCTAGATAGGTCTCCTGAGGCAAGGCAAACAAAAATAAACTGTTGTGACTACGTCAAAATAAAAAGCTTCTGCACAGTGAAAGAAACAATCAACAAAATTAAGGCAACCCACAGAATGGGAGAAGACACTTACAAATGATGTATTAGATAAAGGTTAGCAACCAAAATATATCAAGGACTTACACTATGGTGAGTGCTGTGAATTGTGTAAGACTGATGACTCACAGACCTGTACCCCTGAAACAAGTACATTATATGTTCATTAAAAAAAAAAAAAAACTTACAGACCTCCACATTCAACAAACAAATAACCTAATTAAAAATGGGCAAAAGACAAAGATATTTTTCTGAAGACGACACAGATGGCCAACAGACACGTGGAAAGATGCTCCACATCACTGATCATCAAGGAAATACAAATCAAAACTACAGTGAAACATCACCCCACACCTGTTAGAATGACTAAGATCAACCACATGTGAAGATGCTGGAGAAGGATGTGGCCAAAGGGGAGCCCTCCTGCACTGCTGGTGGGAATGTCACTCTGGAAAACAGTAGGGAGGGTCCTCAAAAAGCTAAAAATAGAACTACCTTACAACCCAGCAACTGCATTACCGAGTATTTACAGAAAAATACAAAAACAGTAACTCAAAGGGATACACGCACCCCTATGTTTATAGCAGCATTTACTTAAAATAGCTAAATTATGGAAACAGCTTCAGTGACCATCCACCTGATGAATGGATAGAGAAGATATGATACAGAGGAGTATTATTCAGCCATAAAGAATGAAATCTTGCCATTTGCAATGACGTGGATGGATCTAGAGAGTATAACGCTAAGTGAAATAAATCAGAAAAACATACCATACGATTTCATTCATATATGGAATTTAAGAAACATGAGCAAAGGGGAAAAGGCAGAACCAAGAAACAGACTGTTAACTATAGAGAACTGATGGTTACCAGTAGACCAAGAGGGAGGAGGGTGAGGGGATGGATTAAATACGAGATGGGGATTAAGGAGTGCACCTGTGAGGATGAGGACCGGGTGCCATACGGAAGTATTGAATCACTAGTATTATACTGTAGTTAACTAGTACTATACTGTATGCTAAAGAACTGGAATTTAAGTAACTTTTTTTAAATGCCCTTTGTTAAGGCATGATCGAATACATTCTTTGGTCCCAATTTGGGAGTGAAAAAAAGGACTTAAGTGAGGATGGTTGTGAACAAGTTCCTATAAAAAGCCAGCAGTTAATTTCTACAATTAAGTCCAGGGGAAACCTCAAGCTCCCCAAGCCCACCCATGAATCGTAAGCTCTGAGCTTTTCCCGCCCAGTCCTTCCAGAAGAGCCAACATCCTACACCTCCACCTGAAGCCAGTCTCCGAAGGCCTGGGAAAGCACTTCCAGCCCCACTGCCTGACGAAGAACAGGTCTCCATGAGCTCTAAGCACATACATGAAAGTCCAGAAGACATCAGTTAAACATTTTTTCTAAGGTTTATTTATTCGAAAGAGAGAGCAAGAACACTCACAAGCAGGGGGAGAGGCACAGGGAGAAGGAGAAGCAGGCTCCCCGCCGAGCAGGGTGCCCACTAGGGCTCAAGCCCGGGATCAGGACCTGAGCCAAAGGCAGATGCTTAACTGACTAAACCACCCAGGCACCCCCCGTTAAACATTTTAAGACTAACTTTGGATTATATAATTCTACATACCATACCATTGCCCCCTTTCTCCCTGGGAGTCTGGTTTTCTTCCTTTCTAGAACTAAAACCTATATTCTGGAAAAGAGGAGAATTAATACCTAAGTGCTCCTTAAAAGCTCTGGGAAGCCCAGACAAAGGAAGTGCATAAAGAAACAAGGCCATTATTTTCTGTCTGTAGGCCCCAGCACTGCCCAGCTGAGCAGGAGAAGGAAAAGCTACACTTCAACAATGCCCAAAGAGCTTCCCAGCTTCAGCTCCTGAGCAGGTCCTATTCTATTACTAAAAAATCCCCTCCTCTTTCAGACTACCACCGCTGCCTGGGGACTGAGCCCACAGACCAGTCTCTGGCTTATGTAACTTCCCCACCACGTGGCACACAACAGGCCTTGCGTCCAAGGGGCTCACCATTCAGTACTCTAACCATTTACTGTACAAAGGAGCAAAAATTAGGGCCCATCCCATCTCCTCCCGCAGTGCCAGGTTTCACATGGAGAAGAAAAGGGTAATGGATTCAAGTGGATGACAGCCATACATTACCCCGCACTTAATGAAAATGGCCTTTTCATTACTGCCTAGCCTCCTACACTCAGTACAATCAAGAAAATGTTCGTCAAATGATTCTAACTCAGTAGAATATAATCAACCTTAAAAAAAAAATGCTGAGACCAGCCAGGAGCACCAACCGTCTCATTTTGTCCAAGACTTTCCCAATTCAACACTCGAAGTCCCTGGTCTGGAGAAACCACAGTCCTAGGCACCTCAGGACCATCGTTCACCCCCAGACCATTAGATCCTAGTCTGTGACTATAGGGAAAATGTGTAGGCGGCACCACGTTTCCAAATCTGAATCCCAACCAATCTTGGAAGGATCATGGCCTTGAGTACCTTAGAATAAGCAGCTCTGGGTGTGAGGAAAATGCAGCTAAGAGCTGGGAGCCAAGGCTCATGGCTCACACCTTGGCCATGTTTGAGAATCCCCTAGAGGGCTTGCTAAACATATCCTCTCCCCCAAAATTCTGAGCCATAGGCCTGGCACACATGCATGTGCATTTCTAACAAGCTCCCAGGTGCCCCTGATGCTGGTCACAGACCACATTAGAAACTGTGATTGTGTAGCCCACCGCTCATCCTTTAACTTGCTAACAAAGCTTGGGTCAAGTAGGGACCTCCCTGGATCTGTTTCTTTATCCCTCAGTGTACTCGGTCCCTAAGCTCTCCTTAAATGCTGGGTTTTCTCAATCTCTCAATTTCAGCATGAAGAACCACCTGGAAGACTTGTTAGAACAGACTTCTGGGCTCTTGCCCACTTATTTTGATCCAGCAGGTCTGAGGCAGGCCCAGGGAGGTGGGTTCCGGCAAGCTCTGGAAGCGTGCGGATGCTGAGCGCGCTGCTCACCAACACACAGGGGCCCCAGGACAGCATTCAGATCCACTGCGAACATGGAGCCAAGGAGCAATTATGCTACAGGCTCTTCACATCTTCCAGCTTAGTATTTTTTTAATCCTCAAATTCTATTTTCTCTCCTGACTCATTACACCAACAGCTGCATTCCATCTCCCCAAACTTTTTGTCTGCGGATTCGCAGATTGCTGTCGCTGCAGATCCAGTCTAATCCTCCGGGGCTGGAGAAGTTCTGTACTCAGTGGGCTGCCCAGTTCCCACGGCAGGGCCAGAGAGAAAAGTCCGGCAGAAAGGACAGTCTCTGCCCTCTAAAGAAGAGACGCAGACATGCAGGGGTTTTGTAGGAAGTTCCAGAGTCAGCAAAAAGAACTGGTGCTCTTCATCTGCAGCAGAAAGTATGTATAACGGGTCCCCCCCTCCCTCATTCAAGGGAGGATGCGACGAAACAAAACCCACTAACATAAACCAACCCAAGCTGTTCAAGTCAGGCACAGCTCTAATCCTGACCTGTTTCAAGATTTCCTTTCGGGGCTTCACAGAAAATTTGTAGAAGAAAATACGATTAGCTAACAGGGATCTTGCCAACAAGAAAAATTTTTTCTAGTTTGCTTTGGATACCTTCTAATACATACAAATATCCTAAAATGAGATGATTAACTAGACTCTGCCCCCACAGTAGCCTAAGAAGAAGGAAGCCTGGGGGGAGTGGGCAGGGAGAGAGGAGGTAACAGCCTTCTCATAACTCTGAATGTTGGGTTTGCCAAGAAGAGTATGCTTAAAATATCCACCTTCCAAGCTCAATGGGACATTCAGGAAGGTATTAAACAAGAAATACCACTAGGTACTCCACAAACAGAATACTACACACACACACACACACACACACACACACACACACACACACACTTGCTAAATCTCAAGAATTTAAGCAATCCACTTCAGCTTTTAGGATATTGAGAAGAAACAAGGATTCATTGAATGGTACTTCTGTCGTTTCCTTTGGGGGCAGAGTACCATGTCTGACGCTGGTCAGCTTCCCCACCTTCGTGGTACATGTTTCTTCTTGAGGGAGCCCTGAGTCTAAAAGGTGGAAAACACTTGAGTGAGGTTGAAAGCTAGGTCTGCTCAAGACTAGCTTTGCAGAGAGCCCATGTTCCATGGGGTTGCACAGCCGGCTACCCAAAAAGTCCCTCCTCAGCCAAGAAGCAAGAGGATTCCGGAGTCCATTCCCGGACTCCGGAAACCTTCCCTAACTCATGGAGAGGCACGCAGAAGATGGGAGCGGCAGCAGGGAGAGCCCTCACTTCTCTGGGCAGCATTATTCTGTTGCGGGGACCCACAGAACCCCAGGAGGTCCCAACCAGTCCCCATCTAAGCACGGACTCCTAGAAAGTGGAGCCATCAAAGCTGCCAGGAGCCCTGCTCCCCAACCAGGGGAGCAGGTGTGCGGGCCACCCGGCTTCGCTGGGTATAGCCGTGGCCCTCCTCCACAGAAGCTGTCCTCCCGCAAGCAAGCCACTCTGCACTGGAGCCTTCATTTCTTCACATGTGAGGCGGAGAGAATCCCCGCTTGGTATGGTGTTGGAGGACGCTTTGCACCAGGGTCAGAGGTTGTCCTCACTCCCGGGGTGTAGGGGGCGCAGGGGGGTCCACCCTGCCAGTTTACACCTTGCTGCTGGTCTCCCTTCACCTTCAGAAGTAGTTTCTGAGCACTGCTGCCTCCTGGGTAGCTTGAAGTGGTGAAAACATACCCACACCCTGCTTAGAAGTCCTCACACATTCTAGGAGCTTCTCAGGCCAGACTCCACAAGGGATCGCTCTTGTCCACCTCCAACCTGCCCTCCAGCCAAAAAGCCAGCCAAGTCCAGCAACTTACTGGCAATTCAGCTGCACTTTCCTCTGAGCCTCTGCCTACACTGCTCCCCATACCTGAAACAGTTTCCCTTCTCCTAGCTTTTAAAATTCTTCCAGGCCTTGTTTGAGTCGTCCTTTGCCAAGTCTTTCTCCTGAGTTCCTTCCCTCCAAGCAGCTTCATGAAGCCTTCTGTCAACTCCTCCTGAGGCACTTTAAGCCCCAGTGTGCACACCCCTACAATACCTACACGGTCTTTTATAGTTTGCCTATCTGTCCCTCCTTCCAGATTTAGAAGTTTGGGGTTTTGGTTTTTTTTGGGGGGGGTTAAGATTTGAGAGAGAAAGAGAGAACAGAGGGATAAAGAGGTGGAAAGAGGAGAAGCAGGCTCCCCACTGAGCAGGGATCCCAATGTAGGGCTCAATCCCAGTACACTGAGACCATGACCCAAGCCAAAGGTAGACACTTAACCAACTGAGCCACCCAGTCGCCCCCAGATTTAGAAGCTTCTTGAGGCCTCAATTACTTCTTCACCCTGTCAATTTCCAAAGAGGCTTAATAAACAGTCTCTATACAGTAAGAGTTATAGACAGTATCACTGATTTTAAGTAGATTTCCAATGCTGGTACATCTCACACTAAACTAACCTAATACAGGAAAGCAGATTTACCTAAAAGATAACAGCCAAAGGGTTATGTAGAACAGGATTCATCAAAGGACTTTTAAACATCAGGTTACTGTGCAATTAGAAGATTCAGTCTGGTTTTTTTTCCAGAACTTCCACCCAATTTGGTTCAGCCAATATTTACTGAGAACCAACTTATATCACTAACAGAAGGTGTTCTCCAAAATTCACTATAGCTGGGGCTCGCCCTGCGTGCTTCCTCGACCTCATCGTTTAATGCAATTAGGAAGTCTTTACTTTGACACTGGGACAAGAAAGAGACCATGCGGTGCCCCCAGCAGGAGGCGGCACTTTGTCCCCTAGCCGCCAGCCTGGGGAGACACTGGCTGCTGAGGCCCGCTCATAGGAGTAGCAGCGGACACCTCAAGACTCCAGGACCTCAGACAAGTGCCAACACCTGCCCTTATCCATCACCATCTGGGAAGGCTTTACTTTTTTACTAAAATATTCTAAATGGACAGGTTTCTTTTTCCCTGCTGCCAAGATTCAAACTCCCCAAGGAAAGAGCATGAGCTTTTGAGGGCTTTTGCAGTCAGATGAGTGACCCTGAACGGAACCCCAGGGGTGCTGGCTGGCAGCCACGCAACCTTACACATGTCACTTAGCCACTCCAGGTTCTGTTTCCTCACACGGAAAATGCAGAGTGGTTGGAGAATGTAATGCACAGGAAACTCTAGAAACACTGGTACAGAGAAGGCATTCACTCAATGACAGTTTATCACCGTACCACCTGCCTCCTGATCCTACACATTTCACTTCAAAGTCACTCCTTCCAGGAAGTCTGCCATAAATAAAAACAAAGTTGTTCTTGGTGTTGCCTAAAGACAAGTCCTCAACGGCAAATCAGATGCACAGTGAAATACCACTTTGCACCCACGAGAACGGCTAGAATCCAAACAGAAAACAGGAGCTGGCAAGGACGTGAAGAGATGATTACCCTCACCCATCCCAGTTCAGATGTCAAATGGTGCACCGCTGTGGAAAACAGCGCGGTGTTGCCTGACACGGCAGAGCCCAGAAACACCATGATTCAGCAATTCTACTCCTAGGCATGTACCCGAGGGCACGGAGAACAGGTGCCCAAATACTTTCCCACATATGTTCATAGCCGCACTATTCACAATGGCTAAAAAGCCGGAAAGACGGAAATTACCCGAGTACCAATCAGCTGAGGAACAGATTAACACAATGTGGTAGATCCTCACACTGGACTAGTACTCAGCTACAAAAAGAAATGAAGTTCTGGCATGTGCTAGAATGCAGGTGAAAACGTCGTGCTTTATTAAAGGAGCTAGACAGGAACGGTCACATCTTCTAGGATTCCATTCCTGCGAAATATCCAGAGCAGGCCAATCTATAGAGACAAGAAGCCGCCTAGTGGTTACCAGGACCAGAGGGAGGGAGAAATGGGTAATGGGGCCTCCTTTGCGGGTGGTAGAAACATCTGGAACCAGAGTAGTCATTGCACAACAGGGTCAACGCACGGAGTGGCGCTCATTGTACACTTTGTGAAGGTCAGTGGTATGTTATGTAAACTTCACCTCGAGGTTTTTATTATTTTTTTAATTTTTATTTATTTATTTGACAGAGATCACAAGTAGGTAGAGAGGCAGGCAGAGAGAGAAAGAAGCAGGCTCCCTGCTGATCAGAGAGCCCGATGCGGGGCTCGATCCCAGGACCCTGAGATCATGACCTGAGCCGAAGGCAGAGGCTTTAACCCACTGATCCACCCAGGTGCCCTTGAGTTGTTTTTAATGGGCTCTACAAGAGACTGTAAGACAGCCATCTTCAGACAGTGAGGGGCAAACACGTTCTGTTATTGCTCACAAACCCATTGGAAGTCTGCCCTGTGCTTCCTGCTGATCCTTGCCCTCAGGTAGCTTATCACCGAATGGACAGCTGCGTCCTCGGATAGGGTTTGTTTGTGCATATCCACAACACAGACCCAGACCATGCACACAGCAGGTGGTTCCCCCAAGCAGTCCTGCGAGTCCCTAACAGGCCCACAAGCTACACAGAGTCCACTTCTACCATCGCATGGACCCTGTGCTTGTGCTCTCATTAGATTGGATGGAACTGCCACCCAGAAATTCAGCAAAACCACCCTTTAACCTATGATTAACAGGAAATTTCCTTCTACTGTGTCTGCAAATAGCAGACATGCCCTCTGCTAACACTGCTTGCCCTGGGTTTTGAGGTGCGTGCTAGCTACTACAGTGCTATTCTCCAAGCTTTGCCGACTTCACCATAAAACCACCAGGTTCTTTAAGAGTTTTCCAACACAGGCGAAAACATCTTCACGATGTGGTTTCTTTAGTTGAATAGACACATTCCGACGGGGAAGATCGGTTTATCTTGTCCCGAGCCTCCGGGTCCCTTTGCACACCCTCAGTCACGGGTAGTGCCATTCCCCTATAGCAGCCATCATCGTGCTCTCTCTTCTGTTTTATTAAAAGCCTTAGGGGAAGTGCACATTTTTTTCCATCTCAGCTCTCCTTTCAAGTCAACATTAAAGAAGAACAAAAAGATTCTTTCAAAGAATAGGAATACCACAGAACCAGAAAATGCTTTGGAACCAGAAAATACAGATGTATGAACTACACTGAATCCTTGTACAAGTGTCCAGTATAGAAAATGCATAAAGCCACGACCTGAGTTTCAAAACTTTACCACAGCCTCCTTCCCACCGTTAACTCCACGGCACTGCTTCAGGATCTCTCTCCTGCTGCTCAGGAATTGAGTAGTACATGCTATTTTTTTTTTAATATTTTATTTGTTTGACAGAGAGAGAGAGATCACAAGTAGGCAGAGAGACAGGCAGAGAGAGAGGAGGAAGCAGGCTCCCTGCGGAGCAGAGAGCCCGATGTGGGGCTCGATCCCTGGACCCGGGGATCATGAGCTGAGCTGAAGGCAGAGGCTTTAACCCACCGAGCCACCCAGGCGCCCCAGTACACGCTATTTTTTAAGGCAAACTTTAATATTAAGTATTACCGAAAATGTTATAATAACCCCCCTCCCCCCCGATAAACTGCAGACATCCAAGAAAGCATGGAGAAAGTCTTACTTTAACTTCCCCAGACGGAACAGCCAGAGGCATCACCATAAATAAAGAGACCGCAGCACTGGAAATCAGATTCCAATGAAGGAGCAGGAGCGGCAACAGGAACAGAAGTCTCCTGCAACTGTGCCCCCCACCCTGACCACTGCCCTGAGGCTGCAGGGGTCTGCCAGAGAGGTGTCCCCGTGGGAGTAGGGCCCAGGAATGTCCAGCCATTGGGGTGGGGCCAGAATGGAGCCCGAAGCTACCATTAGAGCTCCCCTTTTTCAAGGAGTACTAGGCCATACACTAAATATTAAATATTAAAAATTAGATATTAAACAATATCTAAATATTAAACTAAAAAGAAGTGGTCTGAATTGAAGAGTCCATTGACACAAAGATGCCTAGAGTTTTATTTTTACTTACCAAGTATCTAGTGTTTTCTATGTGCCAGAACCGCGGAAAGGGTTTTGCAAGGGCCAGGCTACTTAACCTCTAGATTATTCAGCATCTATAGGTATATACCCAAAAGAATAACAGCAGTATTTCAAAGATACTTGCACACCAAAATGCACAGCAGCCTCAGTCACCAAAGCCAAAAGGTGGAAACAATCCAAAATGTTCATGGACAAATGAATAGGTAAACAGCGAGTGGTCTATACATACAATGGAAAATTATCCTAACTTAAAAAAGGAAGGAAATGCTGACACAGGCTCTACTCTGGGCAAGCCTTGAAGACATTATGCTAAGATAAATAAGCCAACCCGAAAGGACAAATACATATTCCATTTACATAAGGGACCTAGAAGAAGCAAATTCAGAGAGAAAAGGCAGAATGATGGTTGCCAGGGGTAAGCAGAGATGGCAATAAGGAAGTTAGCGTTTAACTGGCATAGAGTTTTACTTTGGGAAGCTGACACTGGAGATAGATGATGGTGATGTTTGCACAACAGTGTGAATGTAGTTAATGCCACAGAACTGTACAATGAAAAATGGTTCAGGGGCGCCTGGGTGGCTCAGTGGGTTAAAGCCTCTGCCTTCGGCTCAGGTCATGATCCCAGGGTCCTGGGATTGAGCCCCACATCGGGCTCTCTGCTCTGCGGGGACCCTGCTTCCTCCTCTCTCTCTCTCTCTGCCTGCCTCTCTGCCTACTTGTGGTCTCTGTCGAGTAAATAAATAAAATCTTAAAAAAAAAAAAAAAAGGTTCAAATACTGTTAAAATAGTAAGTTTCCTTTCATGTATTTTACCACAATAAAAACTATTACATAGGTCCAACATTGTCCTGCTCAGGCCCTAGGTGTGGGCCCCCTGGCCAGATGCCACACCGGGCCCTAGGGACAAACAGTGAACCAAACAGCTTCTGCCCCTACCCTGAAAGCGTCTACAGTCCACAAAGCATACCACCACCAGTGATCGTGTAGTTATAGCACTGGCCACAAAGGTGATGACCTGAGCTAAGAGGGCAAATCACAGGGAAGCTGAAGGAGGGCCTGTCTGGGAAACATTCCTTGGTTGTCTGAAATGTGGGTAGTGAATGCAGCATGTCACTCTGGTGAGCAAAGGCACTGACAAGGGCTGATGTACACATTTCTGCTCTCAGCTTATACGGGGTCCAGGCCTGGCAAACTCCCCAGGGAACTGCAGTCATGCATTAGCCTCTGAAGGGCCTGCTCAAATGGGTCTTAGCCAGAGTTTGCCAAGCTTCCAATACCCTTCCCACACAATCTTACAGGACACTCAGTGGTTCAGAGTGTGCACTGTGGAGCCAGCCCTCCCAGGTTGGAAAGAGCCAGCCCTGCTACTCTGACTTTATTAAGGCTCTCTGAACTTCAGTTGCCAAATGAGAAAATATGTACTTCAAAGAGCTATAGAAATTAAATGAGTTGACATGCAAAAAGTGTTTTAAGAACAGTGTCTGCCGTATATAAAAATAAAGTTAGCTATTATCACCTTAATTCCACCTTCACAAGACCCAAGAAGCATATAGGGCAGGGCCAGCTAGCTCCATCAAAAAGATGTGCAGCCAAACAGGAGAGCAAGTTGCTGGAGATTACACAACTAGCCGGAGTCCACTGCTCTCCCCACCACGCCAGGGAAGCTCAAACAATCCAAAAGCATTTGATGAAAATGTCAAGCATCTTGACAATACTTGGGCACTTAATGTACACCAAATACTGGCTTATTACCCCTTCTCTGACTGCCTGTAGGAAACAAGACCCCGGGTTCTCCAAAGCCATCACCTTGGTCTGTAATCCCAAGAGCCAAGTTCGGTATCCTTCATTTTAACCACTGAGAAACTGAGCTAAGGAAAGCTCTTATTGATCCAGCACTCTATCCCACGGGAGAGGGAAAAATGGTAGAAGTCATGGTATCCGTCCTTCAAACCTAGTGGGGGAGGCAAGAGGTACTTGGTGAAAGTACTTGGAGAACAATGGAGGGACAATACCACGAAGCGCTGAGCTCCAGTAGAACCAGCAAGTTTAAGAAGAATGTAGCTAGGCTGAGTCCCACGCAAGCTGATGTAGTCCGGAAAAACACTGGAACAAGTGGGATTTAAATGGGGCTTTAAGGATCTCTGCCGGTCATAGCTAATGTGTGTGCCAGCTTTAAAGAGTGCCCAGATGTCTGGTCAAACTTTCTGCTCTGCCTCTGAGGATGCTTCTGGGTGAGATTAACATTTGAATGGTAGTGAGGAGGACAGCTCCCCTACTATGGGTGGGCCTTGTTCAATCAGCTGAAGGCTCACTAACAGCCTCTCTTCTGCCCGCCTGCAGGCTGGGACACACATTCTTCCCTGCCCTTAGATTCAAATTCAAACAGGGCTTCTTCTAGGAGTCTCAACTTCGTACCCTGACTGCAACCCATGAGCTTTCCCGGGTCTCCAGCTTGCAGACAAGAGTCATGGCAGTGCTCGGCCTCCAGAGTCCCGCAAGCTAAATACACATGTGTACACACATACCACACACACACACACACACACCCTCCAACCCAGTTTTATTTCTCTGGAGAACACAGACTAATACACTACTATTGGCTTGGCAAAAAGGGAAGGGGGAAGTTAGTTCCTAGAAGTCTAAGAAATAGAATGAAAAGAGACACCAAGTGGGGGAACAAATGAATGAATAAGGCCATAAGCAAGTGGCTGGGAAAGGGGAAAGAGAACAAATAGAAGAATAAGGACAGTGAGGTAGAACGGGTCATCGGAGGTCAACCGGTGGCTTCTGAATGTGACCCTTCCTGCAGGCAGCCAGCCAGAGTGCCTGGTCTGCAAACCACACAGAAACAGAATTTTAGGAAAAGGAATCCTACATGGATAGGAGTAGAAAAGGCCGGAGCAAGGAGGTTACTGTCCTTGTCTGGGAAGGAGACTGGTGTATGCGTGTGAGAGAGCAGTGGAGGGACACGTTAACAGGAAACCTCCTGCTCCTGAGACAGCAGAGCACCCCAACAACGCGCCCCCCCCCAACTCAGTCAGCAGCTCAGGGAACAGCTCAACATCCTGGCGGTACAAAGGGCAAACAGCCTAGGGAGAAGGCCATGTCCCAGCACCTGAGAAGCTGAGATCTTTAACATTTCCTAAGCCCCTCACTTAAGCCCTCAGTTTCCTTGTCTGGGAAATGGAGAACCATGATGTTTACCTCGCAAGGACTGTGTGGATACCATGTCAAAGCACACTAAAGCAGGAGTGGCCCCATGACAAGGTAGGCCCCAGTGGAAATGGCCTTGGTGTGAAGCCTGAAAGTACCCAGTCAGGCTGCAGTCCACTGGAAAAACAGGCTTTCCACTTACAAAAGCTGCAGAGGATTGCTTCCATAAAACATGCCCGGAGCCTAATTAAAGTCACAGTAAAACAATTTGCTACGTTGCAGTGATGAATCACTACAGAACACCACCACCCTCTGCACCAAAGAAGGAGAGGTCCTAGCCAGCTCCGGCGGCTGGACCAAACGCCCAGGTCCGGCCCGCGGTGGTGGAGGTGGAGGCTGAGGAACGGGGAGGGCATGCGAGGCTGAGCCAGCGCAGGATTCTGGAGAAGCCAAGACCTCCACACACTTACGGCCCCTTGGTTACAGACCCCCCGCCCAGCCCCCGGCTGCCCACATCACGCATACCAGCTCACACATGGCAAACCCAGGGCACACCATCCCTTCCCCTTCCGGTCACTGTCATGGGCAACCGTCAGCCTCCACCAATGCTGCCACGCGCCACCACTGTGACAGAGACCCCACCGGACGACCCGTGCTGGAAGGCCAAGGGAGACAGGAAAGCCGCACCAGGAAAGCGCAAATATCCTGACTGGAGCCATCATCGTCCATTTGACAGGAGGGAAAGCAGATAAAGGACCCAGAAGCAGGTTAATGTTGCCAAGGTGGTAACAGCTGCGCTCCGAGCTCGCTGGGTCCAGTCCCATCTCCTAGTGCCCTTCGTGTTGTCGCCTCCGTGACCGCACAGCCCCAGGAGAGATCCCCTCCGCTCTGTGCAGAAGCACGCGGAGGGGAAGGCGGTCGCTCCGGGTCACCAGGACTAACAGAGCTACCACTCGAGCTCAGGCAGGAGTCTGGCTCCCAAGTCTGTGCCCTTTCGATCATGCTCACATACGGCCTAATATTTTCTACCTTCCACCTCTAAAGGGCAAAGAATGGGGCTATCGGTATGAGAGACTCCACATGGCAAGAAAGGTCACGAGAGTGGCTTTGTTTGGTCTCCTGACTTCTGAGTTTCCTAAAATGAACACGATGTGCTTCTTTCACCACAAAGAACAAAAACCAAACCAAACCGGTTTTTTTGATGATCTTCCCCCAAGACACCCCTCCCCAGCAGCCCCCAGGAGACAAGCAGCAGTTTCCCAGCCCACCTGAACTCTCTGCCTGTCCACAGCAGCTTCCATGAACTCACTCCTGACAAAGAATACACCCGTGCAAACACAGCGAGGCTAAGGGCCAGCTACCTAGTGAGCCGGTTAACGAGGGTTGGTTAATACTGGGAGTGCAGTTAAAAATACATCAGCCCCCATCTAAAGCAAGAGCAAACAAAACAAACAAACAAAAAAAACCTCTAGTGACTTTTTCTAAGAACTTACTCAACAAAGTAGAAAGTTCTGCTGGTTAATGATTAGCCAGCAGAAGGCACTTGGAGTGGTAATTAAGTGTTTTTTGGAAAAGGAGAAAAGTTCCAGGCTGCCCTATAGAATTTGCTGGGTTAGAGTCAGATGGCTTATGCCTGAAAACATCCTTAGCATTTCCAGAGGAGGGACGGACATCCTCCAGGAAAGTTACCCTGGGTGAGGGCACACATTGTCCACTTGTGTGACTGCTACAGAAGATCTTAACTGGACCTGGGCAAACCCTCCTTCAAAGGACACAGGAGGGGTGCCTGGGTGGCTCAGTTGGTTGGGCAACTGCCTTCGGCTCGGGTCATGTTCCTGGAGTGCCGGGATGGAGCCCCACATGGGGCTCCCTGCCCAGCAGGGAATCTGCTTCTCCCTCTGACCCGCCCCCTGTCTCGTGCTCTCTCTCAAATAAATACAACCTTTAAAAAAAAAAAAAAAAAGACACAGGAATGGAAACCAGTAGTGTCCAACTGGTGGACATGGGTACAGAAATCACACAATAAGCACCCTCAGTGGCTTGTGATAAATCGTGAACTCCTAGGAGGGCGCATCTGTCCTAGGAAAGCACACACAGTGTGTTACCCTCCTACCCCACTTGTGAAAATATTCTGTGCCAGTTAGAAAAGGGGTACAGACGACCGTCATCTACACAGCATGCCACCAACCCCTCCCTGGACAGGACCTACATAGGAATGCAAACCCCTGGCTCGGGGAGCTTACGTGATGTGCTCTGCACTCGAACACACTCCAGGAATCCCGACTGAGTTCATCTGGAGGAGGGTTGAATGTAGCTTCTCCAGGGCTCCTGAGCCCTGACCAGGCTCCTCTGCACATGCCCCTTTGCCCAGTCCACCTGATTCTGGTGGCCCTGACAGCCCTTGCCCCCTGCCACCTTAAACTCCAGGCATCACTTCTCCCATGCAGAGCAGTTCCATGGCAGAAAGAGCTCTGGTCCAGAAATCAGCACTGGACTGGCTCTCAGAGGCACCTGGCTGGCTCAGTGGGAAAAACATGTGACTCTCAATCTCAAGATTGTGAGTTCAAGCCCCATGTTGGGTGCAGAGATTACTTAAATAACATAACAACAACAAAAAGCACTGGGCTCTGGACTGAGGCCTATCCTGTCCCATCTGTGGGGTATGGGGCAAACCTCTTCCTCCAACCCTCAGTCCTTTCTGTTGGCCCAGAACCATGTTCTGCTCTGGTCACAGGACTTTTTTTTTAAGAATCCAATGCTAGGACGTATGTCAAGGCGCTTTAAACATCAAAGCCCTACAGGAGGCAGTATTTGTCATTAATTGCACTGAATCATGGAATGGAGTTAATTGAAACTTAGATCTCAAGGGAGTCCTAATGCTAAAGTCATTTACTAATTACAGCTCGGGCTGCAGGAGACACGGAGATCGTCTCACCAAACAAAATCCAGTTCTCTCCTCCAACAGCACTGGATGAAGTCAGAGGAGCCTGTCTAGGGCCAACGTTTATAAGGGTTATTAAGGGGTTTTAGGTACCATCCCTCTATGATGACCTCCACCTTCACCTGCAGACTGGGTAATGTCAGGAACACCACTGCCAACGTCTAACCTTCTGGATAAAATGACCCCATGTCCTTCTGAGTAACAGGCACGCCAGGATTTATCCTCAGTGCCAAGGACTGGACATGAAATCAGGCTTTCTACACTTGCCTGTGACAAACCCTAAGAAGTTGGAAAGGCATGCAATGTTGCCTTTCTGTAAAATACTTAAAGTTATAAAACAGAGTACTTATTCATGACCCCTGAAAAGATCCCAGTGTTTAAGTCATTCATATGTTACATGAAGATATGGCCAACCAGTTGATATGTTGCTGTTAACGGATTAGACCCTTCTCTAAAGGACACCCCGCTGCTCAGCCTGGGCACTGATGCCCAGTCCTCTCATACTGACCCAGGGGCAGTCACCACTATTTAAAAAGGAATTGGGGGCGCCTGGGTGGCCAGTGGGTTGAGCCTCTGCCTTTGGCTCAGGTCATGGTCTCAGGGTTCTGGGATCAAGGCCTGCATCGGGCTCTGCTCAGCCGGGAGCCTGCTTCCCCCTCTCTCTCTGCCTCTCTGCCTACTTGTGATCTCTTTCTCTGTGTCAAATAAATAAATAAAATCTTTATAAATAAAGGGATTGGAATGCACTGGATTATTCCAGGCTCCATCCTCTTCCCACCTCCCACTGGCCCCAGCCCTCCTCCACTTAGGCTGACTTATTTCCCTATTCTTCCAGCCAGCGATACACTGATGGCCTCCTCCTCCCAGTGTCCCCTGGAGCTGCTGGAGGATTTCCTTGAGGCCTCATTACTCCCCAACTCCAAATCACAGGAGCAGAAAGGGGAATACAGGACAATGAAGGTGGGAGGAGACAGCGCTGGTCCGCAGGCCAGCCTGGATTCCCATCCCAGCACGGACATTAGGCAGCTCTGTGATGTGGGGCAAGTCCCCTCTCCTCCAGCTGCAGCGCCCCTATGTCTAAGAGGGATTGGTAAGCTAACTCCTACAGTTCTTTCCAGCTCCCACATCACAGAGTTCCGAGTCTGGAAATCCTCACTCTTGTTTCTGTGTACATTCTCAACATGTTGGAGTTCCACAGTCGATGTCATTACTCCATATTTAAAAACCAATCCCCCCCTTAGAGAGGGCACGGATTGCATGGAGCACTGGGTGTGGTACAAAAACAATGAATACTGTTATGTTGAAAATAAATTTAAAAAATGATTATAAAAATAAATAAGTAAATAAATAAAAATAAAAACCAATCCCCCCCGAGAGGAAAGTGCTCCCAACAATCAGTAGCAGGTCAGCCCTCAGTGAGGACTGCTGTAGGGGCTGCAGCCAGAAAAAGAAGTCTCAGCAAATCCCTGTCAGACAGCATCTTCGTCCCTAAGAGGGCCCTCAGGTGGAGCTCATCAGGTACAAAGGCCATAGATACACAGCACCACGTGAGCCCACCCCAAAACCACACTTCTAGCTCTTCTGTTTTCCATCCTGTCTTCGTCTGCATCGTGAATTCTTATTTCCTCTTGGCGAGCCAAGAAGAGCGAGGTGAGCGGAAAATAACTGTTCTGAAAACTCCAATAGGATCCAGGATAACAGTCACTCCTCTGCTAGACATCAGGGCAAACAAACTCCAGGCACTGTCAGGAGGTCCTTCACGGCAGGTGGATCCACCCTCTATTCCCTGCCCCACATAATCCCAAACACCCTACACCCTGAAAAGTCCAAACCCTTTCATGCCCAGCCTGTTGATGGGGTAGTGAGACTTCACCCTGGACCTCAGAGTCAACTTTGATTCACTGGCTCAGTCACTTAGTCACTTGCCACGATCTGCTTGACGTGCTCATCTCATTACCAACATCAACCGTAAGCCTGAGAGCCCACCTTTCTCCTTATACCTCCCAGGCAGTGGGCGCTCTGGAGGTCCAACTGGGTCTTGGCTCAAACACATCTGCAGGGACTCTCCACCTGCTCCCTATGCCCCTACACACTTCCTACCCTGTAGCCTCCTAGAGGACCCTAAGGGAGAAAGGAAAGATGCGTACTTTCCTTCTTGGTATCAGGGTCGGGTAGAGCCCCAGCATCCTTGTACTCTACCTGCTTCCCACCATTTTCTAGTGACCAAAATTTAGAGTTTCATGTGTGACTATTTACAACTGATTACTGAGTCCCCAGACTGAGACAAGACTGAACACAACTTCTTTGCAGCAGTGCCCCAACTCTCCCCCACCAGACAGCTCAATGTCAGTGAGGTTCACGGCTTCATGGGCATGACACTCTTACAGGCACTGCCGACAGAGCGAGAGCGAAAATCCCAGTCATGGCTTCAATGCTCTCTCACCCACAATGTCTCAGAAGAGCATACTAAAATGTACATGAGTATAATGTTAAAGGAAGGACACTGAAACTACAATACCTAGACAAGAAAAAAGGTGTCACTGTATTAACAATTAGTAGAAAGCAATTATCTGAGCCATTCCTCAACACTGATCACAATATATTAATGTTAAAAATCATCTTTTCCAACATGATACTCTACACAGAAAACTCAAAAGACACCAACAAAAAATTGCTAGAACGGATACAGAATTCAGCAAAAGTTGCAGGATATAAAAATAAATGCAGAAGTCAGTGGCATTTCTGTACACTAACAATGAAGCCGCAGAAAGAGAAATCAAAAAATCAATTCTATTTACAACTGCACCAAACGCCGTAAGATCCCTAGGAATGAACCTAATCAAAGAGGTAAACGATCTATACTCTGGAAACTATAGAAGACGCATGAAAGAAGTTGAGGAAGACACAGAGAAATGGAAAAGCATTCCATCCTCATGGATTAGAAGTATTATTGTCCAAACGCCTGCACTATCCAAAGCAATCTATGCATTTAATGCAATCCCTATCAAAATACGGACAGCATACTTCACAGAGCTGGAACAAACAACTCCAAAACTTGTGCGGAACCAGACAAGACCCCAAATCGCCAAAGGAATGTTGAAAAAGAAAACAAAAGCTGGGAGCATCACAATGCCTGATTTCAAGCTCTGTTACAAAACCATGATCATCAACACAGTATGGTACTGGCACAGGAACAGACATAGATCAACAGAACAGAATAGAGAGTCCAGAAATGGACACTCAACTCTATGGTCAACTGACCTTTGACAAAAACAGGAAAGAATGTCCAATGGAGAAAAGAAAGTCTCTTCAACAAATGGTGTTGGGAAAATTAGACAGTCACATGCAGAGAAATGAAACTGGACCACTTTCTTACACCACAGACAAAGATAGACTCAAAAATGGATGGAAGACCTTAATGTAGATAGGAATCCATCGAAATCCTAGAGAACACAGGCAGCAACCTCTCTGACCTCAGCCACAGCAACTGCTTGCTCAACACATCTCCAAAGGGAAACAAAACCAATAACTATTGGGACTTCATCGAGATAAAAAGCTTTTGCACAGCAAAGGGAACAATCAACAAAACTAAAAGGCAACATAGGGAATGGGAGAAGATATTCACAAATGTCATTATCAGATAAAGGGCTAGTATGCAACATCTATAAAGAAATTACATTCATACAAAACTCAACACCCCCAAAACAAAAATTCCAGTCAAGAAACGGGCAGAAGACACGAACAGACATTTCTCCAAAGACGACATCCAAAAGACTAACGGACATGTTATTCAGGGAAATACAAATCAAAACCACAATGAGAGGCCACCTCACACCAGTCAGAACAGCTAAAATTAACAATTTAAGAAACAGATATTGGTGAGGATGCAGAGAAAGGGGAACCCCCTTACACTGTTGGTGGGAATGCAAGCTGGCGCAGCCACTCTGGAAAACAGTATGGAGGTTCCTCAAAAAGTTAAAACTGGAACTCCCCATCGACCCAGCAATTGCACTACTGGGTATTTATCCAAAGGATAGTAAAATAGTGATCCAAAGGGGCACCCGCACCCCAATGTTTACAACAGCAATATCCACGATAATCAAAGTATGTAAAGAGCCCAGACGTCCATCAACAGATGAATGGACAGAGAAGCTGTGGGCTGTGTGTGTGTATATACACATGCACACACACAATGGAATATTATTTGGCCATCAAAAAGAATGAAATTTTGCCATTTGCAGCAACATGGATGGAACTAGAGGGTCTTATGCTAAGTAAAAGAAGTCAAATACATGATTTCGCTCATGTGGAATTTAAGAAGCAAAACAGATGTACATAGGGCAAGAGAAGGAAAAATAAAAACAGAGGGAGACAAACCGTAAGACACTGAACCCTAGGAAACAGAGGGTTGCTGAAGGGGAGGGGGGAAGATGGGGTAACTGGGTGATGGGCATTAAGGAGGGCACGTGATGTAATGAGCACTGGGTGTTACATGCAACTGATGAATCACTAAATTCTACGCCTGAAACTAATAACACACTCTATGTCAACTAAATTTAAATAAATTAATTTAAAAATAAAATTTAAAATAATAAATAAATAAAATAAAAAATAAAAATTAAGTTAAATAAAAAATAAAAACTTGTCTTTTCATGCTCCAACCCCCCCTGGGTTAACTCCCTCCCTAGCATTTCCAGGCCTGGGCTGTATTTCACTCTGCTCAAGCACACTTTATACCAGGGATCTTTGAACAAGTCAGCAGGACTGTAAGAGAGGCAGCCAAAGCCCTGTCGGAAGTGGCCTTAAACCACATCTACAATCAGAGTCAATAGAACAGCAGTAGGTACAGAGCCCCCAGCCCACCTGCCACTTCCTACAAACACCCAGGACACAGCCCTTTCTGACACCGGCGCAAGCATTTATATACTGCGCGGCACTTGGCACAGCGCTCCGCTCCCTGGAGCGGAATCAGCATCATCATTGTTACTCTTTGATAGTAAGGTAGGCTGAGCAGAGCGTTAGAAGCATTTGTAGCTTGAAAACCTACGGCGCAACAGGCAGTTTGAAAGCATTTAGCTGGATTCAGAGATCAGTGCAAAAGCCTATTTGTCACCGTGACAGGAGGTGATAATGGGACATTTCACAAGTTTCAAAACAGCAGGGGAAAGCTTTGCCCTCTATTATTTGGGGCAGTGCTGGACTTCCAAGCACACACACTGCGTGAACTCGAAATCACTCTAATTATTCAGCAGGCTGAACACCACACCAACCATGGCCCGCAGTCCGATCTGTACTCAACTTTTTGTGAAGAGAACGTTTCTAGCTTTTGTACCTGCAGTTTCCCCCATCACCAGCATTTCCCTCCACAAAGAATCTGCAGAACTCGGTGCTGAGAGGGGTGCCCGCTTCCGCAGTGGGTGCTGGCAAGACATACCGCACCTATTTTCTCCCCTTCCCAAGCATGCCAGTACATCCTCTCTGCACTTTAAGAACAAAATCAGAGACTATCACCCCCCAAAGCACCCTCATCCACTCTCTGCAGTGGCCACCATGCGCCTTCAAGGAGCTCCCAGAAATGCAAGGACAGGGGACCTCAAAACACGCCTGCTGGAACAGACAAGTGTTCAAGTACCCTGCGGCTCACATCCTAGTCTGCAGCTTCCCAGCCGTGTGAGCTCTTCCCAGTTACTAAACCTGTGGCCTGGGCCTCCCATCATGTAAAGGATAAACTCTCCTTCCATAGTTCTAAGGAGTATGAAGCCGGCATATGTGTCAGGGACTGTGATAGGATTTACGTCACGATGGTCCCACGTTAGTAACAGTAACTAACTCTTCCTGAGACTAAATATTAATGGTCATTCACTGTACCCCAGGGAGACACTCCTCTATGGTGAGCTCTACGTGCCCCAACCTTCTCTACCCTCTTTGTTCTTGGGACTAGGGGGGCCTGCTCCGAGTCCGTCTGGCAACCAGTTACAGTGGCTGTCATCAAGCAAAGGTTAAGGGCAAACTGGCACTAGTTTAAGCTCCAATGTTAAGAAGAAGTAGGGGCATGAAATTCAGAAACTTTAAGTACCTCAGCAGAAACCTGAAAGGCAAGTAAATTCTATAAATAACTTTTAATATCCTATTGCCTATCAGCTACAAAAGGGATCCGTTTAGTAAAAAAGGCTACTTCAAAGACCCAGAGGACTTCTGAGACCCTAAGTCTAAAGCCTCTTGATGACCAGAAAGCACCATGTTTCCTTCCCACCCCATGCCAGGCCCGCCCCACGCTCCGCACAGAGGTGTCTCCAGTGTCTGCTCGAGGCCAGGAGCCCCCCGGAGCTGCCGGGACAGTGTGAGCCGTGCTAACCTGCCACAGCACACCCCACCGGAAACCTGGACTAGTTACTCAGGACGGACCAAGTGCTCCGCTTCAGCAAAGTCCCGACACTTCTGCATTTTAGGTGCATTCCCCAAGTTTCCCATACTCCTTCGATAACGGTGATCTTCCTTTTTCTATCTTCTAGTTGCTACAAGCCACAGGAAAGAACCCATTTGGGCAAGTGCAACCATTCCCTCTGAACACTGCCTGGGGCATGACCGCACAGGCAGTGGGGCCCACGCTGCTGAGAAAGGCAGACTGAAGGACAGAAGCAGGGAGGAGAGGTGGAAAGACACAAGCGACACCAATGCACATGCTGTGCGCCGGAGACCCACAACCCAGAAGCAAAGACGGGTGCAACACAACTATAAAAACTGCCAAGGAATGGTGTCACTTGCCCTGCTCCTCAGGACCAAGAACCAAGGAAAGCTGCACAAATTAACGCGGCACTCCAGCCCTCCCTACCACTGCCCTGGTGTGGGACACTCCAGCTCCAGAATTCTTCCAAAACCTTCCATCACCAAGGGCTGGGTACATCGTCCAGCAAAGACACAGGACGGTATACCATAGAGCAGGGGCTCTCCACTCTGGGTCTTAGCAGAATCAGTGGGCAACGTGGTCAAAAGGCCCAGGCCCTGTCCTGACTCAAGAAGCCGGAGTCTCTGTGTCCTCTCCCAGATCCCCAGGTGACTCCATACACAACGTTTAAGGACCACTACCACATAACCATAAAAACAAATTCTTTATGGGGCGCCTGGGTGGCTCAGTGGGTTAGGCCTCTGCCTCAGCTCGGATCATGATCTCAGGGTCCTGGGATTGAGCCCCAAATCGGGCTCTCTGCTCAGGGGGAGCCTACTTTCCCCTTTCTCTCTGCCTGCCTCTCTGCCTACTTGTGATCTCTGTCAAGTAAATAAATAAAAAGTCTCTAAAACAAATTCTTTAAACAACAAAAGGAAATGATCTTCAAGGTAAGTTGTTACAGAAGAGCAGAATGTGTTTAGCATATTGCCAAGTGCGGACGATGGGGGAGAGGGTAGGGAAAAAAAAAGGGGGAAAGAGTGAGGTTAGTAAGACCAGCAAATAAGTCATTATCTGTCATACCCCCGTATCCCCGCCTCCCCCACACTTCTGCAGGGTGGCACCCATCCATGGACAAAAGGGCCTTTTGGGGAGCTGTGGGACCCAGCAGCATACACCAGGGGACCCGGAAGTGGTCTCACCTACCCACACCCTGGGGAACAGGCCCACAGTTCTTGGACCTGGCTGCAGATCCCAGCCTGTGAACTAGCTCCAGCCCCTCATGGCCACAGTCCAGAAGTCCCTGGAGAACATGGAGTTAGACCATTACCCAGAGAAGAGTGCTCCTGTGGAAGCAGAGAAGTTCCAACACACCACTGGAGGGAAAAGGGTGGGGGGGGAGTCTGGAAACCTTGGAGAGGGTAAGTAAGAGGAACAGTTTGACTTTACCAGCATCACCCTTCCCTTGGGGGGCACAGCTCAAGCCAAGAGACCTTCTCAGTTCATGATTTCTCTTGTGGGGAAGAAGTAGAGACTGAGAGCCCGGGAGGGCATGGCTGGCTCCCTAAGCTGTGCAGGACATGCCCATGAGGCTCATGTGGCTCCTCCCCCACCGAGAGTTCTGTGTCATGGGCTGCACAGCTGGGGGCAAGAGGAGGCTGGAAGAGCTGCAGATAGGATTGCTCAGAGGGCATTACAGGAACACAGACCCCAAGAAGCCCAGCCCCAAGTTTCTGAGGACGCTACCTGTGGATCCTGCCTGGCCCATGAGCACCCCGAGCACTGCCCTATCCCGGCCCATGCCCCCCCACCCCACCCCACGGCTAGCTCTGTGGGCACCCCCAACAGCAGCAAGAGCGAGCTGTGGTAGATGGCTGGTGAGCACCCTCAGTGAACCAGCCAGAATCTGCAAGCCAGAGACAGACCACAACCTTGAGCTCTAGCACCACCCCTGGGAAAGCAAAAAGGAACCCCCCCACACACCCCGCCATCCTGGTGTATTGCAGATCAGAGGGAAGATGTACCAGCTTAAGAATTCTGCCATGAGAGAAAATACAGAACATGTGTATCCACAGGTCTGAAAAAGCCTCAATCCCTAGCAGGACTGATAGAAGGTATTCATCTCTGGATGTCAGGAAAGACAGGAGGAGGGGAATGCTACTTGGAATGCAAAGACAGCAACTTAAACTTCAAGGGCGGGACAGGACACCGGCGAAAGATAATAATCCTCCAGTAACCAACCCCAAAGACATGAGTGTCTAGTTTGCCTAATAAAGAATTGGAAATGGCAGTTTCAAGATGTTCAGAGAGCTCCAAAAAACAGTAGAGGCAACGACATCAGGATATCAATACATGAAAATGAAAAGCATATGAGCCAGAACCAAAGAACCGAAAAAGAATTCTGGAGCTGAAGAATAAATGAAATAAATGCAATAGAGAGCATGAACATCAGAGTAGATTAAGCAGAAGAAATAAGTACAAGAATGAACCTGTAAAACTGTCCAGTCAGAGGAGAACCAAGAATGAAAAAAGAGAATGAAGAAAGCCTGTGTGAACTGCTAGGTTATACCATCACGAGAAGTTGTCTGAGATACTGAAGTCCCAGAAGGAGAGGACAGGATGAAGGGGACCAAGTTTACTTACAGTTATCATGGCTGAAAACTTCCAAATCTGGAAAGTGATCTAACATCAAAGTTCATGAAACTCTTAATTTCCCAAATTCAATCCAAAGAGATCTTCTCCAATACACACTGTAATAAAACTGTCAAAATCAAAGACAAAGACTATTAAAAGCTGCAAGAAAAAAGAAGCTTATCACTTTACAAAGGAATTCCCATAATGCTATCAGAGGATTTCTCAGCAGAAATCTTACAAGCCAGAAAAAAGTGGGAGGATATATTTCAAAGTGCTCAAACAAAAAACTGTCAACCAAAAATACTTTATTCAGCAAAGTTATCCTTCAGAAATGAAGAAAGATGTTCCCTGACAAAGAGAAACAGAGTCCATCACCAGTAGACCTGCCTTACAAGAAACAGTGCTATAGCAATCAAAACACTGTAGTACTAGCATTAAACAAACCCATCAATAAACAGAACTGAGAGCCCAGAAATAAACCCTTGAACATACAGTCAACTGATATTTGACCAAGGAGCATAAAGTCAGTAGGTAAAGGAGAGGTTGTTCAAGTGCATTGGGAAAACTAGATAACTAGAAAGCAAAGAATGAAATGGACTTCTATTACACCACTCACAAAATAGAGCTCACAATGGATTTGAGATTTCAAGACCTGCAACTATAAAACATTTGATAGAAAACCTGAAAGGCAAGTCCCTTGACATTTGTCTTGGCAACAATTTTTGGATGGGACACTGAAAACAAGCCAAGAAAGCAGGGCTACATCAAACTAAAAAGCTTCTGTACAGCTTAAAAAAACAAAATGAAGAGGCACCTATGAAACAGGACAAAGTATTTATAAAATATCAGTTAAGGGGTCAATATTCAAAATAAAAGGAATTCATACAGCTTGAAAGAAAAAGGTCCATAATCCAACTTACAAAATGGGTAGAGAAGAGAATAGATGTTTTTCCAAAGATGACATCCAGATAGATGGCCAACAGGTACATGAAAAAGTTACCATTAATCATCAGGGAAATGCAAATCAAAACCACCATGTGAAACTGCCTCACATCCATTAGAATGGAAGGCTATTACCAAAAAGATAAGAAAAGTGTTCTCAAGATGTGGAGAAAGGGGTTTTCCCGTGCACTGGTGGGGACAAGGTAAATTGGTACAGCCATTACAATAAGCAACATTCAGGTTCCCCAAATTAAAAAAAGGACTATCATAGGATTCAGCACTCCCACTTCCAGGTGTAGATCCCAAAAAAATGATATCAGGATCCCTAAGAGCTGTCTGTACTCTCCTGTGTTCGCTGCAGCATTATTCACCATGACCAAGATATGGAAACAACCTAAGTGTCCCTCAAGGGAGGACTGGATAAAGACGACGTGGTCTATACACACAATGGACTAACATTCAGCCGTAAGAAGGAAACTATGCCATTTGCAACATATGGATGGACCCTGGTGGCATAATTTGAAGTGACATATACCGTATCATTTATATGTGGATCTAAAAAAGTGTGAAACTCAAAAACAGTGGCAGTTGCCAGGGCTGGAGGTTGAAAGGAATGGGGAGATGCTGGTCAAAGGGTGCCAGCTTCCAGTTACAAACAAATCCTTTCTGAGGATCCAATGTGTGACATGATGACTACAGTTACTACCCTGTTATATATGTGAACGCTGCTAAGAGAATAGATCTTAAATAGCCTCAGCATACAAAACAATTATGTGAAGTTATGAAGGTAGTCATTTGTCAGTATCTAAGCACCTAGGCTCATTTTGTACACCTTCAACTGTCCTGTCATGTTAAATGTTGGAGGTCAATTAGATCTCAAAGCTTGGGAAAAGGGAAAAAAATTTTCAAGGATGGGGTATGGGAGATATAAACATGCAATTGTACACATATAAATATCCATATATACATAGACCTACATCATCCATATTTTATGAGCAATATAGAAAATAGACCTATATGATGTACATATTTTATCTATATGTAACATCTAAATCCACAAGAAGTGGATAATACCAGTTGCTTCCAGAGAATGTAAATGCCTGATTGGAGATAAAGGTAGAAGGGAAACCTATTACAATTATTTTAATCTCTCGAATTTTGAGATAGGTCAATCCATTACCAAAGAAATTTGTTAGCGTAGTTTAAAGAGGACTTGAGCTGAAGAGACGGAAAGGTATTAGCAAAGTAAAGACAGAGATTCACACTCCGTTGCCCACCTGCAACTACTATTACACTATATGTTGACTAACTAGAATTTAAATTAAAACTTAAAAAAAAAAAAAAAGTAGGGGATAACCCAACACAGCAGCTTCCAGGGTTTTCAGACTTCTCTGCACATAAGCTCCCTTCACTTGGGCCCCGGGTCCTCTGGTCCAGTGCCTGGGGCTGCCGCATGGGCTCCACAAGTCAAGATGGGGACAATCCCACCGCCGGTAAGGGGAACAGCAGCCTGGAAGCTGCTCCAGAGGCACCTCCCATTGTCCTTGTCCCGAGTTTTGTCTCCCATGTCAACCGTAAACTCTCCGAGTTAAGACTGTTCCTCACCTCAACGTCTCCATCAACAGTTTGAATCAATTCCTCAGTGCCTACGGCAGCTCCTGCCCAGACGTCTTTGCAGGAGATAAGACAGCCACTTAGAGACAGACCTGCCGCTTTGGAATTAAGTTCTGAAGGCTGCTTTGAATAACTCGCCTGATTCTAAGATATACATTCCTCTAAGACAACAGTGCCCGCCCCCTTCTTCTCAATCTACATACCATGCTGGACCAAAGAGAACAATAGTCTTTATTCCTCATGACCAAATTTTCAGCAAAACTCGGTCCCATATTCCCGAAACAAACTGCAGAGTCTCATTCTTCTACTCCACGGGGAGATCAAAACGGCCATGTTTCCTCCCAATTTCACTCCTCTCCTTTCAGGAAAGCCTGTGGAGATTTTTCAAGGCAAACTAGTTGATAGGTGGGTCCAGAAGATAACCTACAAAGTACAGGGGAAGCTCAAAGATCAGTTGTGTAATGATGAAAAGATAACAGATAATCCAACAAACCAAGAGTTATGATCAACTCTTTGCCAAACTCAAAAATCTTTAAAGCTGACCTCATTCCATCTGCATAACACACACACCTTTCCCTCAACAGCCTGGCACCCAAGTGAAAGGGATTCTAGGCTGCCCCAAAGCCACCTCTCTGCACTGGACTGCATTAACCATTAAATTTGGATTGATCATTCCCACCTAGCAGAGAAGGTCTATATTTGAACTGCTTGCTGACTCAGGTTTCAGGAATAAACAGAAAATTCCCTAAGTGGGGATGTTAAAGATAATGGAGATTCCTTGTACTCTCAGTCTCACTACTGTCAAAAGCAAGCTTCTGAATGTCTTGATCCTGTCGAAGTATTAGGAACTGCTAGTTAATCACCTGGACACCTTGTCCGTGAACTCGGAAGGAAATGCTGCACGGTGCTAGGTGCACCATCTGCACAGGTTATAAGCAGTCAGTTTTATAGCGATGTTAGAATTTACAGGGAGCCTTTCAGGTCTTTACATCCCCACAACACCCCCCTGGGACAGATAATGCTCATTATCCCATTTGATGGGTGAGAAATCCAGAGGTGAAGTAACTTGCCCAGAGTCACTCAGCTTGAAAGCAGTAGACGCTCAGCGTCCGTGCAAAGATTTCTGCACCACAACACGCAGCCTCTCAGGGATAGAGCTCTGGAGCCCTGGGAGCTTACAGGACCACTAATTCAGGAACTCTTACAGAGGATGACATTCTAAGTCGGGGATGCTGCCAAGGTCACAGAGCACATCCACGGAGAAGCCTTCCTATGATCTTGCCATTTAACTAGAGTAACCACTTCGACTGGAACACCAAATTCAGGGGCCGAGAAAGCTTTATGCCCACATTATCATCTTCAGAGTCTGCTTTCAGACTCTGAAAGGACAACTAGGTCTCTTATTGTAGCATCTATGCAAATCCATGAGAAAGAATCAGATGAGGCTGGGACTCTAACATTAGCAAGGGAGACATGAACGCCAGCTAGGCATCTGCACTGACATCCCCACCCCCACTAAGAAGGGTTTTGACCCAATTTCCGTGTGTTCCAATCTAAATCATACCCCAAAGGCTGAGCTCAAAATGGAGTTTCAGAAGGCCAGCGTGGGCACGTGAGGGCAGTGCAGTTCCAAGTACAATCAGAGTAGGTAGGGCCCAAAACAGAGCCTCAGACATCAGAGTTCAAATCCCAACCTTGCCTCTTAGTGGCTCTTTGGGAAAGTAGTATCCTCATTTCAATTCTAATGTCAATAAGAAGGCAACTTCCTACCTTGAATTATAGCAAATATCAGGAGCTAAAGGCCTCAGACCCCAGTACAGTGCCTGGCACATAGTAGATATTCAGTATTTTACTATTAGCTCCATTAACCGTCTAACTAACCAACTCCACCATGATCTCTCCATCTTTAATTGCCAAAATAGTCAGAGCCCCCATCAGAAGCATTCATATTACAGTGACAGGTGTCAACAGCTTATCTGCCCAAATACACAAAACCCTTTGGGAGGAAGGCTAACTCTTACTTTTATGTTTCCCACAGCTTCTTGTAAGATGCTGCTGACCATAATAAGGGCTCCAATATTTCTGAATGAGCTAATTCAAAGTAACAGTTTTCAAGTGATTATAAAACACAGCGGCCACAAGCCCAGTTCATCAGTCAAAAGCTTTTGCACCACTGATATGGAGGATTCTCAGTCCCATCTCTGATATGGAGGATTCTTAGTCCCATCTCCCAAAAGGGAAAATCCACACTGCTGTTCTCAAACGTTCTTTCAGCACCTGCTGAATGACAGAACTGTGCAAGGCAGCAGGGTCCCCAAGATAACTAAGACAGAGACCCCACCTTCGGAGCAGCCCGGCATAATGGAATGACCTCAACTAATAAGGCCTTGTTCTGTCCACCCATCTCCATCAGAGCCTCCACTAACTCAGCTAGAAATGAAGAAGTTGAATAGAATTTACCTCCAGAGACATGAAAAACGAATGCACATTTCTAAACATGACTTAGGAATATGTAACTGTTAAAAACAAGGTTTTCCATAATGAAGCTGAAGGACTGTCACTTCAAACCGCACAACAAAGAGATCGGAATAAACGGGATTCCTGCCATCTTTCCCACCCAGGAAACAAAGTGATCATGGCAAGGAGCTGTGGGTGAAAAGGGAACATGTGAAATATATTCACAAGGAGGGATGTGGGCAGGGGGTGGTGGCACCCAGCATGAGCCACGCGCTCCAAGCAGAAACACAGCCTGCAGCAGTGGGCAGTTTGGTTAAGAGGAAATTAAAGAATGGCCCACGAGTAGAGTGCTATACTACTCTGGTTCCATTTAAAAAGGGGAACCGGTGCCTGGATGGCTCAGTTAGTTAAGCGACTGCCTTCGGCTCGGGTCATGATCCCAGGGCCCTGGGATCGAGCCCCGCATCGGGCTCACCTGCTCAGTGGGGAGCCTGCTTCTCCCTCTCCTGCTCTGCCTGCTTGTGCTCTTGCTTTGTCAAATAAACAAACAAAATCTTTAAAAAAATAAAGTCTAAAAAAAATTTTTAAAGAGAATTTTAAAAAATAAATAAAAGGGGGGAAAAAAGGCCCAGCCCATCCTCAGATGCTGGTGGAATCCCGTAACAGACCACACTGAATTACTAGTTTTTTGGTGACTCCCAGGTCTAAGAAAATACAGTGGAATTATACTCACTAGCCTCTATTTGAGAGATCCTCCAAAAATCATTTATGAAGCACTTTGGTGCTTACACAATTAAACCATCAGCTATCTGCAAAAAGAACCTATTCCTCTGAGCCACCAGGAAGCAGAACCAAAATTTCCCTATATTTGATGTGTTTGATTAATTGGGTATCAGTGCCCAGCCATCCTCCCTTGGAGATGAACATTCATGGACCTGGGAGGTCCATTCTGAGCAGTAAAGCCCAGGGTCTCCTGGGAAGGGGGCCTTGGGCCACTATCCCCATGACACAAGGGCCACGCAGGTTGGACCCACAGCTCTCACCTTCAACAGGTACCACCCATTTCCATTTTCCCAGGACTCTGTTCTCCACCAATAAACAAGCTAATGCAAGCTAATAAATTCCTAGTAACCCTGCCCAAGCAGGTGGTCTAGAATAATGTGTAAACGTTCAGCTGACCTGAGGAATGTCAGCAGCACTTTGGGCAAGCCAGAGTACAGGAGGTATTTAGATCCAGGGGCCGTTAGGAAACCCATTCTCAGAATCCCGGTGCTCCTGCCATCTCCTTACTCTCGGGGACAGTGCTACTCCCAAGGGTACACAGCGTACAGAGGGATCACAGCGGTAGCCAGGACTCTCCCCTCACTTTGCACAGTGTGCAGCAGGGGACACGACCGCACTAGAGGAGGTGGCTCAATTGCAACCGGGGGGGGGGGGGGGGGAACAATCCCCTTGGTCTGAGCCTTAGCAGGACACAGGCTCCTGCCCTAGGTTCCCCCACAGTGATCGGTGAACACCAAAATACAGGATTTCCAAGTTCCTTTTGTTCTAATGACTAAGAAATTCTAAATAGACCCTTAAGCAAAACTCGGCTTTCACGTGACTGGCATTTTCAGCACTGGTCTTCTTCCTGGTCCTGATCTGGGTACAACCAAGTCATAGGCTGTCCGTACGATGTAGGCAAGGGACGGAAGCACCTTGAGAACAGTGGTGCCAGCATTTTCTGTCCACAGGCACCATCAGTAACAAGGGCCTCAGATTTAATTGCGGAACCACGCTAGTCTCATCCATGCAAGCGTCCTCACTCCGTTTCCTAAGACGCAGCCAGCAGCTTCAGGCAAGCGGGAGGCTCCGCATAAGGCACACTGCTCCCCACATCCACCACTCACCCCCACCTTGACTTGACCCATTCTCATCACAGCTCCTTCAACTGGTTGCATCAGTGTATCATATAAACAAGTTTAATACATATAAAACACCATAGTCGATCAGCATGAATTCTTCAGCTTCTCCATTAGAAAAGCAAATTCAGCAAGTTCCATTTTTTAAAGTTCGAACCACCCTTTGGTGGGGAGAACCTAAAAAACTAATCAGCTTGACTAGTAAAGAGGCACCAACATTCATTGGATGCATAATTTCACACTTCTATCGTTTGCTATGTGTGACATTTAGGTCATTCTTTAAATCTCACTATAATTGAAAGAGATCCAACAATCTCATGTTCGGGTCTAGCCAGAGGATTTAAGATGACTCATACTGCTTGCTCCAGACTATCTTTGTTAGTGTCCATTTTGGGAAAAATCAGCACTGCTGGCTTGCTATCACACCATACCCAAGAAAAACACCACATGTGATCTCTTTCAAATTAAAAGAGAGCAACTCTCCCCAAACACGGGGCAAAGTGGGTGAACAGAGAAGAAAACCAAAGGGATGCCTCCATGCACAGGAATTTCTGACTGACTAGAGACAGAAGTTTCCAGTTATTGGGGCTGCTGAGCAACATGGAGGGAAATTTTCCCAAACGGGGCTGATGGTTCCACAAAAGACTGGGAGTTGTGGGAATGTCTATTCACATGCCCACTGCAGGATGGAAATCCTCCAAGCCCACAAAAAATTCTCAGTCCTTCATCTCCTGCATTTATGGCCAAAGTGGCAAGCAGCCTTCAAAGGAACAGCAACCGTTTCTTTCCATTCAGCAGAGAAGTAGGAAGAGGATCTAATGAACTCAAGAGTCATGAAGGGGAGGGGGTGGCACTAAGAGGTAGGGCTAACTGTTCGATGCAGGGCACACAGTCCACTTGACACACTCACTTCGGAGGACAGTCCCGAGCTCAAGGGTCCTCAGGTTCAGGAAGTCTCTAGCAGAACCCACTGCAAGCTGGGATCCTCGCTGCTATGTTCTTACCAATGAGAACACACAGTAACATCAGCCAAAGGAAGAGACCTGGGCAGAGCTCAGAGAAATACTAACTGCGCCACATTCCTGGTATCAGTGTGACAAGACATCCTGGAGAGTCACCAGGGAAGCTCACCCAAGCCTCAGCTTTCAGAGTTTTTATTGGGGCTCATGAAGTATGATGGACTTCTCTGAAGTAGTAAAGATATATATTGGTTTCTGCCCCTGGTACCTGATATTCGGTCTTTGACCCTGGTTCTGGACACAAAGCTCCAAAACTCAGATTCCAGAGCAGTGTCTGACACAGCTCCCTAATACAATTTTTTTTAAACTAATGAGGGGATTCCTGATGGGGTCCTGGATGGGAGCTGGTGGATGAAAAGACCAAGCCATGATTAGAAGCTTGGAACTTTCGCCCCATCTTCCGTTCTGCGTCTGGGGTTGGGGGGAGGAATGGAATTACACCTATATGATGAAGCCTCCATAAAAACCCATAAAGCACAGGATTTGAAGAGCGTCCAGGTTGATGAACACATCCACGTGCTGAAGGGTGATGCAGCCCAATGGTGAGGACAGAAGCCCCTGTGCTCAGGAACCCCCCAGACTGTACTCTCTGTCTCTACCTAGCTGTTTGTCTGTACCCTTTATTATATCCTAACAAAACAGTGAATGTTCCCTTAAGTTCAGTAATACCTTCTAACAAATTATCAAACCCAAAGAAGGGGTCATGGAAACCCCAACTAATAACCAGTCAGAAGTTTAGGTGACAACCTGAGACCTGTGATTTGAGTCTGAAATGGGGGCAGTCTTGGGGGACTGAGCCCTTACTTGTGGGGTCTGAGACTAACTCCAGGTAGAGGGTACCAGAATTGCATCACAGGACATCAAACTGGTATCTGAAAACCGGTTAGTATGGGAGGAAAAAACCTACATGTCTGTTGTCAGAAGCGTTGAGTGCACCAGTAGGAGAGGAAAGGAAACTTTGACAACTGCTGACCAGGCTGGACCTTAACTCCTTTCTGGGCACGACCCGCACCCCCATATTACAACAGTTACCTCTCTAGCAGCGCCCACCCCAGCCCGCGGTGTGGCCAGCTCCTACCCTAAACCACACTGTTAGCCTGTGATAAGACTAGACCCTTCCATGGGCAAGTGGACTTTTTTTTTTTTTTTAATACACAGGAGGTAAAGGAGGACACCAAACATCGTTACATAGGATCTGCTGGCCCATTAACACAGAGCCAAGAAACAAGGTCAGCCCATTCCCCTCTATGGCATCTCTTTAAAGATCATAAAAAGGCAGTGACAAGGAGTTGGAAGACGAAGGAAAAAGATAAAGTCCACATACAATTTCTTCTTTAAATAAAGGATAATTTCTCTGTAGGAAATCTGAGTTTCCAGGACCCATGGGACTTCATTTGCTCCAATTCCACCAAATAATTCCCAGCTAATCCCTTCTGGGTTCAGGCTCCTACACCTGAAACAGTCCAGATGACCACAGCGGGGCGGGGGGTGGGGGGGGGGAGAAGCTTGGCAAAATCTGCGCCATCTGAAAGGTCACAAATGACTTCCATTCATATCTCCTTGGCGAAACCAAACCTGGTCATGGCCAAGGTCAGCAATGCTACAGGTGGCCAGAGGATGACGACCAGCAGACACTGGTGAGCAGTCAGACCCCTGCCACACCCATGTCCCCCCAACAACGGAGCAGTCTCTTCATGTGCCTGATGGGAGATGAAAAGTTTCTGACGAGGGATCTGGGGTTTGCGCTTGGTCCCCAAAACTAAGGTATAACGTAGGAGAGCTACAGAATAAAGGCTTTCAATTTTACACCTCTGCCGTGCTTGGCAGTGAGCACCAAAGCCCCACACCCCCAAAAGACCTTTCCAACCTAACAGCCACAGCTGGACCAAGAGCTTAAAGGGTAATCTGGGTTTAACAGGCAACGATGAGGGGCACTTAGGTTCACCTTCACCTGCAAAACCAAGTATACAAATTTCCCACATCCAATCACAGCATCCCTTCTAGCTATAAAAAAAACACAGTGGAGATGAGTGTTATTAAGACAGGATAAGTGGGCACATGGGTGGCTCAGTCGGTTAAGCACCTGCCTTTGGCTCAGGTCATGATCCCGGGGTCCAGGGATGGAGCCCCACATCAGGCTCCCTGCTTGGAGGGAAGCCTGCTTCTCCCTACTCCACTCCTACTGCTTGTGTTCCCTCTCTCCCTGTCTCTATCAAATAAATAAAGTCTTAAAAAAAAAAAAAAAAAGATTAAAGACAGCATAGGAAAAGTTTCTCAAGAATGGAAGGGTCATGGACACTCCTGAGAAATTACCAACTCAGTTCAGTAGGAGCTCAAAGAAAACCCCATCAGTTCTTCAGACTTCTGTCCAGCCCACGGGAATTTGGAAATTGCATTACTGTTTTAACTTAAATGGAGCATTTAACATTTATATTAAGTTTCATCTTGCTTGTTCCAATTCATCAAGGTAACAGCATCTAGCCCTGAGCACTACCCATTAAGGTTATTGACAAACTAGCAAGTACTCACAGGAGGGAGAGAATAATAAAGGGACTGTTAAATGAGCAATAGCACTGGGGACACAGACATGGCTGTTTAGCTTAGAGGCCCTGGGAAAGTTGTGTTAACATCTGAAGGGCTGTCCTGTAGAACACAATAGGTTTCTCTCAACTCTGGAGGGCAGAAGCAGAGTCAGTGGGTGGGATTCTGGACAAAACCCTCCATTACTGAGAGCAGAAACACCTTGTAACAACGGGAGTGTTCCTTGGGCTTAGAAACTAAGGCCTTCTGCTATTGGGAGGGGTCAGTCAGTACCCGGCTAACATCAGGGGAGCGGAGCCGTTGACCTCTATGGGTCTAAAGATTCTAGGTGATTACACAGATATTTATCTGGACACATGAAAGCTGGGAATAAGAATTTAAAAGTTCTAGAATATTAGCACAAGATCCAGAAAACTTTTGAAAGCCGTCTTAGAGGGCAAGATCCTCTTCTGACGGGCACCTGGGGAACGACACAATGTAAAGTCAGAGCCCAGCGTGCAAGGAAGAGAACCTGCTTCCCATGCAGCCAGCTTCATCCGTCTGGTCTACACAGTACACTCTGCCCTTTCACTGCTCTCACAAAGGTCCTGCTTTGGGCTGAGCACACAGTAGGTGCTCAACCCTCCAGTCAGATGGTATCACCTTCTCATCCAGTCTTTGGGGTTTACAGTGAGGAAGCAGACAAGGGGCACAGCTGTCATGAGAACTCAGACCCTTGTGACATGCGTTTTTCACCCTCCCATCCAGAAACCAGACTTAAGTGGAAAACAGAAGCTTCCAGAAGATGCTCTCCATGAACTATATACATGTAGGATAGTAGCAAATAAACCCAGAAATGGCCCTCAAGAGACCTGAGAGAAAGAGAAGTTTATTCTTCGGGGAGACAAAGCACTGTTTAGGAGCACTGCCGGTATTCCAACCAAATGAAGATACCAGCATGGGTCTAGAGAGAAGACATGGGTTATAAATTCTTGAAGCTCCTGGTCTCACGGAGGACAGCGTGTAACAGATGCACACGGCTCATCTCAACCCCACCCACCCACCCACCCTCTCCTCCCTCCTACTGCGTATGTCCAGGCTGTCTGAGTCTGAGCCCCAGGAAGAAATTCTGGCAGGACTCCTACACTTCCTTAAACCCCTCAGTGTGTCAGGGACACATTCAAGTTCAATTCAGAACTTTCCATTAATCTGCTAGGTACCCTGGAACAGGGGACTCCAAGAGAGACAGCAGTAAAACACCTCCTGTCAGGACACAGTCTCTGCACGGATTTTTCAGCTCTTTCTCAGCAAAAGGAAGCTGAAGCTCCTGTCCGGACGTTGAAATTAGAATTCCTACAAAGTGACCTACTTCCAGGTGTCTTTAAAAGTTCTAAGAGCAGCAATCCCCTCAGGATCACCCCAAAAAAGGTGAAGTATTTAAATAAAAAATGCTGATGGAAAATGCTTTAAAAATGTTTCATTCACCATAAAGTATTTTCCATTAGTTTAAAAAAAATATTTCCAACAACAAAATCTTTGAAAAGATTATCTAACCAGAATAACTCAAAGTCCTAGAAGGTTAGAATTCAACTTACCACAGTGGCCCAGAAAAGATTTCTACAAACAAGGAAAAAAAAGTCATCTGAAGGAGACGGCATGGTTTTCCATTAAGTTGGTGTTTTAGGAATTCAAAAGCCCTAACTAAATTTGCAGACTTGTTACACCAACGGCCTTCACTGGTGCCTGTGACATTGATGGAAGAAAACATTTACCAAAAAGTGATACACTTCAAAGCACTTTCTGCTATTTTCATTTTTTAACTTTTTGTTTTGTAAATTAAAGGGGCAGCCTTTCCCAATACACAAATTACCACACCACTTCCCTAGAAGGTAGAAAAGGTGGCTAAGAGAGCAGCTCAGTTTAATTATGATTTGAGAGCAAATCCTAGAGCATGAAGTCTCTTTTTAATTTTTTTTTTCAGTGTCCCAAAATTCATTGTTTATGCACCACACCCAGTGCTCCATGCAATACGTGCCCTCCATAATACCCACCACCAGGCTCTCCCTACTCCCACACCCCTCCCCTCCAAAAGCCTCAGTTTGTTTCTCCCAGTCCAATCTCTCATGGTCCATCTCCCCCTCCAATTTTCCCCAACTCCCTTCTCCTCTCCATCTCCCCTTGTCCTCCATGTTATTTGTTATGCTCCACAAGTAAGTGAAACCATATAATAATTGACTCTCTCTGCTTGACTTATTTCACTCAGCATAATCTCTTCCAGTCCTGTCCATGTTGATACAAAAGTTGGGTATTCATCCTTTCTGATGGAGGCATAATACTCCATTGTATACATGGACCATATCTTCTTTATCCATTCATCTGTTGAAGGGCATCTTGGTTCTTTCCATAGTTTGGCGACTCTGGCCATTGCTGCTATGAACATTGAGGTACACATGGCCCTTCTTTTCACTACATCTGTATCTTTGGGGTAAATACCCAATCGTGCAATTGCAGGTCATAGAGAAGCTCTATTTTTAATTTCTTAAGGAATCTCCACACTGTTTTCTGAAGTGGCTACACCAAATGAACTCTCTTTTCAATAGACCTTCATGTTTTACCTTCAATCTAACCCCTCACAGGTACTTGGGCCAGGTATCATGAAATATTTCTGGCAGACATAGTCCAGGCTCCTCCTTTAGCAGATGGGAACAAAAGCCCAGAGAGATGAAGTCATCTATACAAGGTCGCACAGCCAGTGAAAGGTACAGTCTTACCCAGCCAGGTAGGAGGACCTTGGAAAACCCTCTCCTCATACCTGTGGCTAGAGGCAGGCCAACCTGGAGCCTGTTCTCAAAGGACCTTGCTGCGTCTGGAGTCCTGCTGCACCGGCCAGCTTCGTTTCAGCACAGCCAGGAGACCGGGCTTGCCTGTTCAACCTCAGTGAAGAGATATATACCACGAGACTAGCAGCAGGTAAGAAGGAACCAGGGAGCAGAAGGCTATGCTCTCTACCCCGTGTCCACATAAGTTCAGTAAAGATGCACAGACACCAGATAACCTAACCCTTACTGTTTTGAATAATGATTTTTAAATTCTGTACTTTAATCAAGAGCTGTTAAATATGAATTCAGTCCCAACACTACATCTGTATTTTTATAGGATCTCTTTAGGTGTTTTTCTACATGAATCATATATGCTTATCATTGAAGGGGATGTTCTAGAAGCCAAATGCATCTGGGTAAAAGTGAGATGCATATGTATTTAGGCTTAAACACACAAACCTGCTAGAAGGATATAGGATAAAATTTTTTCTGCTGCTGCCCCTGGGGAGGGTAGGAGGAAGGAAAGGGAAGGGGCAGACTTGACTTCACACAATTCTGTACATTTGAATTTAAACAAGAGCATGTTTTACCCGCCCTCCATCCCCTGCACAACTTCTCTGCTCCTGGTGCCTTAAGCATCACCATTTCAGAGGGTTCCATTGGGGGCCGCCATCTTGTTTCCTATATACTCAAAGGACTGACAGCTTACAGTTTTCATTTCTACCTGATCCCCAATGAACTTCTACATCCCCATTTCCAACTTGGAATGCCTTTTTGGGTTCCAGAACTCTATGTCCAAAAATTCATAGGCTAACACCACCAGCTGTTCCACAGACTTTTTTTTCTGAACCCAACTTGCCCCTAACGGAACTCACCACCCTCCTTCTTCCCCACCCAGGGTTCTTCTCTCCTTCAAAGAATCCATGTCATCCTCCATCCTTTCCTTTCACTAGCCACACACGGGGAGTCTGTAGGTATTCCCAGACGCTCTCAAGGCAGGTTTCTCCTCTACTGGGCACGATGGCGCTCTCCCGATTCACCCGCATCACTCTAGTCGCTTCCTGATTAGCACTCCTGCTTCTGGTACTTCCCACCTCCAATCCACCACGCAACACATGCATAGATTCAATACACAAAGCTGATAAAGTTCATGCAGTCTTCGCTGAGCAACCAGTGTTGGCCAGACACCATTCTAGGCCCTAAGGATACCAGCTGTCAGGCCAACATGGTCCCCATGCTCACAGACATTCCATTCCATTCTAGTGATGAAGTTGAATTTAAGAACCAGTTAGGACTCCCCAGTGCTTCAGGTAAAATCCAAACATTGTAGGTAGCACGCAAGGCCTCTCCTGAACCCAGCCCCAACAACTGCCACCACCCCTCCCCCACCTGCTACCATCCTTACTATTTGTTGCTCCTCACCCCCCCAAGACTCCAGACGCTTTGGCACACTTCTGGTTCCCTGAACACACAGTGCTTTCTCCCACTTCTGCATACAACGTTCCCACCGTCCAGCATGCCTTCCCTTCTCTACATCTCTAAGTGGCACCTCCTCCAGGAAGCCTTTCCTGACATGATTTACCGGAGTCCCTGCATAAGCCTCTGTCACAACACTTCACACACAGTCCTGTATTTGTGGACTGAATAGCAGAAACTTCTTTGTAAGAAGGCCCTACTCTCTCAACTCTAACTGACTGGCACACGGATAAATGTGAAATATTAAGAGATCTGCTAAGAATCGCAGTAACTATGTTTCCAAATCCTAGGAACCCACAAGGAAGACAAGAGGCAGGAATGGTTACCAGCATTGACAAATAGGACAAGTCGGGCACAGCCACGTAACCAAAGGTGAAACTACATGGACACTTCTACACCGCTGTCCCCTGCACCTTCCTGCAGGTGTTCTCCAATACACTGCACACACACGGCATAGTGACGGCCCCTAGCAGGCTCACGGCCATTAGCCAATACACCCATCAGATTTTTATTTTCCAAGTCCAGGTTTCAAGAGCCTGCCTTGCAGCCCAGGATGCAGGATGCCTGCTTGGATGCCATCTCTTAGAACAAGCTCCTGGGCTTCCCTGAGTGTGGTTCAGAGACCTTGGCTCCCTTCGGACTCCAGGGTTAAGTTTTGCTTTTGTCTTGTTCTTTCTAGTCTCCTCACCTTCCTCCCAACCCACCATACTCCTAGCTCTCAATGAAAAGCACTCCGAAAAATAAATGTGCCAGTTTCCTAGTTCGGGGTTAGCATGCCAGCCTCCTCCTCCAGTGACAAAGAATTTCCGTCCTACTCTGAACCACCAGGAATTGTTCCTGGGAGCGGCGGGCTGGGCAGGCTCCTCCCCAGCTTCATGACCGTCTCGGAGAGGATATATCACCTTGAGGACCTCAGCCCCCTCAGGAAGGGTCAAAATTCCAAGGATCACAATTCTAAGAATAGGATCTTCAAATTCTATTATCCAGCCCTCCTGGAATCTAGTGCATTCTGAAGTCAGATCTAGTTTTAAACACAGGTTGCACGCTTGAGTGACCTCCGTGCTGCTGTTCCATGTGCAGATCACACTCTGAACACCTCCTGGGTCTACTCTTTTCAAGTGTTTTAGTGTGTGGCTTTTCCTTTTTGCACGAAGGACAAGAATGTGACTTAAGAGTATTAGTTTTCCTTTTTGTACCGTATGTTTGCTGATTTAGTCGTCTTTCACTGTCACAATTGTATATGAAGCCTGTGGAAAGATTTTCACTATCATAAATAAATGAATACAGGCTCCCCCTCATTTGTAAAAGTGAGAAAAACTCCAGGACATCATCATGTGAATTAAGTAGGACCATGCAGGAAAGACACTTGGGTCTAGTAAAATTCTAATACACACTAGCTTTTCTTCTAAAACCTTGATTTGTTTAAAAAGCCGGGACACAGCTAGGATTGGATTGTATCAGAAAATCATTCGGGGCCGCTGGAGTACATGCTTTTATTTTCAAGTGACGACGTGGGGGACATCAGCCCTCGGACTGCGTCATTCGGCCGCAGGATGACTTGCCCGGTTTCTCCCGGGGAAAGGTCCACCCTGAGATCCCGCCTCCTGGGTTCCAGCTTTCTCACTCTACCATTCAGTGCCAGGGGTGCAGAAATCCAGCAACCCAGAGAGCTGCATCCCAGGGGAACATCTGCCCAGCTCAGAGCCTCCCTTGCCTCTCTTCTCAGATAGCTGGGGACATAGCCAGAGCAGTAACTGGAACAAAGAACTACGCAAACAGAGTGCAGAGTCATCACAAAGAGGAAATCCTCTCCAGACCACAATTCCTCAGCTCAAGACCAATGCGTTATACAGCAGCTCAACTTCCAGGCCTTCATGGAAAGCAGAGTCTGCCCATCCCAGTTGAGCCCCGGTGTTTGGTGCTGAGGTGGCAGGCAGGTAATGAAAGCCACCAGACTAATCCTATAGCCTAAGCAGCTTCAGGGTGTTTAGGGGCTTAACCCACAGGCAGGGCCCTTCCTGGTGGGATGTAAGCAGAGCCTTCAGGGGTGAGGAGTTTGGGTTGAGGCACTGAAGGCATCCCTCCTATAGTAAGACCGATGAAAGAGGACCAGTGTATCCTAGCAAGGGAGGTACCACGGCTTTCAATAGGATTCTAAGCACAACTTCCTGGTGATTTTTATTCCAGAATTTACGAAAGCACTAAGCAGTGGGAGCTTTAAAGCCTACCCCATTATCCTGATCACATACAAGATCGACCACGGGTATTGACATCTCAAGCTTCTCCAGGGAAGAACTAGAATAGCAGGTATCTGTTCACAAAACCACCCCCAAGCCCAAATGACGGAGGAAACCTGCCTACGAGGTTTTAGAATTTATATGTTAAAACTCAGAAATGCTAATATAATCGTTTCCTTGGTTCTGACACTGGTGTTCTTAAAACCTACATAGAGTGGTGGGACGAGACTATCATATATTAGTTGATGTTCATCAAAAGAAAAATGTATTCTAAAAAACTAAAAAAGTATTATATCAAAAAATAACTCATACCCCTTGTTCACACCTTTGTGAATTCTGGATTCTATCCTTGGACAAGCAGCAGCCAAAATTTTCACTATGAAAAATGCAGAAAATCAAATTTGAGTCACTGCTAGTGGCATACTCATGCAGAGTTAAAGTGGCTGTCCCCAGGCACCCACGTGGCTCAGTGGGTTAAGCCTCTGCCTTCGGCTTAGGTCCTTGGTTCCAAAGTCCTGGGATGGAGCCCCTCATCAGTGAGCCTGCTTCTCCCTCTCCTTCTGCCTGCTGCTCCCCCTGTTTGTGCTCTGTCTTTAAAAAATAATAATAAAGTGGTTGTCCCACTGTTGTGGCTATAATTTGTTTTCAGTTAGGTCTTTTACAAGAATACCCATGTCCTAGGACATAAATTCATCATCCAAGTCAGAGGTCAGCTTAGCCAGTAGGATGGCACAGCACGTTTGCACTTTCTACACTCCAGGTGCAGTGAGAGTTAGGGTCCTGGTCAACAGCTAGAAGACTAATGGGAAGTCCTGTGTAAGGTGCAACACAGGGCTCCAAGCACCCACTTCAAAATCTTGACTCCCATGCTACAGGAGGGAGACTGTGAAGGAGGACAGAGCCAATCTTAGCAGTAACACAGGGCTTGGGATCTAAGGCACACCCATTAGGAGGTGTATATCCTGGCAACTTAGGAGCAAAGCAGCATGAGAACTGGGAGAAAGATTTCATCTTTCCTGTAAACATAAGAACAGGGTAGCCCCTGGTGGGACTTGAGTAAAACCGGTGTCCAAAACCGCAATGGCTTTACCCTCCGGAGCCTCAGAAGACATCTCCTGGACCCCTGCAGTTTCCCGTCGTCGGGATGCATGCAATCGGCTAGCACAGCAGGAGGTCAAGGAGGCCCAGGACCCCGTGCGGACCCACACAGGAGCAGGGTCCTGCGAGCATAGAGGAGCCTTCCCAGTCATGGCCAGGACTCGATGGGTGTGTGGTCGTCTCACAGAGGGCCTTCCCCACTCTGCACTTGTATATAGACCCTCTGTGCCTAGAGAAAGTAAGAGCGGCTACCTCTGACAAAGGAAAAAGAATGAGAAAGGAGGGATAAGGGAATGGGGACTTTCGCTGCTAATCTAGAGATCAATACTCCTATCAATCCTGTGACTTTCAAGCTTACCAAAGTAGTCAACCGGAAGACACCTCTGACAGTCCAGTCCACACAACACAGAGGTCTCAAGAGTCTCCTCTTCGTACGCTAAGTTGGGCTCCTTTCATCCTAAAAAGCCCAACGGTCGGTGGCCCACCACCATGCCTCCTTTAGTCAGTAAAGGCAATCGAAGCCCAAGAGCACATCGGGGAGGGGCAGGTAGGGCTTCCTGGGTGAAGTCCAAAGAGCTGGGGCCAACAGCCCTCAGTCACCTTAGTCCCTGAAGTTTCTGGCCCACAGAAGCCTCTGAAGTTCTTGTTTGTTACCCATCATCTGGAAGCACCATGAGGAGGTTTCTTTGCACAGGATTAGCAAGCAGAAATACAGATGAGTCACTGGCTTGTTCAACAAGCACCGGTCACTGGGACCCACCACACGGAGGCAGGAGTGATTAGACTTAGTCGTCAGGAAGCCTTTGCACAAGCGCCATCAAGGCCCTGGGGTGAACGGCCAGGGGAGGGTGCTGAAGCTTCCTTCTCTTAAATCCCCTTAAGATCGGGTAGATTCTCACATGTCCAAGGCAGTTCTACTGGAGCCCTGCCTGGTGGCGGCTGCTGCACCACAGAGGGAGGCTTACAAGCCTCGCGCTCCCACCTGCCTTCCAGGCACTTGCTTGTAACAGAATAAAAAGGGAGCAGAGCGGATTAAAAAAGGTCCACTGTAGAGCACAGACTTTAATCCCAATTGCAACCCTTTTAAGTGGCTTTAACTCTCAGACTAACCCCCCCCCCAAAAAATATGTTAAACTTGTTTTTTGAATTCATAGATCCACGTGGGTAAGGTTTCCGGCACAAGGGAAGCCGCAGAAACAGCAGCCACAATCAGTCCAGGCAGGAAGCAAGCACGTGGCACAGGCGACACCCCATTTCAGGTAGGTACGGGGAACTACGACTCGTTTTTCTCCATTAGAGTACATCTTTAAAAGAGTTCACAGATAGAGCTTCACTTGAACCAGTCGTCTTACCATCATCTTTAGAAAAAGATAGTAAGACTCACATTAGGATAAGACTGCAAAGACCTACAACACTTATCATCAACCAGCTACGCATCTCGGCAATCCCCGAGTGGAAGATTTCATCTCACCCCCGATGTTTTGAGTTAAAAAATCTTCCTCACGTCCGTGCACCCATCCCTGCAAATCACCTTCATGCAGTTAGTCCACATGCTGATGAAAGAGCTTCCCAGCTCCCCAGTCCATCAGAGAAGTCATTAAGGCGCTTCGCCCAGCGCTCCCCACCAGCACACGGGGAGTTCTACCACAACAGATGTAAAAAGAAGAAAAAGCAAAGTGTGCTCACCTAACACTTGGGAACTGTTGTTTTGGTTTTTTTTTGGGGGGAGGGGGGTTTCTCATCAGGAAAGTCAATCCTCTGAGTAGCTTTTGAGAACAGAATTTCTGAATATTAAAAAGCTCAATAAACACTACAAACTAGGGCACCTGGGTGGCTCAGTGGGTTAAAGCCTCTGCCTTCAGCTCAGGTCATGATCTCAGGGTCCTGGGATCAAGCCCCACATCGGGCTCTCTGCTCAGCAGGGAGCCTGCTTTCCTTCCTCTCTCTGTCTGCCTCTCTGCCTACTTGTGATCTCTGTCTCTGTCAAATAAATAAATAAAATCTTAAAAAAAAAACACTACAAATTAAGATATAAAAATGCGTTATAAAAATAAAGAAGATCGGGGTGCTTGCATGGCTCAGCCCATTAAGCATCTGCCTTCAGCTCAGGTCATGATCTCAGGGTCTTAAGATCAAGCCCCATGATGGGCTCCGTGAGCATACTTGCTCACACCCTCTCACTCTCTCAAATGAATAAAATCTTAAAAAAAAAAAAAAATACAGAAGATCAGCGTCAAAGAGGCCTTCAACATCAGTTTAATGTGTTTCGAAACATTAACATCCTTTAATGCCAGTAGGGCAGAGACGTGAGCTAGAATCTCTTGTTCCAGTTCTAGGATCACAAGGAGAAAAATGGCACTCACTCTGGTCATGTGCAAGAAGTCCCAGTGAGAGCTCATGCCTTTTCTGGGACCACTATCTGTAAGAGCCTTCTGATTGTTCCAGGTTAAAGTCTAATCTCAACCAGGACCCAACTAACCAGAACCAGAGCAGTGGCCTTCATCAAATATGGATTAAAATATATTCCTATTTAAAATCAGCTTCTAGGGGACTATCTAACATCAGTACTCATTCAACAATCTCCTATCCCTCCCCCCCCCCCTTTTTGTAGACGTCTAAAGTTTTACATTTACAGCAAAAAATTGAGCAGAAAGTAGAGTTCCCATATGCACCCACCCCATGCATGGCCTCCCGCCACGATTACCATCCCTCTCCAGAGGAGTACATGTGTTATAATCCATGTCCCCCAACATCTTACTCTGAGTCCACAGTTGACATTAGGGTTCATTCTCGCTGTTGTGCAGTTCAGATTTTGACAAGTAGGAGAGGACTTTCTCCCATCACTGTATTAGCATACGCAATGGTTTCACTACCTTAAAATCCATCCCCTAACCCTCGTGGCCAATGATCTTTGTACTCCCTCCATAGTTTTATCTTTTCCAGAATATCATGAAGTTGGAATCATAGAATACACAGGTTTTTCAGATTAGCTTCTTCCACTTAGAAATACACACTTAAGGTTCTTGCAGGTCCTGGTATGGACTGGTAGCTCATTTCTGAGCCCTGGATATTATTCCACTGTGTGGTTGTACCACAGTTTGTATCCATTCACCCACGGAAAGACATTTTGGTTGCTCCCAAGTTTGGGCCATTAAGAAATAAACCAGAGGACGTCCACACTAGCGAGCAGGTTTATGTAGACATAAGTTCTCACTGCCTTTGGGCAAATACCAAGGAGCACAACTGATGGTGAAAGTATGTTGCAATTTAAAAACAAACAAACAAAAAAACAGCCCACACGGCCAAACACCTGTCATCTACAGAAGAAGTATGGTACATTTTGCTGTTTCATGATGCAAAGACCCACAGGCACTAAGTCCTGTCTTTAGCTCTACTTACCTAGGTATAGAAGTCATAGGAAATGTATTATTATTCTAGGAATCTCACCATCATAGCTCAGCACATGGCATTCCCACTTTGATATGGAGCCAAAAGCTAGGAGCAAACCGGGACACCCCTCCCATCACCCCCCCCAGCACACCTCCATGTTCTAGCACTTCCACCGAAGTCCACAACACCTAAGCCAAAACAGTCTCCCTGTAACCGATCTCTCCACCTCAACTCCTGTCCCCCAAACCATTTGTCCTCCACATGGTAGCCAAAATCATCAGACCTAAGTTCAGTTGTGTCACTTCCCTGTTTAAAAATCCAACAGCTGATTGCCTTAAATTTAGGATAAAATCCAAAATTCTTGCCTCACAGGCCTGTGTGACCCTGGCCTACCCATCTATCCTGCTCTCAAAGATTATTATATAATATAGGGGATTTATCCCCAAATATTTACACTTCTGACCTTTATTATGTAGTTCTTCTAACCATACATCTTTTCTTGCCCCTGGACCTTTGCACTGGTTTTTCCCTCTGCTGGAAACAGACTTTTCTCCCCCAACTCCAATCAAAACCTTTCCCCTAACTTTGTATCTTTCACTTTCTCCAAAAACTCATGCTGATCTCAAATCTAAAGTTATTTTTTCACCACCTATTCTGTTTCACTGTAGCACCTTTCCGACTGCTCACCTCACCTTTATCTTGCAGTGATTTAGTACTGGCCTCTCCCACTAGAGCAGGAACTCTGAGGGCAGAAATCATGTATGTTTTGTTTACAAATGCATACCTAGTGCCCGGTATAAAGCACGCCCTTAAATAATGGTGGAATTACACAACAGACTGAACAAATACAATGCTATTTTCATAGGTGGAAACAGGATAATAGGATGAGATCTCATGGAAAGGGACACTGAAAGCCATTTCCCTGAGAACAGGAGTTGGTAATAGGGATCACCAAGTAATGAGGTCAAAGACATCAATATGCAAGTCGTATTAGTTTTATATAAGGTCTTCTTGGGGTCATGAGTCTAAAGCACAGTGTCTGGCATATTACAGATACTCAAATATTTATATCACATAAAGGGAGAGGAGGAAAGCTTCCTGAACCTCCTAGTTAATGCTTTTCAGCACTAAGGAGAGCCTCAGCCCCCTCAACCACATCTGCCCCTTTTCTACACCTAACCCCTCCATTGGGCAGGTGAGCCCTGACTCCCTATTTTTATACAAATAGACTTTTCAGTTACCTTTCTACCTTCTTGGCAAAGCTGTTTCTGGCCATTAGGACCCACAAGTACTTTCTCCTGGTGTGAATTACTAGCTGTTACCATCTGGACTGTTCAGGGACTTACAGTTACAATAATGCCTCTTACATGGACAATCACAACCCTCCAATATGGAGGTAGCTAGAAGACCCCCTCAAGGTCATCTTTTCCAAACGCCTCATTTCCAAGGGAAAATCCTGAGGCCCAGGGAGGAGTCAGAGTCCACTGGTGAGAGCACCGAAGGGGAAATGCCAGTTCCCTGGCTCCTGAGGTAAACCCTGTCTGGTCACGGTCTCCCTGGGACGTTCTGAGGACCCAACTCTGGTAAGCGGCTTCTTGGCACCTGGGAAGCTGGTTGACTATTTGGTGATGGAGTAAGAATGGTGATGTGTGTGAGTTGCTGGCAAGTTCTCAGGTTAAACACAAACCCGCCCCTGGCACCACCACGGCACGATGTTTGCTGTTATTGTTCTTAGTGGGCATTTCCAAAGGAGAGGTGGCTGCACAAAGTCCTGGAAATTCTACTGCTCCTCTCATGCATGAAGACTAACAACTGTGAAAGGAAGCAGCTGGAAACTCCTTACCCTCGGTAGACTCCCAGAGAAGTCAGACAGGTTTGTCTACAGCTGTCAGAGTCTTCTGAAAATCAACAGACTCTAGCAGAGAAAGTACACAGGCTCACCATCAGGTTAACTAGACCCGCACAGCTAACCCCCAACAGATTCTCCCCAGACCGAAGAAATCAGGCCCAAGTTTTGGTATGACACCGGTTTACCCCACCTCCCTGTGAAGTCAAAGGAAAGAAGTTTTCCTCCACTTTCTGACTAATGTTTACAGACTTAATTCCTACAGAAAGCTTTCCATATGGACCAACGCCCTGGTATTTCCAAGGTGCTTTCCCATGTTTGTTTTCTTCTTTGATGATCAACCCCCTTCCACGGCTGGGCCCAAACTTACAACCCAGGAGACTCAAGCTGAGAGCTGCAGTGACCTGCCCAGTCACCCGGCCAGAGAGGCGAAGAGCCAGGTTGCTGACTCCTGGGCTCTCAGCTCCCCAGACCATCACACCACCTGGCTTCTAACGCTCAGTGGCTCCTCTGCCGCATCACATCAAACAACCACCTTTGCCACCCCTACACAGACATCTCCTGAATCTTCCACTCCAAGAACAAGTCCCTGCACTGTCCTCTGTCTCAGGCCTCCATGTTGCTCCATACTTCCTAAACCTTCTCCCACTGTCCATTTTTCAAGGTCTTCCAAGTCTGTTTAGAATACTCCAGGTCATAATGGCCATACCTCCGGCATCCTCCTCAGCCCTCACTCACCTACTCCATATCCCATCTGCCTCTGTCTACATGGCCACCCTAATTCAAGGCTGAGCTTCAGATGGTGGAACTCTTCTGCTCAGCCCTCATGCCGCCAAGCTGCCCCCCACCCCCGCCACCACTTATAGAACTAGGACAAGCTAGCAGGTGAGTGAATGAATGTAATGAAGCCTGATTCATGGAGCACCACAAAGCAAATGGGATTTATGGAGCAACAGCATGGACAGGAGTAAGGGCTCCACACATCCACGGGACACATTTTCGAAAGCACAACGTGCCAAGGTCAACAATTTCTAATTAAGGAGAAAAGGTCAGGCATGGAAGGAGAACCAACAACGGGATCTGCCAGGGGTACACCTACATCCCTAACTTGGGATCAATCCAGATTAACTGTTCTCCTGAATTCCAGAAGTTGTGGCTTTTTGTTTTATTTTTAAAGTTCAGCAGCTATCTACAGAAGGCAAGGCTATGTGGCGGGCTGTGTAAGCATTACCTGTTCAGAGCCATAAGTCCCTAAGTGTGGAAAGGGGCCTTATAGGTAGGTCTTGGGTAACAACCTTTTTCTCTTAAAGAATCTATAGACTGGCTAATTTTACTTCACTTCAGAGGCCATGACCAGCATTCTCCAAGAACAGACATTGCAGGGGCACCTGGGTGGCTTAGTCGGCTGGGTATCTGCCTTCAGCTCAGGTCATAATCCCAGGCTAGGATCAAGCCCCACACTGGGCTCCCTGCTCAGTGGGGAGTCTGCTTCTCCCTCTCCCTGCTGCTCCCCCTGCTTGTGGTGTGTGTGTGTGTATCAAATAAAATCTTTAAAAATAGATATTTTAATCTCCCCCAAAGTAAACACTACTTCAGGAAAGAATGGTCCTTTAACTCAACACATTCCTGTGGCCAGGCCACGGAGCAGGCACACTCCCCATGGAAGGTCTAGCAGTGGGAGCTTATGGGGGCAACTCAGCAGACCATCCTAGGCACCTGAAAGTTGGGTCTCTAGACTGGGATGGAATCTCTTCTGGAGAGGTTCACCCACCTATCATACCTGTGACCTCAGGGAGAGGAAACAACAGAACTTAAGGACGAGCACAAAGTAAATCCTCAGTGACATTAACTCCGTCTCTCCCCACTCTACACTCAGTCCTGTAACACTGAACTCACAACTGTGTGGAGACAGTGTTCATGTCCACTGCCCACCCTCCGAATACGACTAACCCATATCTGAACACTTCTCTAGGAAAAGCCTCTGAAACATTTCCACCATTTCTCTCATGTTCTGTTTTTCTGCCTCCCTCACCATCCTGGCCGTTCTCCCTCAAGCTATCCCCCAGTTGTGTCCTTTGAGCACAGGACTCCTCCTTGTTGGGCACAAAGCACAGAAAGTCATGGTTGCCCCTCATGGAGCTCACAGTCCAGCTCCCATTAAGCTGAGAGGAAACCCCTTGCCCCAAAACGCCTCACAGCATGGATTTCTGTGAGGAGACCTTAGACAGTGAAGGGATTTGGAAGGAAGGGATGATAGTAAGGGCTGGGGCTCCAGAAACATGAGAGGTGCTCTCTTGTCATAGTCCACCATCCCCTCGAGAGGGGAAGTTGTAGAACAAACCTGAGCCCAATGTCGGTTTCCCACAGCCCGAAATAGGGACCTGGGTGACTCCACAAAGCATCCTTACAGACAACCAAGTTCTAGACAATCTTCAGTGTGGGACAACCAAGAGGCTAGGGCCAAATGTCCTAGGGGTCCTGAGCAATCATACAGCTCAAGGTGCAGAAGTCCACACCCTACTGCCAAGCCAAAGGCAGAGGTAGAGAGTTTCTAGAGGAAAAACAGGATGAGGTGGATTTTGAGGCAACTGGGTTTTTAAAAATTCAATTATGCCTCAAATCAGGAAGCTGGGAGGCTGAGAAACCTAACCATGGGTGGGGCCACCAGCTACTGTCTAAATCAGTCTAGGGTTTGGTTTGCTTTTTGGTTTATGAAAATAACTACATGCTAGGTCACCTGTATGCAGTGCAGGTGGCCAACAGACCACTCTTTTAATGGTCATATTTCCTAGTACACAGAAGTTGCCCTTCCTGCAAAGGAGGGTTCACTACATTCTCGAATTCCTCTAGGCTTTGATCTTGCAGGAAAAGGGCTATTTCTAAAACTGTTCTGTTTGGCCCAAATTCTTTCTCTGAATCAGGTTCTAAAATTTATTTCTGCATGTTAGCATTCTTCAACAGCAACAACACGAGAAAAATAACCTTCAGAACATTCCCCTCACCTCCCTACCCACCAAGTAAGCTCCTGCCAAATGCTAGCATATGGCTAAAATGTCATCACCATTCAAAACAGGAATCCCTGCACCCAGTTTTTGACACCACAAGGATAGAAGAATGTCTCATGTGTTGTTAAACAATCTAGAAAGATCATGCTGCTCTACTAGGGACATCAGGCCTTCCATAAAAAAATTTGCCTTTTAAAAGCATATTTTCCTATAAGATTGACAACACTATTCAAACAGTTCCGACAGAGCTTCGTGGAACCAATGAGAGGAGGTGAATGCCAGAATGTCAGATCATCAGGAAATCTGTGGCATGTTCTAGAAGCCAACTCAGGACCAGCCCTGAGCTCTCTACCACATCACAATTAACTCCTTACACACATTCTACCACCACCACCCCCGCCGCCACCAATGGGCTGATAGTAAAGGACAGAAGATCGGCTTACGAAGTGTCCACAGACTCCTAGGTCCTCCACCGTGCCAACCTTTCCCAGGCAATGTCATCTGCAGCCCCAAGGTAAGCACGGCACAGCCTGACTGGAAGATGTAGCTTTCAGCATCTCTCCGCTAACCCCATCCCATCCATGCTGGCCCTGTCACAGCAGCTTCTCTGGTTCACATTTTGTGGTCATAATGAGCAAAGTAGAGTGCCCTTGGCAGAGACCTCCTTTTACAAACTCAGAGGCAACCACATTTTACATTTGTGGGGGTTTTGTTGGATGAGGCACGCAACTGTAGCAAAAATGATTCATGGAACACAGTGCAATCAGCAGATCTTGTGAAATGAATTTCAATCAAGGCCATCCACTTTCCAAGACACAAGAGGACTCAAGACCTTGTGGAAAGAGACCTCCAGTGAGTCAGTCCAACCAGGCCCGCCTGTATGTACCCCTCTCCCCGCCACAGCTCATGCACTCCTCCGCAAGAGGGGAGGAGTCATGGATAGAAATGAATCCCTCCTGGGCGCCTGGGTGGCTCAGTGGGTTAAGCATCTGCCTTCGGCTCAGGCTCAGGTCATGATCTCACGATCCTGGGATCGAGCCCCGCATAGGGCTCTCTGCTCAGCAGGGAGCCCACTTCCTCCTCTCTCTCTGCCTACTTGTGATCTGTCTGTCCAATAAATAAATAAAATCTTTAAAAAAAAAAAAAAGGAAAAAGAAATGAATCCCTTCGATGCCAAACTTGCAGTGGGTACAGAGACTAGTCCCACTCCTTTCAGGTGGTCTTTTTCCTCCAGAGACCAGTAAAGGAGGGCCCGTTCCCCCACTGCCACAACATAGGCCCAGCAACACTTTGTCAGCAAGGCCATTTTGCTTTTTCAGCCTGTCAACTTAAGGGATGGGGGGAACCCCCGGCAGCAGCTCTAGGCAGAAACAGGAACACTCTCCCAGGACACGTCATCTTAGCTTCTCCTCCTTTCCTATTTCATTAACTTCAGCCATCACCAGCAGCACAGGTGCCTCGTGCCATAGGAAACGTGTTGTGTTGCATCTGACAGAGACGGGAACACCTTCCAAATGAACAGCAGTCTCAGGTCCAGTCAGCAGCTCCCAAAGGCTACCTGGGGAAAAGCGGCTCCATTCAGCAGGGACCAGGCACCCCTGAGACCAGGCTACCCCAACAAGCTGCAGCAGGATGAACGAGTGACTCACTTAGCTGGCCCTCCCGGGCCTGGCTGGACCCCCGAGGAGGACTTTGCCCCTGTAAGAGAGGTGGGTGGCATGCTCGTGACACTCTGATCTGCTCTGAGATCCCAAAAGATGGACTAGAGGGCCTCTAACATCCCTTCACAAAATTCACATCGGCCGCATAGGCAGGAGCGGAATCCTATTTTTACCACAAGTGGCATCACAGAATAGTTCAAGCTTGTGGAGATGCGACATTCCAGGCAATGGAAAATTTGAGGAAATGAAGGGTCTCTCTTCTGCCTGAAACCACAAGCTAGTTGCCCGTGATGGGTTGAGGCAAGGCAGCCCGAGACTCGGACTCCAAGACCACAGAAGCCGGCTCATACCCAGCTTGGAGTTCAGGGTATCTGGTAACTCACCACTAACCCAGGGCCCCTGTCATGTCACACTTGCATTCCCATGATTTTTACATAGTTCCTTAGGCCTGAAACAGGGTGAAAAAGACCTCGAACATGTCCTTTGAGTCCACACATTATGGGTGGTACACTCTTCAGCTAGAGCCTAACAGGACAGCCTGACCCAGGGCACCACTGTCATGGCCAACACACCGCCCCTGCCATCAGTGAGGGTCTGAAGAAAGCAGGTGGCATAAGAGACCACTGTGAGGGGAACCCCCTCTGGCAGTCCTTGAAAGAAAGGTCTCCCTGATCAGGTACTCGCATACATCGTATACTGGGTCTGTGACCCCAGGCCTCCTACGGGTTTAAGTCTACTGAATTCAAGGTATTCAGATTTTTTTTTAAAGGACTTTCTACCCAGAAATCCGTTCCTTCCTGTTGAAGCCATGGCAGTTAGGAAGGGTTGAGACTGGGAGTCGACTTGGCATTGACGGATCATGAACTGCATACAGCTTTGTGGGGGTCCTCCCCCCCTCCCTTCTAGCAGGAGGGTCCAGCTCCCTCATCTGTTTCCAGGGCGCTGGGCATGATCCCCACCTTGCAGGGGTTGGCTGCAGGGTTGAAGACCCAGGGAGCTACCTGGTGACCAACTCAGGAGAGAGACCAGCATCTACCAGACCACCACTAATAAGCGTTTACAGTTACGTGGCTGGGAGCCAGGGCCAGGTTCTCCATCACAGGTGTCCACTCAGGAACAATACTGCTCGATGGAAGGTGTCGGACAGTTCCCTCACGATACAAGGCTGACGGAGGGCCTTCCTCCCTCCCAAGGTCTGGATGCTTCATTCACCATCAAGCATTTGCTCTCTCCCAAAATGGAGAAACTTCTGCTTGTCCCTGTCCTCTTCTCAGTTACTGGAAAAGTTGTTACCCTATGCCAGTGACCAGGTAGAACGCCACTCCTGTCGTCCTGAGAATGCACACTGGCCTCAGGACTTACTGCCACACACAGGACGTTAGTGAGTTCACCTGACAGGTAATATTGGTGAGACAAGCCCAAATTATTTCTCAAATGACCACGTTTACTTTATGGTTAAGCCACAGAAAGTACAGGCATGAACAGATTAAGTCTTTTGCTTAAACATCAGGTCAAAAAAAAACAACAAACCTGGTGCATGTCAGTTATAGGCTGTACAAAGCTTTAAGCATTTTACTCCCATTTTTTGGGACTTTAAGAGCTACAAGTTCATTGCAAAACAACAACCTCCAAAAAAAAACTTCTGTACACAAATCTAAGATTTCCTAACTCCTACTTCCTGTCCCCATCTACCAAGAGAAAAATCACAGTTCAGTTCAGTTTTAAGATTCCTCATCAGGAGATTAGGCTGAGGGAAGGGTGTCCCATGAAGACACCACTGATAGGGACTGGATGCAGGACTTCAATTTGGGTCTGGTGTGGGGGTAAGGTCTTAGCAGCCTGACTACCCTGTGTTCTACCTGCAAATGGACCTAGAGAGCTTGTCTGGAGGCTCTAGCAGGGAAGGGCAGCTCCTCATATGTGCTTGACCAAAGAACATCCTCCATCAGGGAAGGTGGTCCTCCCCCACTGAGTGCACAGCTCTGGGAGGGACGCACCCAGGACTGTGAGGAAGGGGATACCGTCCCCCACCCCCCGCAATCAATGGGTTGACATGTCACCACCAGATCACCCTCATGTCCTCAAAGCATGACCGGGGGGGGGGGGGTGTTCAACACTACAGCTTCTCCCCAGTGTGACCTACTGCATTTCCATCTTCAGCAAAGCCAAGTGCAAGTATATATTTTATGAAGAGCAGTCTTAGAGATCCATTTTTATTTCATTTGGAAAGAGTTGTCACTCTTGAACACATATACTAAATCCATGGTTTCAATCCTGTAAGTGGCTAAAAGGTCAGAAAGTTTTAAAGAATCCCCTGGAAAGGATATGGAAGACTTACACAAGTTAACTGAATCCCCCAAGAGTTTTTTTGTTTTTAAGATTTTATTTGAGAAAAAGAGAGAACATGCGAGGGGAGAAGGTCAGAGGGAGAAGCAGACTCCCCGCAGAGCTGGAAGCCCGATGCGGGACTCGATCCTGGGACTCTAGGATCATGACCTGAGCCGAAGGCAGTTGCTTAACCAACTGAGCCACCCAGGCACGTCCCCCACCCCCTGCCCCCCCTGGCACCAAGAGTATCTTTTATCAATACCATCCTGGTAAGCACACCCCAGCTGGAGCCGTTTGGACAAACATCAGAGTCTCTCCCGTAATTCCTAAGGAAAATCCTCGCTGTGTACTACACGAGGTTCCCTGTTATTGCCTCCTTGCATGCATTCACAATTCGGAAGTTCAAAGACCTCACTGAGCACCTCCTGTCTGAGGCAATGTACGTGGATGTCTTCACTGATGTCACAGGTCTCCAGGCACTGAAGATGGATGTTTTTAAACGCAGGAGGTGATGACTGACCACCAAAAGGAAAGGACCAAAGTTACACAGCTGGTGGGCTTAAACGTCTGACTCCGATTTCCTTCATCCTCCCACAGCTCCACACCATTCAACCTCCCGCTTTAGCCTGGAGATTTACCACTGGTCCGGCCACGATGTGGTGACCAGATCTCCAGCAGAAGAGAACAAAGTCACAGGAAGGAATGGCGGTGGCAATCAGAACTGGATTACCCCATGAACAGTCATGATTACCCTCCTTGCTGTCCTCTGGCCTGCATCCCATTGGCTCAAAGATCTGGTTTAAGGCCCATCACCCTCCGTGAAGCCCCTTCATTCCCTCCCTTCCCAGCTGAGACAGGCAATGATCTGTAGTTGAGAGATGTCTGTCTGATGCCTAGGGCTCCTTTTGCCAATTTTTTAAAGCTGTATGTGTAACTGGAATGTTCAAATCTCCAAAATAAATAAGCCCAAGCCCATCTGCCATCTGGCCCCACGTGTGAGGCAAACACACTTTGTCATCATGCATAGAAACTGGTGTATTCAGCATAAAGGCCACTGCTGCCCTGGGGGCCTACAGTCTAGTTACCCAACTACTCAGAAATAACAGTCCATTCGATAAAGTTGTAAAATTTCACATAGGGCAAGTTTCTGGGCTATTTATATTGTACTTATAAGAAGTACCACATGGGGCCTTGGCTGGCTTTTTGTTAATTCTAAATTATTCAGCACCACAGTGATAGATTGCTAATTAAAATGCTAACCCCTAAGGCAAGGGCCCAACAGGGAACAATTCTCTGGGCTTCACTAACTCCCTCTCACTGCATCAGAGGCAGAACTCTCTCCCTTTGCCTCCCTCCCCTCAAACAGCCAAAGCACACCAAAGGGCCTTCATCCTTACAAGTCAAACATGTTAAACAGCTAAGAAAGTAAAGTGGAAAATCTAGTGACAAGGTGATTTATTGAGGTCCTTTCAGAGGCCTGCAGTTTCAGAAGACTCAGGACAGTTCTGACAACTGGCATTTTAGAAAATGGGCTGTCTCTTCCTTGAATATGCCTGAATTCCCTTTGTCTCTTGCGCTGGAAGGCCCGTGTCCCCGATTCTCCTTCCCACCACAGTACCCGAGACAACCCAGGGCGTCCCCGTCACTGCTCCCCAAGCCTCACCGGCACCATCTGGAACACTAAGTAAAAAACAAGGAAACAGGAATAGAGTATGGATGTTCGCTAAGAATGTGCTCATGTTATGAGACTGTGGACTCTGAGAAACAAACTGAGGGGGTTTTTGGGGGGGGATGTGGGGGGTTGGGTAAGCCTGGTGGTGGGTATTATGGAGAGCACGTATTGCATGGAGCACTGGGTGTGGTACAGAAACAATGAGTCTTGGAACACTGAAAAATAAATTAAAAAAAAAAAAAAGAATGTGCTCATATCGGTTTAACACATGCAGCATACTAATAAATTAACAGGAGAAAGTGGGAACAGGGATGTGGAAACTGTACAACCAGGTTTTCTGTCACTCCATTTTTCTATAAACTTCTAAAGTTAGAAGTTTTTTAAAAAAATCATGACAAAATGCTGAGGAGTGTGGGAACATGAGATCACTCATACACCGGGCAGTTCCTTAAAACCTAAACGTGAACAATAAGACCAAGCTTCTGCACTTCTGGGCATTTATCTCCGAGAAATGAAGCCATATTCCTACAAAAGCCTATACACCAAAGTTTACAGCATCTTTACCCGTGACAGCCATGAGCCGGAAGCAACAGACAAGTAGTCAAACTGTGGTACAGCTGCCCCACGGAATCCTGCTCAGCAATAAGGCATGCGTTACCATGCAACGGCCGAAGCTGGTTTCCAAATTATGTGCACGAGAAAAGTCAATTCCAGAAGGTTACGTACTGTATGACTCCATATGTGTAAAAACTCTGATGAAATTCTATAAATGGAGAGCCAATTAGTGGTTGTCAGAGGTTAAAGAGGGGGTGGAGATGGGTGTAGCATAGGATAGGTAATAGATCCTGGAGACGGAAATGTCTGGGTCTTAACCACGTCAGTGATAAAATCCTGGTTGTGACATTCTGCTGTAGCTTGGTAAGGTCTTACAATTGGGAGAAACAGTAAAAGGCCTCTGGGATTGTTTCCATATTGTTTCCATATTGTTTGTCACAACTGCATGTGAATCTACAATTCTCTCAAAGACATGGTGTTTTAAAGCCAGCAGGTGGCCTGGAGGAACAGGTGGGGAGACCCAAACACAAGTGGGATGGGAGTCCACCAGTGAAGGTGGAAGACCCGGAACACGGCATTGAGACCACGGAAGCCATGCCCTCCGAGCATAAACGTGGAGGAGGGAGGCTGGCCTGAATTAGAAATATTGGCATGAACTTGTATTTCTTTAGGCGTTTAAAAAAAAATACAAGCATATATTTATGTGTACAAGTACAGGTCTATACACAATCATTTCCTAGCTCTGTCCACGCAAAGAGCTTGAGAGCAACGACACTCCAGGGGCAACCAGTAACTTAATGCCCAGAAACTGGTTTCCAAGTACCTTTCCACTAGAAAGAATCGGGGCTCCTTAGGAGAAACGGATTCTGGGCTGGGGCAGAGAAATACAAGATGCACCCGGAACGCTGTGTCAGGGTCAAAAATGAGCGCACATCAAGAGAGCATAGAAGTCCACTTAAAGGGTGCCCACCAACCTGATCTGGGGCAGTTTGATCAAAATAAGTGACTGTCACATATTATAACTCATTGAACAAAACTCCTAGCTCACATGGGTAAGTGAATGGCTATATATGGGGAAGAGAAGGCATTTCCTTATGATAGAAGTAAACAGAGAGCAAACAATGGTCACAAGTCACCCTGTGGCTACCACCGTATTAAAACCAAATCTAGGTAAGAAAACATCAAAGGATGCTTAAATTAGATAAAAAGTCAGGTGAGAAGTAGAAATTTAGATCCTCAAAGTATCTCCCTACAAAATATTGCAAAGAAGAGATAAAAAAGCAACTTCACGGAGGAGGAATCTGGCAGACACGTCCGAAATGAGCCAAGTTGCCCCCACCCCCAACAGGCCGGATGAGGCATCGCTAGCCTTCCCACAGGTGGCAACGATCATCACAGCATCCGGCCAAAAACACGCAACCCAAATGGAGAGCCTTTCTAACAGTGCTGGGGCTAGAACCTTCAGAAGTGGCCGCGTCAGCAAACTCCAGGAAAGACCAAGGCATTGCTGCAAACCTAAGAAAACTAGAGCCAGGCCAGGCAGGCGGCAGGTGGCACCGGGAACCAGAGCTTTTCGCAATTCGAGGAAATGCAAATCCCTTCAATGATTCTTGCAACTCTTTTAAGATGTTAACAGTTTCAAGATGTTTTAAATAGACCATTTTTGCTGTTCGCTTCCACCTCCTTTCTGCCTGGAATGCAGGTGCGCCCGGATACGGGGATGAGGTCGCAAGGTAAGGCTGGCAGGACAGCCAAATAGGAGCTGCAGCCCAGTCCCATCATCCCAGACGGCCCCCCTCAACCATCCTCTTTCCGTGGAGGGAAAGCAGCCCCTTGATGGTGTCCGGGCCCTACAGTGGGGCTTCCGGTCACGCAGGACCAAAGCGATCATAACATTACGATGTAGGCAGAATCCTGCATTCCGGGTTGGCATTACTAACAGAGAAACCCACCAAAACAGGAGCACAGGCTTGCTCCAGGGCCAAGGTGGCAAAGGAGTGGTAGGTTTTGTGAAGTGATGGCCATTAAAAAAGAAAAAGAAAAAAAAGAAAGAAAAGCATCTGGCCAGAAACATGAGCAGGTCCCTCTCCACTGAGACTCGGGGGACCCCGCGGCAGGGGACGAGGAGCAACAGGGCTGGAGACAGGCCGCCGGTGGACCGCTCCTTAAAGGGACAGAAGAGTTCGGCGGCATCTTCCTGGAGCAGCAGCACCTGCTCAGGACATGAGAGCAGTTAGACACGCTCTCAGGTGTGTTCCCACCGCAGCACCACTTAGAGCACGGTCTCCGGGAGAAAGATTCTCAATGCCAGCGGATACGGATTCAAGGTCTGTGTGTCCTCCCGGTTCCTGTTGAAAGCCTAACCCCCAGAGCGACAGCATTAACAATCAGGGCCTTCGGGAAGTGAGTAGGTCAGGAGGGTGAAGCCCTCAGGAATGGGATCATGTCCTCATGAAAAGGACCCTGGTGGGGCATATGGGTGGCTCGGTCGGTTGAGAGGCTGACTCTGGATTTTGGCTCGGGTCGTGATCCCAGGGATCCTGGGATCAAGCCCTGTGCTCAGCGGGGAGTCTGCTTGAGATTCTCTCCCCACTTCCCTCTGCCCCTCCTCCTCTGCATGATCCAAGATCAAACTTAAAAATAAATAAATAAATAAAAGAGAGAGGGACACCTGGGTGGCCCAGTCAGTTAAGCCAGTTCCTTCGGCTCAGGTCACGATCCCAGGGTCATTGGATCGAGTCCGGAGTCGAGCTCCTTGCTCAGTGGGGAGCCTGCTTCTCTCTGCCTCTGCCTGCCACTCTGCCTGCTTGTGTACTCACGCTTTCTGACAGATAAAAAATCTTTAAAAATAAAAATAAAAAGAGAGAGAGAGACACCCTGGAGAGTTCTCTGGCCCGCTCTGCTGTTTGAGGAAGCAAAGAGAAGACCCCCAACTGCAACCTCAGCAGAACCGAACCACGGTGACGCCCTGACCCTGGACTTCTAGCCTCCGGAGCCGTGAGAAAGGAGTGTGCTGTGCAAAAGCCCCCTTGTCTGCGGCACCTTGTGACAGCAGCCCAGACAGAAGACGACGCGGTGGGACTTTCACAGTACAACCAGTCAGTAACCTGGGGGCTGCCAGAGACCGCGCTTTCGTTCCTAGGTCTACACTGTTCCTTAGGCAACTTTTCTCATCACGATGCATTTGTATTGTAACCCCTTACAGAGGGCCGGACGTTCCTCCCCACTCTCCCACATTTCTTTCACACCATTTGCGTTCATCCTCACTCTGGACGGTACTGTGAGGTAAATCCAGTTGTTTCTATTTAACATGAGAGAAAACCGCTGAAGACATTGAGCCACTCGCCCAAGTCCTCACAGCAAGGAAACGGCATCAGGGGACAAGAATTCTGAGCCCCTAGTCCTGCAGGCTTGTGCCTCAGCCACCTGGAATATCCTTCCTAGCATTGTCAGTGTTGAACCTTTCCGTCCCTGCTTTAGGATTATGTATTATACATACATGGCTGGAACACAAGATCGGAAAACAGTGAACAGGAGGAAATGCGTGTTTTACCTGATCTAGAAGAACGAGCAGGAAATTCAGCATTCCATCTTTCTCTACTTGCTTGCATTTGTTTTTGTTTCTAAAATGTAAAATATGGTTGCCTGTAACATCCCCTCAGTATTTTCCAGGCCCTTCAAAAGTTCTGAGATGGCGCGCCTGGGTGGCTCAGTGGGTTGAGCCTCTGCCTTCAGCTCAGGTCATGATCTCAGGGCCCCGGGATCAAGCCCCACATCGGGCTCTCTGCTCAGCTGGGAGCCTGCTTCCCCCCACCTCTGACTGCCTCTCTGCCTACTTGTGATCTGTCAAATAAATAAAATCTTAAAAAAAAAAAAAAGTTCTGAGATAACCAGACTCTCAACTGCTCAGACCAGCAAGTACCAAATACCTATGATGTCACACTCGCTGGGCCCTTGGCATGGTCTCTGCCCTCATCGTAGAGCTGGAGACAAGGCAAGCATGTAGAGCGTTAAGCCATCACCTGTGACATTAGTAACAGGACAGACCATGACCAACGCAAAGGCAGAAGGGGAGAGGAACAAATGCCGAGACCAAGTAACCTACAGTAACTGCTTCAGAGTATGAAAACGGATTTCCCTAGGCTGAGGTAGTCAGGGAGGGTTTATGGAAAAAGCTAACACTTAGCCTTGGGAACGAACTTAAGAGAAAGAAAATATTCTAGGTAGAAGCAGCATGGGCACAGAAAAGCTCAAGGCACACCAGGAGAGGAGTGGACATTCCACCAGTAGGGGAAGAATCGGCCACACGAGGCCGTCATCAGCTGATAATCAAACGAAGCTGTCCTGACACTTTGGCCAGAAGAGAGCTTCAAGCCGGTATCCATAAAAGGAGTCCTTCTCTCTCACGTGACAAGAAGCTGAGAACACTCCTGAGTTCTAGAGTGTCAGTCTGAGACACATGGCGCACAGGAGGGTGTCCTGTCAAGAACTTAGAAGGAGGGGCACCTGGGTGGCTCAGTGGGTTAAAGCCTCTGCCTTCGGCTCAGGTCATGATCCCAGGGTCCTGGGATCGAGCCCCGCATCGGGCTCTCTGCTCAGCGGGGAGCCTGCTTCCTCCTCTCTCTCTGCCTGCCTCTCTGCCTACTTGTGATCTCTGTCAAATAAATAAATAAAATCTTAAAAAAAAAAAAAAAAAAAGAACTTAGAAGGAGGGAGCAGATGGGCCTGAATGGGGAACGAACCACCACACACGGTCACCTTCTAGTGACTGTGGAGCCACGCACGGTCCCATCTAGCTCACCCCTGAAAACAAACCTGGGGGAAGGCACACAGCCAGCAGAGCCCCCTCCTCTGATAACCAATTCCAAAACCAGCTTTGGAAACGCAGCAACAGGTCTTCCTCCCTGTGCTTATTTACCAAAAAAATACTTTTGTGTCCTCGAAGGCATCTAGCCAGAGTGGCTAGTCTGTATGTTTAAAGAAAAAAGAAAATTAGTGGCGACCTCTGTTCTAATGACCACTGGGGACTATGTTCACCAAAGTGTAACTGTGCAAGGGCATTCCCCAACACATGAGCGTGAATGAGACCGTCCAGACCATTTTGTCTGATAGGATGTGCCAGAAGAGAAAGCACAGCGACCCCCAGGCCTAGAGAATCAGAATTCCCAACAGGTTCCTGGTCCAGTGAGTCCTACGGTGGCGAACTCTGGCCAGGCTCAACCAAGACTCTCCTACTCAGTGACAGGGTGTAACTCCCTCATTCTAATGTTAAACATCTAAAATGCGGAGGGGAGCCTCTCTGTACCGTCTATCCGTCTATCCGCAAGCCCTGTTGACTCATCTTCCACATACCCCCATCTTTGCTTCTTGCTGGGCTCCCTCCTCTGATCCAACCAGCTCAGCCTCTGGCTGGTTAATGGCAAGTCTCCTGGGTGGCTTTCCTGTTCCTTCCCTTGTCCCCTTCCAGTTTCTTCTCATGGAAGCCACATCAGTCCCGGAAAGTGCTCATTGGATTCTGTCACTCCTCTGCTTGAAACCATCCAGCTGCTTCTCTTTGCTTTTGGAAGAAAACCCAAACCTGTGACAGGCCACTAGGACCCACGTAAATTGGCCCGTGCTGACCCTGATCCATTAGTATCCCTGTTTTCCTCACTCGCTGGCTGCTTCCTTGCTTATGCTGGGAGCCTGCTTCTCCCTCTCCCACTCCCCATCCTTATGTTCCTGCTCGTGATAGCTCTCTCCATCAAGTAAATAAATAAAACCTTAAAATCAATCGATCCTGGATCTTGCCCTTACTAAATCAGGAATGGGGAGGAGGTGGGGAGAAGTATGGAGAGCATTTTGTCTAAACAACTTTCACAGCGAGGCGGCGCCTTCTGGCAACATGCGCACTTTCACACTGACCTACCTCACTCTACACAGTGAGACCACAAAGACCGGAGAGAAGCAGCTTTGCTCTTTTTTCCACACACACATTATGACTCACATTAAGTGCCACTTTTACAGAATCAGAAGGGCCCAAGGGACCAGGTCCTACTCCCTCTAAGAAATGAAGAAATGGGAGGCCCAGAGAGATCTAAGGGCTTGGCCAAGGTAGCTAGTATCTCTCAACTGTCATCAACTTAGAGTTACATATTATAATCCAAGTCTCCAAGCAGAGAACTCCCGTGCTCTTTCCATTAGCCCACACTCATTCTAGGCCACTTCTAGGTAGAGCAAGTCCCTGGACATCTGTGAGTCAGCCCAAATAGACCGACAGACGGGAAACTGGGAAAGTAAGTTCAGTAACAGAACTAGTGACATGTAACTTAACTCCTTTAGCTATAAACAGGCTACTGAGTATCCAGGAAAATATACACCCACAGCAGCAAAACCACAGGAGATGGGACTCCCCCACCTCCACCATCCCAGAGTCCCCAGGAAGGAGCCACACCAGGGTGCCGTTTGCTGGAGCCCCGCCCGCAGCCTGGCAGCCGCCCACTTCCCAGAGTGAGTCTGAGCACATCACTTCACAATTCAGAGTTTCAGCTTATCTTCCCTACCTCAGAGGGCACTATTGAACCAAAAAGAAAAAAAGACAACTAGGAGGGTACAAAACTTGGAAAACACAGTATGCAGGAGAGATCACTGTTAATAAAGAACTGATATTTTCTGAAGGGGAAAAGCTGAAGCCAACCCCCTGTGGATTCCTTCAAGGTCACCTCTCCCCTCCCACGTGGCTAGAATTAGGGGATTGTGGCAGGAGAGTAATATACCCTTAGAGACTGATGCAGGTGTGTGAAGTGGAAAAGATCTTGTTTTTCTTCCATTTGGTTATACAAATGCCTCACAGAGTGCTAAGGAATCCCTTGACGGGCGTGTCACAACTTCAGAAAGCATCAGACATCAGGCCCTGCTCCTAGAACACAGCCCATGGCAGGGCTCCCATCAAGTGACAGGCAGAGGGATGATGGGGGGCGAGGGCGGGGTTAACAGAGGGCAGCCAGCCACACCAGGACATCAGCCCCTCTTGGATCTACCGCAGTTAGATGCTTGATCTAGAGCTAAATTCAGCTTCCAGGGCATTATGGGGAGCGGATATCTTAGGGGCAGGGAGCCAAACTGGGTCCCAACCAGCTCTCAGGGGATCTGATCCCACTTCACTGCAGCGGCCTTTCTTCTAGGGCTGAACCAAGTAACATTCTGTGCAAGTGGGTCCAGACCAGCAGCAGAGCCGCCATCCTGCCTCCCTACCTCTGTACTTTGTCTCCTCTATCTGAACCGCCCCTTCTCCCTCATTCCTTTTCTGCCTGCATCCTATCTTGCAACCTATACATACCTTCATCCTAAAGGATCTTAAACTCAGCTGAGGTAGAAACATTTTTCTAAGAGAAACCATAAACCAATTTAAGCATACTTTTATAGATAAGTATAATCTCAAAAATTCTTCCTTACTTCCCTTACCATTTGAAGTTATTCCTTTTCATCTTGTTTTTTTCCGTCCTGGTAGTCCTTTTTAGCCACTTTTCAGGTGGGTAAGCGGTTTAGGTCGTAGGGGTCAAATTCCCTGAGGCACCCCCCTGCAGCATCCTTGCTGGACCATGCCCAGCCTGCTCCAACACCTGCAGAGCTCATTTCAGCACAAGGCAGCCCAACTTGAGGCAGGAAGACCCTCACCGGCCATGAGCTCCTGTACACCAAGCTAAAGGTGGCCCCTGAACATACGCCCACTGTTGACCACTCTGACCTTTGGAAGAACTCAGAGGAGACACACAGTCCTGCAGTATTTTGGGATTATGGTTCCTTTTCTTTGACTTGTAAGCCCCGTGTCCCCCAGCTGTTCCTTGGATGCTACAGTCTTCAGGCATCTACCTCTGGATGAGCTCCATTTACTGAGATCCCTCAAAGTAGGTCATCAATATCAGAACATAGTTGAACAAAATCAGGGGTGCCTGGGTGGCTCAGTGGGTTAAAAGCCTCTGCCTTTGGCTCAGGTCATGGTCTCAGGGTCCTGGGATCGAGCCCCGCATCGGTCTCTCTACTCAGCAGGGAGCCTGCTTCCTCCACTCTCTCTGCCTGCCTCTCTGACTACGTGTAATCTCTATCAAATAAATAAAATCTTAAAAAAAAAAGAAGCTTCAACAAAGGACTGCATGGGAAGATTAGAGGCCCAGCTCAGTGCCCTGGAAGTCGCCTTGCAAAGACTCAGGCAGATGATTTTCCAGCCTTTGCGGGCATTACTGTATTCGCTAGAGGACTTTATTTTTTCTGGAGAGCTTTTTAAAAGGGTATAGTAAATCAATTCCCATAGCCACTTACAGTCATTGTTTAGAGTTCTATATGCTCCCATCTTTTGTGTGTGTGTTTAATTTTATTTAAATTCAATTAACATATAGTACATAATTAGTTTCAGATGTAGAGTTCAGTTGTTCATCAATTGCATATAACACCCAGTGTTCATTACATCTATGCTTTTTCAGTTTCTACATTTTTTAAATTTTTTTTTTCAGCGTAACAGTATTCATTATTTTTGCACCACACCCAGTACTCCATGCAATCCGTGCCCTAATACCCACCACCTGGTTCCCCCAACCTCCCACCCCCCGCCCCTTCAAAACCCTCAGATTGTTTTTCCAGAGTCCATAGTCTCTCATGGCTCACCTCCCCTTCCAATTTCCCTCAACTCCCTTCTCCTAACTCCCCTTGTCCTCCATGCTATTTGTTATGCTCCACAAATAAGTGAAACTATATAATTGACCCTCTCTGCTTGACTTATTTCACTCAGCATAATCTCTTCCAGTCCCGTCCATGTTGCTACAAAAGTTGGGTATTCATCCTTTCTGATGGAGGCATAGTACTCCATAGTGTATATGGACCACATCTTCCTTATCCATTCGTCTGTTGAAGGGCATCTTGGTTCTTTCCACAGTTTGGCGACCATGGTCATTGCTGCTATAAACATTGGGGTACAGATGGCCCTTCTTTTCACTACATCTGTATCTTTGGGGTAAATACCCAGTAGTGCAATGGCAGGGTCATAGGGAAGCTCTATTTTTAATTTCTTGAGGAATCTCCACAGTGTTCTCCAAAGTGGCTGCACCAACTTGCATTCCCACCAACAGTGTAAGAGGGTTCCCCTTTCTCCACATCCTCTCCAGCACATGTGATTTCCTGTCTTGCTAATTTTGGCCATTCTAACTGGTGTAAGGTGGAATCTCAATGTGGTTTTAATTTGAATCTCCCTGATGGCTAGTGATAAAGAACATTTTTTCATGTGTCTGATAGCCATTTGTAGGTCTTCATTGGAGAAGTGTCTGTTCATATCTTCTGCCCATTTTTTGACATGATTGTCTGTTTTGTGTGTGTTGAGTTTCAGGAGTTCTTTATAGATCCTGGATATCAACCTTTTGTCTGTACGGTCATTTGCAAATATCTTCTCCCATTCCGTGGGTTGCCTCTTTGTTTTTTCAACTGTTTCCTTTGCTGTGCAGAAGCTTTTGATCTTGTATTGGAAGAATAAACATTGTTAAAATGTCTATACCGCCTAGAGCAATCTATACTTTTAATGCCATTCCGATCAAAATTCCACCGGTATTTTTCAAAGAGCTGGAACAAATAATCCTAATATTTGTATGGCATCAGAAGAGACCCCGAATCGCTAAGGAAATGTTGAAAAACAAAAAACTGGGGGCATCACGTTACCTGATTTCAAGCTTTACTACAAAGCCGTGATCACCAAGACAGCATGGTACTGGCATAAAAACAGACACATAGACCAGTGGAAGAGAGTAGAGAGCCCAGATATGGACCCTCAACTCTATGGTCAATTAATCTTCGACAAAACAGGAAAAAATATACAGTGGAAAAAAGACAGTCTCTTCAATAAATGGTGCTGGGAAAACTGGACAGCTATATGCAAAAGAATGAAACTCGACCATTCTCTTACACCATACACAAAGATAAACTCAAAATGGATAAAAGATCTCAATGTGAGACAGGAATCCATCAGAATCCTAGAGGAGAACATAGGCAGTAACCTCTTCGATATCAGCCACAGCAACTTCTTTCAAGATAGGTCTCCAAAGGCAAAGGAAACAAAAGCGAAGATGAACTTTTGGGACTTCATCAAGATCAAAAGCTTCTGCTCCCATCTTTGAGAGGAATCTTTCATAACCTTATCTGACGTCAGTCTTAAAGGGCAATGCAAACAAAACTTCAGCCCCATCTCGCCCTACCCACCAAAGTTGTCAACCCTACATCCCACTCCCAGTCTTGGAACCTGGGGCTGGAGAGAAGAGCAGTTTTCTGGATGAAAAAAAGGCAGCGCTCCCTTTCTAGTGAGCTCCTGTGAACAACTCAGAGGAAGAAACCGCTCTGGAGGCCAGAAGCTCCCACGTGATGGGATTCTGATCTTCATCCCCACGCGTGAACGTGTCGTTCTAGACGGGGCACCAACCCTCCTCAACCCTCGCAGGCAGGAGAGAAAGGCACACTGAGGGACCAACAAGGAGCGAGATGTGAGACTTCCTCTCAAACCACGATCTTCAGGGCAGTCATGAAAGCCAAGGAACCTCAACTTCCCATTGAGCAGGAACCACACTCCACCACAGCTGTGGTCTCGGAAAAATGCCTCCTTGATATACTATTCTCAGACGCCCCACTGAGTTCAATTGTTAACTCCTTATTAAGGAGGACTAGCTTTTAGGCACCTGTTATGCTCTTCCCTGTGCCGGATTAAGAGTCTTAAATTTTTGCATCTGCTACAAAGCTGTCCAGCCCACTGAGACAAAGACTGGAAGACATCGCAGGTGTGGGCCGGGGCAGCATGGTGAGCTGATAACAGACATCTCTGTAGAACGTTTTAGACGCACCATGCAGTTCACAGCCCAACCAGGCACAAAGGAGAATCAAGGCCACTGTCCACCTACATAACACTGGTCAGGCAGGACTGAAAACCACCAGCTTTCTGGGTTCAGCGTCGCAAGCTAGCTCAAATACTAGCCACGGTTTACCACTGTGAATTAGTAGTATGTGAAAAATTACCACTTCTGAAGAGGTCTACTTGCACAGTAATTGAACAGGAAAGATACTTGCAATGCATAAGCCTCGCTCAGCAAAGGTGTGCTACCACGGAGCCCCTGACAAAGCCCACACAGCTAAGGCAGAGTTCAAAGTCCAACACCGAGGGGACTGAGTGAGATCAAGTGGAAGACACTTCCGGCCGGACTAGTTGGTGGGCTAGCGCTCAGCTACAGCACCGTGGACATGGCTCACGCTCCAGGGCTGCCGGGGTGCTCACCACCCTGGACGCGGCAGTCTCCGGCCAGCATTTCGGCAGTTTCTGATTTGAGACGGCTCACACTGCAGCCCAAGCTTGGTTCAGACAGACACCCCGAGCGTGCGCCCCACTCAGTAAGAGCGCGCTCCCCGGCTGCGGGCTGCATAACCCCAACGGCCAGTGGAGCGGGGTTCTGTTCCAGGGTGCCAGTGAGATGTCAGGGCTGTGAACAGTAGGGGACCCCTGGAGCCTTTATTAAGGATGGATTAAGGTTAAGGAATGGGAGGCGAGGAAGTGGAGGGAGACGCAAGAGGAGAGCCTTAAAACACTTCAGTAGAGGAGATGGATGAAATCCAAGAAGAAAACAGTTACCATGGGACTATTTATAATAGGTGTTAAGACCCACATCCCAGCACTGTTTTTAGGGTTTCCTAGCAGGTTAGATGTGGAAGCAGCATCAGAATCCAAGGCAGGGGCTGCTAGTCAGAAAACCCGATTACGAACTCAAAAGAAGCAAGTACCGTAGACAGCCAGAATCTAGCACAAAAGGAATCCAAGCACCAGACCAATCTCCCAAGTCCCGTTCTACAGGCTGAGATGCAGCAGCTCTATTTTCACCGGCTCTCCGGGTCTCTGTTACACTCCAAGTGAGAAAATTCTGCTCTAGTAGCTGCGACACCCACAGCCTCTTCGGAAGGAAGCACAGTGTTCCCGGGGACCACCATCTTTGAAAGCTCCTTGGGCATAGAAGGCCAAAGCTCCCTGGGCCAGGCACCTGCCCCAAAACAGCCACTCAAGGGGCCCCTTTCCAGGAAAGCTTCCGAGCTCCTGTCGGTAGCGACAGAGCCAACAGCCAATCTGCGGCAGCCGTAACCACCAATCTAAACTGGGATTGAAGATACAGAAAGGGGTACTTAATCCAAGCCAGAGGGGAGAAGACAAGAGAAAAAAAAACAGAGCCAAGAGTAATGGAGTCCTATTGATGGCATTAGTGTGGCAGGAAACGCAGGCCTGCCACCACGGACAGGATAACCTGGTCCCTAAAGCCTCAAAGGTCATGGCCATCTTTCTCGCCCCCAAATCCTACACATGTTAGACTAGGACACGCAGACCAGCTAAGTCCAGCTCTAAAGAGAGCATCCTTAGGACAGAGGCAACATCTTGAAGTACCCTGCAAAGAGGCAAATATGCCAAGTGCCAGCAAGGGCTAAGACGGGCATAGGCACCCCATTAGCAGGTCAGGGTGGGGTGCTCTTCGTACAATCTGGGACAAGCCCCACCATTGTAAGCTACAGAACAGTTAGGTCTGGCCCTTTAGGGTTGAGAGGATAGGTGATCTTCAAAACTAAGACCTCTGGGCTCCTTTTGTTCCCTCCCCACACCTGAAAAAGATGCCACAGAGACATAGCCCTAGTGCCTGTCCAATGCCAGGGTTTTGCGAGTTTAGGACCCACTTCAAGGCTGGCTGCCCCCTTCAGAGGAACAGGAGCCAGAGAATCTGCACCGCAAGTATCCTGTAAGCCCTCCCACACCCACCCCTACATTGCCCTGAACTGTAGCTTTCCAGAAGACAAGACCTTCTCCTAGCAACTATTACCGTTCATGTGTTCTCACTGTGTCTCAGTAGCAAGTCTCTGAGGGTTGTTCTAGCTTCTTACCCATGTCACAGGTGACAAGCCTAGAGGTTGACCAGTCGCCAGAGTTTACACAGCTGGCAAACAGGGAACCAGGGCTCAAACCCAGGTCTAGCCAGTCCAACCTCTATGTTCCCTTTTACTGCTCCCAATCTGACTGTGGTATAATAACTAGGAAATTTACCACCTTCACCCTTTAAGTGTAAAGTTGGGTAACGTTAAGTGCATTCACACTGCCATACAGCCATAACCACCGTGCAGCTCCAGAACTTCCCATCTTGTAAAACTCGACCTCTGTACCAATAAAACCACCCACCTGGACTCTCCCCTCCCTCCTGCAACCGCCATCCTCCGTGGTCTCTGAATTTGCTTCATCCAGGTACCACTCACATAAGTGGACTCCTAAAGTTCATTGGTCATGCCCTTGAGGTTCATCTGTGATACAGCACATATCAGAACCTCCTTAAGGCTGAAAACGACTTTATTGTCTGGATATACCACAGTCCCTCATCCATTCATCCAGGATGGACACTGGCTTACTCTTATCTTTTGACCATTATGAATAATGCTAACCCCCCTCCTTTCTAATACCAAGTGTCCAACATCCTGCCTGATGCTAAGCAGAGGGAAAGACTCGACAAAGAGCATTTTGGGAAATTAGGTGGAATGGGCTTTACATTTTCAATCAATAGATAATGCTAGTACACTTGTCCTAACATTGAGGCAATTATGCTCATGTATGGGTCATATTAATATACATATATTTAAGAGGGACTATAAATCAGTATAACTACAAAATCCAATGAGACTTAAGGGGTTTTTTTTGTTGTTGTTAAGTAGGGCTCCACACCCAGCACAGAGTCCAACACAGGACTTGAACTCACAATCAGATCAAGACCATAGCCGAGACCAAGAGTCAGATGCTCTACTGACTGAGCCACCTTGGCACCCTGAGCTTTTAAATTTTAAGATTTTATTTGAGAGACAGAGATCACAAGTAGGCAGAGAGGCAGGCAGAGAGAGGGGAAAGCAGGCTCCCTGCTGATCAGAGAGCCCGATGCAGAGCTCGATCCCAGGACCCTGAGATCATGACCTGAGCTGAAAACAGAGGCTTTAACCCACTGAGCCACCCAGGCACCCCCGAGCCTTTAAAGTTTTAACCAAGCAGACCAGATGCAGAATGGAATGGCCATTCAAAGGAGCCTTTCATTGACAGCCATGGAAGCTCTCTGCCGACCCACCGAGATCAGTGCAAGTCCAACGCTAACCCCGGAGGACGACAGAAGGAGGCAGCCACATAAAGCAGACATCAGTATCTACAAGTCACTTAGTCTGTAATAGAAATGCAGCTCAGCAAACACCTACCTTACTCAACCAAACTAGTTCTTTGAGGAACTCCTGTATATATCCAGAAAGGCCTACCTCCCAGGCATGGGGAGATTGCCACCATACAAGGGGAAACGAACACATCGGATCTGAAGTCAGTTTCAGTTGAGGAGCTCCAGCTTCCTGGTGCCTCAGCAGAGAGACCACACCCAGCAGCAAAAAGCACTCATTTGCCTAGATCAACTGTGACCTGCAGCCAGGTCCTATCACATCGTAAAGGCATTCTCCTCACTCTGGTGTGCAGTTTGTATGTGACACAGTCACACAAATGTATACACACACAAAACAACAAAGGAACAAGCAGCTCGCCAGCAAAGAAACTCGTTCCTGGCTGATGAAACATTCATTTTCCTCATTTTATAAACAAACATTAGTCCTCATTAGCAAGTATAGGCAAATTGAAAATGATTAAATCTGATGAGACAAAGCAATTTATCTCCTTTTAACATACTAATACCTTCAAGCCTATTCATACAAGAAATGAACCACTAGACTGGGAGAGCCCAAGGTCAAAAGACACTTTTGCAGGGATGGGCTGTGACTATATCCCAGCAGGTAGAAGGTACCCTGAACACTCGCTTAGTGATCAATCTTCAGATGAAGACGGAGGACCACCTGTGTGAGGGAAGACTCCAGAAACCGACTCAGTCAGATTTTTCTTTCCTGACTCAGCAAGTCTCTCCTGCAAGCCACTAGCTTTGTCTGAGCTCACACGAAGGATGGAGATCAGGATTTGTCCCCAATCCCCATAATGACTCACAGGCATCTGCCTTAGACTGTTAATCAAGTTGAATTGGGAATAAACAGGGGATTAGGTTTTTAATGTAAGTGACAACCTTAGGAAAGGCAAAAAAAAAATCTGTGATCATAATTGTTAGAATATTATAGGCTATGATATAGGATATCATAATAGGTTAGGCTACTCAAAACCAAGGCAGTTATAGGAGCTTTCCATGTCCACAAACATTACTTTGCTGTTATTCCACATTCACACTTTGTGCTGAGCCTTCAGGCACAGTAATAAGAAAGAAAAACAACGTTTAATTATCTCCTGACAGGGGCTCCACATTCGTAGGGAGGCAAGTGCCAGAGGAAACAGATGGGCCTTCCACCGGGTACCCAAAGCCAAAAGCCGAAATGACAGGAGAAAATGTTACAGTAAAGCTGGCTCCTTAGTGGAAAAAAAGGTCTTTCCTCGAAGTGCCATGGCCTGAAAACAGGAGGGCAGTATAGGAGGCTTTAAACCGATCCAACAGCATTCACGGAGTTTCCACAGTATGCAAGAACTGTAACTTGGGAACGAAGGGATGGGAGAAGATCCAACCTACACCTTGAATGAGAGGAACCATGGATATGCACACTCAACCTTCAACTACACATGCGTAAGACATCCAGGCTATGTCAGAGGTTCATAAAATCTGGCTTTGAAAACATCCCATTTTCAGCAGAAACAGTCGGATAGGTCACTGGTGAAGCAGAATAACAAAAACCTGTGAACTCACCATGCGATCTAGCAGTCTGCTGACAGCCCCACCGTCCCCCAGGTCACCACCATTCTAGTTTTCCCCCCACCCAGTTTCATTATATACATACGTCCTCCAACAACATGGTCCATTTTGCTAATCAGAAACTCCTAGCTGGTGGTAGCATTGTCTGCATTCTCTAAAGCACTCAACACGACTAGTGGTACCTAAACTGGAGATAATATAATCATGCATCCTGTCATTGGCAAGACTGTACTAGGGTCCAGTGGCCAGTTATCAAGAGATAACTAGAGTCCCCAGTGAATGACCAGGGCACACAAATAAGTAGCCGAATATAGTACATTTTACCAGTTCAAGGATCTTTACCTTGTCCTCTTCCCCAAAGATGACCAGTTCCGAGGTCAGAATACAAATGGAACCGGAATTCTGCCCAGTAGGTTTACCTATAGAGGCTGGTCTCTAAGCCGGGGGGCCAGAATTTGGTGCAGAGAACACTGTAAGGGAAGTGTTTGAATTCCATGCAGAAAGCATCCGATGTTTTTGTTCACTTAGGATTTCACATCACCACACATTTTGGCAAAAGCTCCCTGGGAAAAAATCATTAACTTTCCCTGATGAGCCTCTTCATTCCTTCCCCAAACTTCAGCCAAGGAGAGAAAAGCCTCCAGGGTCCACGTCGGTATCAGAGTCACTCAAACGAGGGCAGGAACTTATGAGCCAGTGAATAGATGTTAAGAGGAGCATTATGCGCTATTAACTTGGACCTCAGATCTAGAGTCTTCATCATTCCCACATCAAATCAGCAAGACAGCACCAGCACTCACACACTCCAGGATCCAGACAATGTGAGGACCTCCCTCCCGTCCCACCTACTACGCCCCTGCTTGCAGGAGGCTGCTGAACTGCTTGGGCAAAGCCCCGGAGAAGCCCCTACAGTTACAGACCTGGTTATCCCTCTGGAAGGCGCCCTCCTCAGATGCCGAAGAGAAACCTTATCTAAGAGGCCCCAGACTAAATGAGCAGATGGAAAAAGGGTTCCCAGGACCGTGCCTGCTCTCCACTCGTTCTTAGAACAAGAGGCTCACTAGATACCGAGTGTGGCAAGAAAGAGGATGTTCTTGCTGTACTGTTGGGGGAGTGGGGGACAGAGCCAGGCAAAGTGTCTGGAAAGGAGTCAAAATGGTTACATTTCCAGTCCCCCAGGTTTACACTGCTTGAGTGTCTTACATCTTCTATGTCTGGATCTTCAAGAGGTGAACCGTTTTGGGTGCCACGGAGAGCTAAGGAAAGCCAAAGACCATTTTGCCTGCATTTGGGACAGTGTGACGAGGCACCAGGATGCCCTTGGGTTTGAAGGTTGTGGCGGCAGAAGGATGAAAAGCATTAAGTTCCTAAACAAAGGAACTCTAGGGTCTGACCATCTGCCTACATTTCTGTATTCAGACCATCCTTCCCTCCTCCTTTCTCCTCTTGAAGGATTCTCTGCTGCTGAGGGACAGGGCAGCGCTAGGTAGAAAGCAACCTCCATATGCCAGACTCTTCTGTACAGATGTTCTACCATCAACGGAACAAATCCTCGTGGAAGGCAGAAGCCAGTCCCTGGCCAGACACCTGGGGGTTCTACTTCCTTGATAAGAGAAGTACAGCTTCCGGCCAGTCCATAAGCCGAGCTCCTCCAGTTGTAATGGAAAGTAGTTACTATTAAGTTAATTAATACACAGCACTCAGAAATAACCAGGCTCCAAAAGGACTCCACGAACGATAGCTATCTTAGCTCCCTGAATCAGGGTTTTCGTTTTCTTGGGGTAAATATGCAGTATTGGGATTACTGGATCATATGGTATTTTTTGAGGGACCTCCGTAGGTTTTCCATACTGGCTGCACCAATAGTGCAGAAGGGTTCCTGTCCTCCACACCCTCTATCTTGTTAATTGTGCTTCCATTAAAAGAGTTAGCTATTGGGCACCTGGGTGGCTCAGTCCATTAAGTGTCTGCCTTGATACAGGTAATAGAAGGAAACCTACAAATGAACACATTAAACATATGAAGAGATGCTCAATCCTGCAAGGGAAACCAACTTTTAAGTCAAAAATGAACCTGGTAGTGTAAGTTTAAGAAGAGCAAAAACAGCCGGTGCTGGGGAGAGGTGAAGAAAGTTTTTTGGAGACTACTGGTCATATTGAGGACAGCTAAACATGCATGCCAACAATCCTACTCTTAGGAACATATCCTAAGTGAATAACTGGAAAGAGGTTCCAAGAATGTTCTGCAACATTTTACACACACACACACACACACACACACACACACACACACACAACAATTCAATGTTCATCAAAATTGGAACAGTTAACATTATGGTAAATCCATAATATGCCATTTTATACAGCCATTATATGGTAAAATTACCTTTATATGCTACAGAGTTAGGGGGGCATAGTAGCTTAAGATCTGGAATAGTATCTATGGCATGATCCCATTTTTAAGTATATTATACTGGGGCACCCAGGTGGTTCAGATGGTATCTGCCTTCAGCTCAGGTCATGATCTCCAGGTCCTAGGATCAAGCCCCACATCAGGCTCCTTGCTCAGTGGGGGAGCCTGCTTCTCCCTCCCCCTCCTTGTGTGCTTGGTCTCCCTCTCGAATACATAAAACCTTTAAGAAGTGTATATTGAACCGTGCATCAATAAAACAGTGCTGCCTAACAGAAACTACGTATGGAGTCTTAAGTATTTTTAGTAGCCATGTTAAAAATAGGTGAATCAAACACTTTAGCCCAATAGATCCAAAGTATTTCGACATTGAATCAACAATATCAGGAGATATTTTACATTCATCTTTTGTACAAAATCTTTAAAATCTGAGTTGGGTTTTTAGGGGGTTTTTTTGTCCTTGTTTTTGTTTGGTTTTGTCTTTAACACCTCCAGCTCCTCTCCACTTGGGCCGGCAGCACTAAGTGCTTAGGAACAGCCTATTGAACAACACAGGTCTGGAAACTATACGTAAGTGATTAACAGCAGCGGTTTCTGGGAACGAGATTAACAGAGCCTTTGCCCTTCCCAGATTGTAGGAATTGTTTCCATAATCATTTGTATTAACAAAAACAAACAAAAAAAGGCATTGTGAAGTGTTTAGATTTCCCTTAAGAACTCCAATGAAAGGCCAGAAAGCACAGCTTTAATTGAAAACTTCCTTCAAACTGCTCTTGCCCATTTCCCAGGGGGGGCAGTGGGAGAGTGGAACCTCCAAGGCTACCCACCACACAGCAGGAGGACTCCAGGGGGAGAAAAGCTGATCACCAGTTAAGCCGGTGTGGGGCATGAGACACTGCACAAGGTGGTCACTTCACAGGTTAAAGCATGTGATCCTCCAGGACTCTTAAGACACAGGTACCGTCCCAGTTTCAGATGAAAAAAATTAAAAATTTTTAGAAAAATCAATCCATTTATTCCAAAACGTCAGAGCGGAGCATTTAACCACATACCCAGGACCGTCCTTACCAAAATCATGACCAGAGGCCAGGACTGCCCACACCAAGATCATGATCTGATCTTTATTAAAATCATGTTCTAAGACTGGCATCTTTAGAGAAAATCCTACCCAAATTTTTATTTGCAAGAATCCCCCAGATCCTAACATTTCTCCTTTAAGCTTATATATCCTCAAATATCAGTTTATATAAGTGGAAAGTATCACGCCAAACTGAACAGGTTAAAAAAAAAAAAAAGTATTGAGTATTCCTTGCCCCATTCCAACTTTTCTGTCCACCCTCAAGCTGGAAACTTCAAGGTCGTATTTGATGACTCCTGCCCTTGTTGAATTTTAGGCTCAATAATCCCTAAGTGGCTAAAAAACAAAACAAACAACAACAACAAAACAGTGTAAGTGGGCTCCTGGGTGGCTCAGTCAAGCATCTGTCTTTGGGTCATGTCAGGATCTCAGGACCCTGGGATTGAATCCCACATCTCCCTCTGCATCTGTCTCTCATGAATAAATCCTTAAAAAAGATACTTAGCACCCCATATCTTAGTATGTAAATACCCCTCAATAAAAGGAAACAGACGTCACTTTAACCAAAGGATCGAAGGGATACCATCAGAAATGGGACACGATGATAGCACAGATGTCTTGATATGGTGCCCTAAGAGCAATTGATTTCTCCTGATGTTTTCTTAGCCAAAATTCATAAATGTCATGTAAGCAGAATACACCAGGGTTATCCAAACTGAAGACGTTTCTACAAGATAATGGACCCATACTCATATTGCCAATGTTGTAAAAAGAGAAGAAACGGAGAAACAGCCCCTAACTGGAGATCAAAGGCGCAAAGATGCTAAACAATGTGGAATCCTAGAAGGGACCCTGGCCCAGAGAAAGTCATTAGTGGAAACACTGATTAGCTTCAGTAAGGTTCACAGACCTGTTAGTTCCGCATGAAGCTTAATTTCCCTGTTTCAACAACTGGGCCGTGCTTACAGACAGCATTAACATTGGGGGTATTTGGAATAAAACACAACTCCATGCCTTTTTTTTTTTTTTTTTTTGCAATTGTTCCAGAAGTCTAAAATTTCATGATCCAAGAGCTAAGCTATTACTATGGCTGCCATCCCCAATTCAGTCTCACTCATCCCTCCCCCCGCCCCTCCATGCTTCCCAGCCCTCTCCCATCGCCTCCTGATAATGCCCTCCCCCTTGCACCCTCCATGTCTATTTAAATCCTATTCACTCAAGGCCCAGTCACAGCCCACCACTGCTAAAGGAAGTCCTTCCCCACCCCTTGTCCCCCCGCCCCCCACCGCAGCACACCCAACTCCTGCTTCCACAAAACACCTCAGGCTGCAAGAACCCTGGACAGAAACACAGGGCTCCTCCTGTGACACAGGGTAATGTTGTATTGTTAAGGACACACGGGTACGGCTATATTGTTAACTCCATGCACTTCAGGTTCTACTGCCCGATGACAATGCAAAATGTTTGTGCAGACAAGCCCATCCGAACAGACGTTCCACTCTTAAATGAACTGCTTTTTAATGCAGTTTCTGGGAGCCTACTGAAATGTATGATGGGCCAACTATTTCAACTAATATGAGTTTACCTTGGAACTATGTATAGTGAAATACACTATCACTCAGGGAAGGCTGTATTCAGACTTAAAGGTTTTTAGCAGTATACCTTATAGCTGACCATTACGACACAAAATATTTAGAAATAACAGAAATCTCTTGCCACATCATAGAAAATGTATTTTTTACTTAGAGGTGCCTTGGCCCTCCAACCAGCAAGTGGATGCCATCTCTCTGAACAAAGTACGTACAACGGTATATGGAGAGACTCTGACCAGACCTCGAGTGGTCAAGAAGCCTCTCACGGGGGTGGGTACCTTGCAGTCAACTGAACTATTCGGAGCACATTAACCAAAAGGAAACTGGAAGAAACTAGCAGCCAGAATGCAAGCCTTCCCAAGAAGGCCCGAGTGGGGAGACACGGTGTCAGCAAAGAGCTACAAGGAAGTTCCAGGAGGACTTGGGGCGGGCGCATTTTGGGGGGGGGATGTGGGGACAAGCTCGTAAGCATCTCTTCAGTACAAGGCACAGTGCTAAACACCCCGGAGGCTCAAAAAAAGGTTTGCGGTGTTGTCTGTTCTCTAGGTGTGCTCAGCCTGGGGGAAGGGGGTGGAAGAATGGGACAAGAACTACTGACAAGGGGGTTGGGGCAGGGCACGCTCACTCAGTGTATACCTGTAATAGGCAGAGAACATGCCCGGAACCGGGGACAATTTGCATGCAAACTTTGGAATTCTGAAGCTCCCCAGCAGAGCCAAGAAGAGCCCACTAGCTTTGCAGGCCCATCTGAGGAAGTTAGGCAGACAAGAAGAATTGGGAACTAGGGATGGGAAAGGCAGCAAGACGCAAGGCAGAGAATAAAGCAAGAAGGAAGGGGTGGGGGCACACTAATGGCCTGTGTGTGACTAACCTAGCTTCAAAGGACCGTAAGGAAGCCAGAGCCCTTGAGTTTCTCAACATCCCCTCGGCCGAGCCACCATGGTTCCCAGAATCAGATTCTAAGATGAAGATTCCTGTTTAAGTGACCTGCTGGGTGGTGCTCCCAAGACTGGGGGAGTGGGACAGGGAAGGGGAAGAAGGCAAGCAGGGGTGTGATATTCAGCAAAATCCAAGAAGTGAAACTTGGGCTCAACTTGCACAGCTCTGGAAAGAGCAAGACCCTAGGGCAGTCCCGTTCCCAAGGCTGGGGAGTGTGGAAGGTAGTTTATAACTAAAGGAGTTATACTCCCTTTAGTTAAAGGACTGTCTGGGGGCAGGGATGCATGCTCAGGCTGCAAGAACCCTGGACAGAAACAGGTGCCATCGGGAGTGAACAAGCACCAGAGAAGAGTCAAGGGCCCACAGGAGCACTGCCAGCATCTGCTACCACTTACGTCTCTACCGGCACATTTTTTGAAATATCCCTTGGGAGCCAAAAGTAGGAGTGAATCCTTAATGCCTCCAAGGGTGGCAGGTGGGGACAAGAGGCAGGCGGCTCCTGCTGCTTTCCAGACGGACACCCAGGAGACACCTGCATACCCGATGCATAAGGAAAGCAGAGGACAAAGCCCCCATTAACATACACAGTAAATCAGTAAATCAGCAGCAAACATTCCCGGCTAGGACACTATTTGTCAATTACGAAAAAAAAAATCAACCAGAAAATTGTTTGAAGGTACTTGTTTCAGTCTGTGACTTCTGTCACTCAGCTGGCTAAAATCCGAACAGCCTCCTGAAAGACTCCTCTGAAAGAACAGTGTAAGAAGGGTTATTCTGATGAAAAACTTAAAGTCAGACTATTTTCTGCAGTTATCACAAATTGTATTTCTGATGCTTACGCATGCTCAGGTCTCTTCCTGGGACCTGTGCGAATCAAGTTAGCCCATACCTCCAACCCACAGGAAAAGCAGGACTAAGAGCCACATACATGCGCTTTGGGACACGACCGCTCGTTGTCAGCTCCAGGTTCCTGTGAAGAGTAGAGGAGGCTGGGGCACCTTGACATCACCCTTAAAGTGCCTGGCATGGATTCTAATTCTCTTCCCTCCAAGAAAAGTCTCACTAGAGAGCAATTTCTCAAAGATGAGGTGTTGGGTCTTCTGAAAACAGACATTCCCTTGTTGATGGGAAGCTGGGAAGTGATCAAGGACTAAAAACTCAAAAAAAAAATTCACATAGCATGAGAGCATCCAGTTGGAGAGTGCAGCTAGCTAGAAAACAGTAATGTGGCAGAGGAGGAAAAAAAATTATTCTAGAATAAGTAGGAATAGAATAATATATAAGTTCTTACCTGAAACTGTACTTTCAGATTAATTTATGCACTTAAAGTTCTCCTTCCAATAATATCTTCCAACTAGGTCACTAAAGCAACAGGTATAGTCCTAAAGGGCTTTAATATTTCCAACCCACTTATAAATGCTGTTGACATAATGGATAATTATTTCCATCATGCATAATACATTACAGTGCATGCCTGTATCCAGCATTCATCACATTAAACTAGCCTAGCGAGTTAAAAGGGAGAACATGAACTGTTTTAACACACTAAAATGAACAAATCATCTCCCTAAGAAAATGAATCTGAGTAGCAGGCACGGTTTCTCTATGTAATTTGTGATTCATATGCATACTGAGAATCCAGCCTAGCAAGTAGGGTAATAATGGTTAGGAAACAATGCACCAGCTTCTCATAGTAAAGCTTAAGTCTAACAACAGCTGCTCAAAATTCAATCTGGAAGCTACTGGGTGAGCCACAGAAAGTCTCAAATTTCAGATTCATCTACTTAAAAGTGATTAAGAACTAGAAACCCCCTAACACGATCAGGTCAAGTCCCTCAGCCCTGCAAAGGCATTCTGATACCTTGAGTTGTGTCAAACCCTCAACATCCATGAAGCCAATTTAAGTGACTTGTGTGTTCGCTCAAGACCCTTTTCTTAGGATAGTTTTGTCCTTACCACAAACCCAGAAAATTACTAACTGTGGCTCGGACTGCCGCTAGGATCCATTTCTAATAGTTAACATGCAATTCACTCACTTATAACACATAATATACTCGTTAATAAGGAGAAAAATCGAGTGTTTTCCCCTGGAAGTATGGTCTATGAAAAGCAATCCAATCTTGTTTTAAGATCAGGGCTTCAAAATTACAGGTTTCCCCTCTCTGCCTGCCTCTCTGCCTACTTGTGATCTCACTCTGTCAAATAAATAAATAAAATATTTTTAAAAAGGGGGGGGCGCCTGGGTGGCTCAGTGGGTTAAGCCACTGCCTTCGGCTCAGGTCGTGATCTCAGGGTCCTGGGATGGAGCCCCACATGGGGCTCTCTGCTCAGCAGGGAGCCTGCTTCCCCCCTCTCTCTCTGCCTGCCTCTCTGCCTACTTGTGATCTCTGTCAAATAAATAAAATATTTTTTAAAATTACAGGTTTATTCAGTTATCCATTAGCTTCACATAATTACCACAGTGACCTGATGAAGGACTTTGTGATACATGGCAGGCATGGGCCATTGAGGCATTCATTTTATTTGGCAGTCAAGTAGTGTCTCCGTGCACTTCTGGGTGTTAACAGATCCCTACCGGGATCCAGCTCTAGTCCAAGTGCCTGACAACCCGCTCCGAGGAAAAACTGAAAGCCAGGGCTTTGAGGGCTCCTCCCAAGACGCACAGGGGTAAAGCGGGTGGGGCACTTTTCAAAGCCAGACACGCCAGAGATTTTCACCGAACCGCTCTCCCCCAGCCTTCCCCCTTTCCTCCCCCTTTCCAGAAGCTGTCACCCATGTGCAACCCGGGCCGGAACCCTGGTGGAGGAGATGTCCGAGGCTGCGGTGACCCCACCCTCTACAGCCACCTCTTCAGTGTCCTCCCAGCTCGGCTCTCTCCCTTGCCAGGAGAAATTAAAAATCCGTCTAACAATGCAGCCAGCCAACCCCGACGCAGAGCTCGCCCACGCGCGGAGCAGCGCAGAGCAAGAGCCAGGTGAGGACGCGGAAGTAGCTTTTCCTCCCCGCCTAAACCTGTTGGCCGGGGCGGGTCTCCTGCAAATCGCACGCCCACGCGCGCACACACCCACCCGTGCACGCACGCGGACGCACGAGCCACTGTCAAACGGGTCACAGCCCCGGAAAAGAGGGGGCGTGCAAGCCTCTAAAACTTACTGAAGGGGGGAGGGGGACATGCTTACAGGCCTCGGCCCGTCGCGGTCCCCTGCCAAGCTGAAACCCGATCGGGGCGCGGCGGCGGCTGAGCGGCCGTGGACGCTCGGGGAGGCGGCGGCTGGTCCCGAACTTTAAACAACTGCCGCGGAAGCAGGGCGTCTTCACCCAGCCGCACCTGTTCCCGACCGTGGGGGCCGAGCCCCGCACATCCCTGCTGACCTTGAGGACATCCCGGAAATCCAAACTCCACCCCCAGGTCAGCGTTCCTCCGACCCCCTTCCCATCGGTAACTGAAGCCTTCCTGGTACCCACGCGGAGGGGCCGCTTCCAGCCCCCCCGCCCCCTGCAAATTAAGAACGCGCTTCCCTGGGGTCTCTGCAGATCCTTCGAGCATCTCACTTCCCCCGTTGCTTATCTCCCCTTGCCCACCCTAGCCATCAGCCCCTCACAGCAGGTTGGGTCCCCTTCTCTCCATCCCAGGAGTGCTAACATCCCCTAAGTGCGGTCATCCCCCACTGGTGCGCTGGAGCTAAAGGAAGCCTTAGAGGGACGCCCTCGCGAGCTGCTTTGCAGAGCGGCTGGAGCGGGGTCCACGGGCAGGAGAGGGGGCGGCAGCGGGGCTGTCCCCACGCCCCGGGCCCCGCACTGGCAGCAAACAACCCCCCCCCCCCCCGCAACGGACCGGGAAACTCCGCAGAGCCAGGCAAGGAAAGCGACAGCAGGGCGTCGGTGAGGGGGCGACAAACCCTGGCCGGACACCGAGCTGCCGAGCAGACGCCGCCGGGCAGCCGGGAGCCGCGTCGGGTCAGCGCAGGACGCTCCCAGAGTAGCCAAACTTTCTCTGCCTCCCGAAGTTCTGGGCGCCAGGGAGCAAGCAGGGGGTAGGCTGCCGGGCCGCTCCCAGGCCCCCGCCCGCCTCCAGGGACCGCAGAAGAGGGCGCCCCCAAGGGCCGCGGCGGCCGGCAGCCCGCCGCCCTCGCCCTCACCTGGGCCGCCGGGACCGCGGCGCGCGGCCCGCGCTCACCTGGCTGTAAAGCTCGCCGACCGACATGACCGCGCGGGCCGGCCCGCGCCGGGGCACCGCGCCTGACGTGCGGCCCTCGCCCGTGCCCCGCCGCGCGGCGGGTCCCGACTCCTCTCCGCCCGCCGGCTCTCAGTCCACCGCCCGCCCTCCTGGCGCCATCTTCCCGGGCCGGCCGAGAGTTTCCCGGTGTCTCGCCGCTCGCCCCTGGATCTGTCCCGCCGGCTTCCTGGAGGCGCCGCGGCCGGCTCTCCCTCGGCCGGCGCGACCTTTACTCCCGCGGTGGCGGCGCAGCTGCGGCCGGGCAGGAGTGGCGGGCGGGGGAGGAGGCGGCGCGGCGCCGCTCCCCGCTCAGGTAGGGGAGGAGGTGCGGGCGCCCGAGGGGGAGGGCCGAAGGCGGAGAGGGAGGGCCGCGGAGCTGGCGGCGGGTGCCGTGCGGCCGCCGCCTGTGAGCCCTGCGGGGGCCGGGCTGGACGCGCCCTCCAGCGCCCCGGCTGCAGCGGGGTCCACCGGGCCGGGGGCGGGGCCGGGGCTGGGCGCGGAGCTGGCGCCGGCCGCCCCCTGCTGGCAGCCAAGGGCACGCCGGCGCAGGTGCGCGCGGGCGCTGCACCTGCCGCGCCACGCTCCGGGTGCCCTCGGGAGAAGCCGGGCAGGGAGAGTGAAAACAAGACCGAGAAGTAAGAGATTGCGAGGCGGAGGGAGAGAGGAAATAGAGGAATAGAAGTCTATGGCTGAAACCTCCCATCATTTCCCCCGAACTTCAACATTCTCATTAAAATTCAGTTCTGTCATGGGAGGTTATAAAAGGGGACTTAGCTATACCAACGACGGTCTCCGTCAAACTGAGCTCCCTGGCCTAAAGTCCTTACTAAAGAAGTGGGTTCGTAGCTTCTCTACTGGTTTTGCCTGTTTCACCCACGGCTTCCAGTTGGGCTCCTTAACCGCCGTCACCCCCATCAGAGGATTATAGTTAGCTTTTGAGGAAAGTTTTTCATGTTCTTCTTTCTTACATGCGCACTCTCCATTTCTCTGCCACTTTCTACCTCATTTTTGTCCCGTCCCCCCGCCCCCCTCCCCGCTAATGGTATTTGGCTGCCTGCAGTAGCTTCTGTCCTCCTTCTCCCTAGTAGAAAAGTAAACTTCAGCCCAAAGGAAGGTAGTTGGCAGGAGTTGGTTGAGGGAGAGCAAATACTGTAGAAGAAAAGGACCTTGGTTTATCTGAAGGTGGCATTTGTCCCTAAATGAAAAATGGCCTCTGAGGGTAGTTCTCAGCTGCAGTATATGTTCATCCCTGCTGCAGAAATAGTTCTGGAACCTCAGACCCTGGAAGGGGCTTCTTAAACTCTCTGCACTTAAGACCTTCCCACGTGGAATCCAGGACCTCCATTTAATTCACCTGCGCAACCTTTCCCAACTGTGCCTCCTCAATGAGAATGGCCTAGGGAGCTTTACCAGATCCAAGGAAGGAGCCCTACCCTCAGGAATTCTGACTGGTGAACAGTGGGACCCTGGTGTCTGAATCTTTAAGCTCTTCCGTAATTCTAAAAGATTGTACTTCCGAGGTTGACAAATGCAGTGACCAAAGTTTGGAGGACTCTCCTTGGATCTGAAATGAAGCTCTTCACATCACCGGCTGGAACAGAAAGGAAATGGCTCCACCACTTATTTCTCACTCAAAATTCTGTCTGCCTAGTTTCCTTTTCTGTTTTCTAGTAGTTCTCCAAGTGCAACCCAGGGCTATCAGCATCACCTGGGAAGTTTAGAGCTACAGATTGTCAGGCTTTAGACTTGCTGAATCTGAAAGGCTGGGAGTGGAGCCTGCACCCTGTTTTCACACCTAAGGGATTCTCCCCTTTTGGGTAAAGAAACCCCCTTGCTACAGCTTAGTCCCCATGTCTGCTCTGGACATTGGCTTCACCACCATTATCCATCAGGGGTCTCGTCTGTACCAGCAACTCTTTCTCTGTTCTCCTACCTGCTAAACTTCAGGTAGTAGCTTGTACCAGCTGGCTCCACTTAAACACAGTCCCCCATAATTCACGGGTTCTCAACATTTTCTGCACCTTTATAAAAACAAATGCCTGATGTCCACTCCCAGAAATTCTGATTTAACTTGTCTGGGGTGCTGCCTGGGTAAAAAGATTTTTAAGAGCTCCCAGGTCATTCTAATGACAGCCAAGATTAAGAATTGCTGCTTTAGTCCCTTCCTAAATGACCGCTCCCCCTGCATCCTACTGAAATTGTTTTCTTCCTCTGAAGCATGGGGTAGTAAATGACTCTCCCCACTCAGGTTCAACCATCTTCTTCTTAGCACCTCTCATTTTTCTCCTCTTGTTTTCCCAGCCTCTCTAAACATACCTTCGTGGCGTCATTTTCTTTCTTTCTTTTTTAAGATTTATTTATTTGATAGAGAAAGATCACAAGTAGGCAGAGAGGCAGGCAGAGAGAGGGAGGAAGCAGGCTCCCCACTGAGCAGAGAGCCTGAGGTGGGGCTCGATCCCAGGACCCTGAGATCACAACCTGAGCTGAAGGCAGAGGCTTGAACCCACTGAGCCACCCAGGTGCCCCATGATTCCCTTTTCTAACTCTGTTTGCTGGTTCTTCAATAAAACTGTGGCCCATTTCCCAAATCTCTTTTTCTCATCTGCAGTCCCCATTTTGCCTCTCACTGCATTGTTAACTCTCAAATATAATTCTAGCCTTACTATAGAGCCACCTTTCCACCTGCCCGGTAGACAATGCTAGCAGTCCCACCAGGACCTAGCATTAACCTGAAACTCATTTGTTTCCATCCTTCCTCCCTATCCCCTCCCTGCCTCCAACCTTCTAGCTTCCATCATACCTGGCACAGATTAAAAGCTCAGTTCATACTGACTGAACCAAATTACCTCCCTGAAGAGAATCCTACTCTTGGCCAGGGCTTTGTGAATTTCTAATCTCACAGTCAGATATGGTCTTTCCCTCTTTGAATAATAATACAGATTTTTTAAAACTCACTTTGTGCCAGGAAACTTGCCAACTGCTTTCCTTCTGGGATCTTGTCTGAGACTCAGAATAGCCCTATAAAGGAAGTTTAAATAATGAATCTATTTCACAGATGAGAAAGGTGAGGCCGGTGTGGGGAACATTCTAGAGCAGGCCTTCAACTCCACTCTGTCTCACTCTAAGCACTTGTTTTTACGCTGGGGGTTCTTTACCATTAATGTGTACCAGGCCGATGGGGTACCAGGTGGTGCTAAATCTGTTGGTCCACGTGTGGTCCACGAATCTGTGTGTTTAATAAGTACCCCAGCTGGCATAGAGTCAGTTCAAACTGAATTCTCCCAATAGGTGAATGAGTGAGAGTGGAAGTGGATTCCTTGCTAGTTGAGACTCCAGACGGGACTTGAAGACCACAGCCCCAGCTGACATTTTGATCGTAGCCACATGAAACACCCTCAAACAGAGGATTCAGAAATGCTGTGTCTCAATTAAAGAAACATAATAAAGTCTGGGGACCTGCAGAAACTGTGGGATAATAAATGGGTGTGGTTTGAAACCCCTGATCTTTGGGGTGCTTTGTGATGTGCCAAAAGATGACTAATAAAATCACATACAGAAAGTGTACTGTGATGACTGGCTTACCGGTAAGAACTTCATCCCCACAATTTCCTCTCATCCCCTTCGTGGCGGGTTGCTTTCCCGAATGTTCCTACCGGCAAGGCACCCATCTTCTTACTGGGGTGGGGTGTGCACTACTGTATGCCAAGACATTTCAAGGAGTTCTAGTCCATAACCTGTTTTAAGGGAGTCGGTGTCCAGATCCTCAATCTCCATTCGCCCTGACAAATCTCAACACTGATTTGCCAACAGACAGGACAGCAGTGAAGGGGGGGACTCGTTATCAGATCTCCCTCCTTACTGCTCAGAAGAAAGATGTTTTGTTTGGAGAGCAAGGGCCTCCAGGACACCAAACAGAAAGACAGAAACTTTGGTGTTGATAATGGGAGTGACTCCCCTGAAGGGGCCACGTACCCTGTGCAGGACAAGTAGATTCCAATTCTGTTAGCAACAAAATTGAAGGAGGACCCAAACCCGCTGTCAGCCAGCAGATTATTGTCTTTAAAAGATTTGTGCATGTGATGGGGGTGTGGGGTAGTGAGGAGCAGAGGGAGAGGGAGAGAGAAAGAAGCAGATTCTGCTGAGCACTAACTCAAGGGAGCTTGGTCCTAGGACGCTGAGATCATGACCAGAGCCAAGATCAAGAGTCAGACACGTAACCCACTGAGCCACCCAGACACCCCTGTCAGCTGACAGATTATTAAAAATAATCTGATGAATCGCTATGTGGATTTTGGCAACTCTGAAGGAATTCAAAGAATGGAGGGACATTGTTCTATTAGAACTTCCTTTCCCATCTACTAACGTATGTAAACAAATATATAGCATCTATGTCTAGAATGAAAATCAGAATAGATTTTGAAGTTGCATAAAAACACCATCTTTTGTTCAGGATAATGTTAATACTAGACCACTAGAAATGGTTTAAATTTTGTTAGTCTATATACATACTTTTGTTATATGTAAGTATTATAGGGTGGTGATTTAAAGAGTTTCTAGCATAAAAATGGACTAAAATTCTGTAGAGAAAATGGAATGGAACTTCAAACTGAAGAAAAAAACGAATGTTTAAAGAACTCATTTGTGTGTTCTCTTAACGAGCAACAGAGGGTATCAAATTGCTATGGCAGTGAGAACCCATTGAATCCATTTAGAAGAGTTTGAGCTTTATTTTAAGCTGACAATATGTACAACATGCCAAAAATTGCATCTGTTGCAACTATCTAAACTTATGAAAATTTTAGTTATTAAACTAAAAATGTGGGGAGACATAACATGGTTTTTCAAAATCCCTTTGGAGAGCCTGAAAGCAAGAAAGTCCATTAGAGCAAAGGGCAACCTCTTGCACAAACTACCAAATTAAGACTTTATTAGAAATTTAGGATTTAAAATGGCATTAACTGGGGCACCTGGCGGGCTCAATCCATAGAGCTCATGACTCCTGCTTTCCGAGTGGTGAGTTCAAGCCCCACGTGCGTGGGCTTTGAGCTTACTTAAATTAATAATGATGATGATGATGATGATGATGGCGATAGGGGTCACCTGGGTGGCTCAGTCGATTAAGCGTCTGCCTTCCACCCACTCAGTTCATGATCCCAGCATCCTAGGATCGAGCCCCCAATCAGGGTCCCTGCTCAGTGGGTAGTCTGCTTCTCCCTCCCCCTCTGCTGCTGCCTCTGCTCATGCTTTCCCTCTCTCTCTCTCTCTCTCTCTCTCAAATTAAATAAATAAATAATGATTTTTTTTAAATGGCATTAACAGCCTTGGTGCTGTGGAATGCTTTTAGCTTTGTGGTTTCTTCAGGGTCATCTCTGAGTTTTTCTGAGGGCAATGCAGATTTATTTTTCCCCTGTTCTGTTTTTGGGTTTTTTAAAGACTTTATTTGTTTGACAGAGAGAGACAGCAAGGGCAGGAGCACAAGCAGGGGAAGTGGGAGAGGAAGAAGCAGACTCCTCTCTGAGCAGGGAGCCCGATGCAGGGTTCGATTCCAAGACCCCAGGATCATGACCCAAGACGTCTAACAGCTGAGCCACCCAGGCGCCCTTTTCCCCATTCTAAGTTAGCGCTCAGCCGGGGAGATCTTCAGCAGTGAATTCTGTTACCCTCTGTATGGAGGAGGCCCTGACACCGAACCCAACCTGGATTCCTGCAACCCCAGGCAGTGAGGAGTGGTTGAAGATGCTGGTAGAGGGAGGTGGGGGAGAGAAAGGACTCAGGGCCCTGAGGAATGCGGGGGGGGGGCTGGGTAGCCCAACCAGAGAAATGGGGACGGCATAACTGTTCTCAAATACTTGAAAATCTGTCACGCGAAAGACAGATTAGGCTGGTCCTGCCTCGTGGAGGCCAGACTCAGACCACAGGGAGGAAGTTAGAGGACAACCACAAAGATCAAGTACATTCTAATCAGGAAAACTGCTTACAAGAGAAACTGGCCTCTCATGAGGAAGTGAGTGTGCTGTCCTGAGAGTAATTCAAGCAGAGGCTGGATTAACACTGTCAAGGTTGCTGTAGGTTCTGTGACCGGGTGCGGGTGCAAGGCTGGACTGTACCAGCCCCAGGCGGCAGGGCGTAGGCTCTGGTGGCTGTCCTCCATCCACCTCGCTCCTGACGCCAAAGAGAGTCTAGATGTGTTGTTGCAAATGCTATATTGAGAACCTCATGGGAAGAAAAGCTCCTGGGAAAGTTTGGTATCAGGCCTTTGCAATCGGTAAGACTGTAAATCCTTTGTTCTCTTCAGTGGGGGTTTCATTTAAAGCTTGGCTTTAATCCCAAGTGGAATGAAGGGTTTTGCTTCCTACAAGGCACCCTGACTGCAGCAAAAGGCTTAGATTCTTTTCTTGGGGGAAGAGCCAGAGAAAAAAGTGGAGTTTACACTTCCCCAGAATCCCCAAAATCTCTGTTCACAAGCTGTTCGCAGGGCCCAGGGCTGTTCTATAAATAACTGTAATGACCCCCAGAAAGGACCGGCATAGCTACTGGAGCTTGGGGAAAAGGGAGTTAAAAAATAAACTGGTGTGGATCAAAGAAAATGCAAGTTAAGAGCCTCCATGCCACAATCTACACATCCTGCAAAAGTGACTCTGACTCCCCAGGCCCAGGTCCCCGCACCGCCCGCTCCCAACCTCTGATCACTGCCCTTCACCGAAGACTGCTCTCAGGGAACCAGAGGCAGGATCCCTTTGCAGAGAATGGCCTGGACCAGGACCAGGTCCAGGACCCCAGCTAATTCTATCCCCAGGATCTTGCGCCCTCTTCTGGACACTTTTCTCAGCAGCCAGTTTTATTTTTGCTTTTTCTCTCATTTTCTGTATTCCATAATTCCCTGATCTTTGAAAGTCATAACTGGAAGGGCCTCAAGGAGATCAACGTCCAACCTTCTCATGTGACAAGTGGGAGCACTGACGCTCAGACAGGAGGTGGGACCCGCCCAGAGCCACAGAGCTGATTGGCGGCCCAGCGGTTCTTGGCCGGGACGTTTCTGGGAAGAACTAAGAAGTGGAGGCCCACAAGCCCTTCCTGAGGGACAGAGAAATTCACTCACAATCTCTCCCCACTTGCCTTTCTCAAAAAGCACACCCTTCTGTCCATGTCACCCATTAAGAAATCAAATCTGAACCATCAAACAGACATCTTGTTGTGGGACCCAAGTTTCTCCCTGATTCCAGATGAGACTTTTCTCACATCCTGAGATAAAGTAAGGGGCCTTCAGAGCCAGAGGCTGGATTTCAGGGCTTCTGTTAATTATACAATCTAGTCAATTAATACAAACTGCCTGGAAAATGCTGTCTGTTTCCAAATCCCACCCATCCTTTAAGGCCGTGATTCTCTGTCTTGGTGACACATACAAGTGACCTGGGAATTGCTTCACAAAGCCTGACCCCTGTGTCTCCACTCAGAAGCCCCAATTCACCTGTTCTGGGGTGTGGTCTTTAAACACGCCCCAAGTAATTCTAGAGCGGAGCCAAGGTCAAGAACCTCTGTGTTAGAACTACCCCTGTGTCCCACCTCCTCCAGGAAGTCTTCTGGCACTGCATGGATGTGTTTCTATTCTATTTGGTACCAGAGATTGATGATATCTATAATACACTTTGGAATACTTCAGTGTACAGTTAGTTTGAGCTTTAATTCTAGGGTTGGCCGGGTAACCTTCTATTAGGAATTTACATTCCAGGGTGCCTGGGCGGCTCAGTCGGTTAAGCAACTGCCTTCAGCTCAGGTCATGATCCCAGGGTCCTGGGATCAAGTCCCAGCATCAGGCTCTTTGCTCAGCAGGGAGCCTACTTCTCCCTCTGCCTGCCACTCCCCCTGCTTCTGCACCCCTCTGCTTGTATGCATGCACTTGTTCTCTCTCTCTGACAGATAAATAACTTTTTAAAAAATAAATAAATAAACAAACACCCACTATGTTTCAAGAACCCTGAAAGAAACTAGATGTTTAGAAATAAACACAAATGTGCTTTGGGGACTCAGCTCAAACATGCAGCTGCCTTCTTTACTTTTCTACACAGATGTCTCAAGATATCTCCAACTTAACCTGCCTGAAACAAAAGTCTTGATTTTCACCTGCCACACATGTTCTTCCCCAGATCTTAGCCATATGGATGTAAAGTACCACTGCTGAGTCATAGAAGAGTTTGAAACCACAGTACAAATGCAGCCCCTATATGCATGCTCTCATATATATATATATATGTATATATATATGTACATATACATATAAATATATAATTGTTTTTAATTTATTTGACAGAGAAAGAGAGCACCAGCAGGAGAGAAGCAGGCTCTCCACTGAGCAGGGAGCCCAATGCGGGACTCGATCTCAGGACCCTGGGTTCATGACCGGAGCCATAGGCAGATGCTTAACTGACTGAGCCACCCAGGTGTCCTCTCATATATTTTTTATTTTTATTTTTATCTTTTTTTAAAGATTTTATTTATTTATTTAACAGACAGAGACCACAGGTAGGCAAGAGAGGCAGGCAGAGAGAGAGACGGGAGGAAGCAGGCTCCCTGCAGAGCAGAGAGCCCGATGCAGGGCTCCATCCCAGGACCCTGGGATCATGACCTGAGCCAAAGGCAGAGGCTTTAACCCACTGAGCCACCCAGGCGCCCCCTCTCATGTATTTTTTAAAGGTTATTTTTTCCCCCAGAACATGAAAGGAGTGGGTAAGGATCGAAAAATCATAAAGTACATGTATTAAAACTCACATCATTTTATGTTTAAATCTCTTACTTATGCTGGGATGAGGGTTCTCCCAAGACCACCTTCAGGTTTGGTTCTTCCCTGAAAGGACTCACAAGGACTCAGTGGAGCTGTTATATTGTTCATGGTTTGGGTGTATTACAGTGTTAGGATACAAAGTAAAATCAGCAAAGGAAAGAGGTGCGTAGGGTGATGTCCAGGAGAGGGCTAGCACAAGCTTCCGGTTGTCCTTACCAGTAGACTCATGGGGGCAGTTCCTACTTCTCTCAGCAAGGATGTGTGACAACATGACATTCCCTGTCCCTGTTTGGCAATAGAGAAGCCCACCCAAGCCTCCCGGGTTTTTACTGGAGGTCAGTCATCCAGGCATGAGTCCCCACTGACCAACCTTAATTACCCAGTCCTGTTCCTTCCAACCCCAAAGTGAAACTGACAGAGCATGGCGGGTCCCAGGTGACTAAAAAAAGGCCATCAACACAAATCACATTGACAGTATAAACTCTCTGGTGTGGCCCTAAGCGCAAGCCACGCAAAGACACTCCTAGGGAGGATCCCAAAGACTTACAGGGTAGCTCCGAGGAGGTGATCAAGAACCAATTCTTTCTTTGGAATGCAAAGGATTTAAACACCCCAAGTTTGCTGAGTGAACCCTTTACAATCCAATCCTCCAAACAGAATGTAGGACCATTTTATGTATTTGCTTTAATGAAACAAATGCTGTCATCAGTAATATTTCCAAAATCTATTTCTGGGCAAAGTTAACCTAAAGAAACACACTAAAACATATAAACAGGGACACACATTTTTTTCTGTTGGCCTCAGGGTCTGATATGACCCATCACAGCTCTTGCCAGATCCTGCCTTGATTTAAATTCTGGATGTTTCGTTCCTCATATGTTGGGCGTGAATTTTTATTTTTTACCCATATTTTTTATCTTGATTACTGAGTTTTTGGTACCCTCTAAAGTTTTGCACCCAAGGCTAGTGCCTCACTCTCTTCCCCCTAGTTCTGGTCATGAACCTGCTTCTCAATTTCCTAACCTCAAATAGCACCTAATCAGAGGGATTTCCTTCATCCCCCTCTTTACGATTGCACTCTCTCATTTCTCTCTCCATTCTGTCACATCACACTCTGAAATCCCTTATTCATATTCCCGTTATTTCCTGTCTAGCCCTTCTTCCAACCACTCTAAGCTCCAGAGAATCAGAGCCCTGTCTCTCTTGTCTGTTCTTGTTCACTAGGGAACTCCCAGATCTCAGGAGAGTGTTATCATATAGGAGATGCTCAATAAATGTTAGTTTAGCTGCGTTGAGCCTCTGCCTAGAGACTGAAGCCCATGTGCGGGTCTAGACACCAAGAGCAGGCACGCGGTGAGATTGCTTCCGGTATAGTTCACTGCCAAGCTCTGCTCTGTGGCTGGGGAGTGGGTGAGGGGGTCCAAAGGCAAGACCAGCAGACACAAACCCAGGTAGAATACTAGAGTTGAAGGAAGCTGCTAGCTAGCCCTAATTTTTCCGATTTCACAAGAGCTAGTTACAGAGAGTAGACAAGTTGCACTCAAGTCAGAGTGCAGAAAATTCCTTGCATATTCAAACTTGGCCTAATTCAGATTAGCTACCTTGAAACTCTCCAGCCTGTCAGAAAACACCCACTTACCACTGCCCCTGAGCTTATTAAGAGATACTTTGGGGGCGCCTGGGTAGCTCAGTAGGTTAAGCCTCTGCCTTAGGCTCAGGTCATGATCTCAGGGTCCTGGGATCGAGCCCCGCATCAGGCTCTCTGCTCAGCAGGAAGCCTGCTTCCCTCTCTCTCTCTCTGCCTGCCTGTCTGCCTACTTGTGATCTCTGTCTGTCAAATAAATAAATAAAATCTTAAAAAAAAAAAAAGAGAGAGATACTTTGGCCTGTGGCTCTGATCTGTTTTGGGAAATTGATTCATTCTTTTTCAGTGGCTATGTACACTTGTAGGCGTCTATCATCCAAACACTAACACCCCTAAAGAGAAAACCCATGGGCAAAGTCATCAGATGTGAAGGTTTTATCTTAGCGCCTTTCTTCTAAGTCTTACATTGTTTTCTTGTTCGTGCCCAGCCATAGCCATCCATTCTCCCCGGAGCCTGAGTACTCACTGGTGTGGCCCCCATCCTTCAGCTCCGGCCCCAGCCCCCCACCCCACACCCATGCTTCCTAACTCCACAAACATTTCACTGTCTAGGATGTCTTTTTCCCATTCCCTAGATGCCCCTGTGGACGAATGTCTGAGGTCTTCTGTCTCCTTCAGCCAAAGTCCTTGTAGTGGCTTCAGCTCCACTCCCTGAACCCACTCCACTCCACTGGCATCTTGGGTCCCTCACACACCCCCAGGCCAGTCCCCAGGGGGCATTTACCTTGGCTCCCAGTGTCCTCCCCCTCACCTCCTCAGGGCTTTTCTCCCTGTGGCCTTCCCTGCCTACTTCACTGGAAGTCACATCTCCTCCTGTCATTCCATGTTCCTAGTCCCTCTGTTTTCCCTATGCCATTATCACTGTCTGGCATAGTCTATCTTTTCCTTACTTATCTGTGCATTTTTCCCCTCCCCTTGTGAGAACATACGCAGTTTGGTTCTCTAATTCTTAAAGGATGTCCTCATCACAAGCATAATTCTTTCCAGCAGGAAGTAGGGGTTTGGGTGATATATTAATTCTCTGGGGCTGCCACAACAAAGAAACACAAACTGGGTGGCTTAAGACCATAGAAATTCATATATCATGGTTCTGGAGGCTGGCAGCCCAAAATCAAGGTGTCTGAAGGCTATACTCCTCCCCGCATCTCTAGCGAAAACTCTTCCTTGCCTCTTCCAGCTTCCAGTGGTGGCCGGCAATGCTTGGGGTCCCTTGACTTAAAGCCGTGTCACTCAAGTCTCTGCCTTCGTTGTCACACAGCATTCTCCCTGTGCATTTGTGTCTCTCTGTGTCCTCTCCTCTTTCTATAAGGACCCCAGTCATTTTGGATTACAGGTCCACCCAGTCCATCTACTACGACCCATCTTGTCTCATTACACTTGCAATGAACCTATTTCCAAATAAGGTTACATTCTGAAGCACTGGGGCTTCAACATATCTTTTTGGAGGGACATAATTCAATCCAGTACAGGTGACATCTCAGGAAATCCTTGTCCGGTAACAGTTTTGTCCCATCAGAAGAAAAATATGGGGCTGGAGATGCTATCGTTTATGCAAAACAAAGTCTTCCTTCTTATCTTCACCTATTTGCTCAACACGCTTTTACAAAAGCTGGGCATTTCCTAGGCACCCGAGGTAACAAAGTGACAAGCAAGTCCCCTACCCCAGGGAGAGCCAAGCTCCTGCTCCGCCACGGTGTGGTTGGGACTGTGCCTGCACATGCGCCAAGGAGGCTCCTCCCCTCCAGGCCATCCATTAGCAGCCACCTAATGGCTCCCCAATAAAGTTTGCATCCACTGTCTTGGCAGCTTTGGATCGTGGGGAGGCCTATCATTTAGCATTTTATTTTTGTGCTCTAACCAAAAGTGTATGGTCAGCTTCGATTTCAACATGTGTTACTCCATAAATCGGGCTGTAAAATTCTCACAAAGTTGTCTTTTGACTCAAGTATTTGGCCATTCCTGCTCCAGCTGGTGTTCAAACTCGTTCCACAGGTGGTCAGGGCAGTAACGGTACAGCCCCGGGCTCCCCACTGCTCACACCTCCAGTACCACCCACAAGGAAGCTCCCCCTCCCTGGGCTGCAACCAGTTTTAAGCCCAAAGTCAGTCCTTTGCCCACATGGGTCTGGATGCTCCTTTGCCCTGAACCCCAGTTCCAGTCACTGGGATCCTGCTTTACTCCTTGCAACCATGTTTAAAGACATGGTCACGTCTGGTTATAGGACCTGAACCCCCTCTTGTCCTGGTGCCCTCCTCTCTGTCCTATGCCCAGTGGCATACCCAGATTTTTCCGGGAAAAGCCTCTGCCATCCCACCACAGTCATCCCCCTGGTCTCTGGTCCCATCTGTAAGCCCAGGTCTCATGCCTTCGACCCAATTTTTGCAGCACTTCCTCCCGGATGTCTGGACTTGCCTGTATCTTGCTTCAGATTCTCAATGCTGTGATCTACTCACCTGTCAGGATCCCTGGGATTCACTGCTGGGACCCACCACTGGGACCTCCCCAGGCTTCGTGCTACCGCCAGGAGATCTGTTTGGTTGGAGGTCAGTGGATCTTAATAGCCATGAACGGTCGCAAGTGGACCACCAAACTATGATTACAATGTAACATTTATTTGGGGTATGACAGGGGACACAAGCTTTGATGAATAGAATGTCCTTTGCTTTGATGGAGAGGTAAGAAATGGGGGACCCCGTTTGCTGGCACATTTCGGGCTGAGAGAGTGGGTGGCACAGTCAAGCGGTCTGTCCACAGGCAGGACATCAGCGCCTTGGGCCAGCCTGGGGGCTCGTCCAGACCACACGGGGCACTGACCTGTTCCAGGAACGTCATGTTGTGATCACCTCTGACTCAGTCTGGCTTCGTTCATTGCAATCCTTTCAGATGTGCCAACAAATTTTCTGATATTTGCCATGTGACTTGAAACATACACAAAACAGTTGAAGCAACCTAACGGGGGTGTTCGCCCTCCCAGCACTGACCTACAGCCCTCCATCAGTCCCTTCTTTTCTGAAGCTGACCAGTAGCCTCAATGAGGATATCGCTGCCTGCTTGACAATTGTGATCAAACGTTAAAATGCACAATTCCCATTGCCCCAGAAATTCCACTTTGGTGAGAGTTGAAATAACAAAAGCCTAGAAGCCACCTGAAAGTCCATCCCCAGGAGTCTCCTGGTGGTAGGAAGCCCCAAGCAGGATTGTCCCATGAAGATGTTGGCTCAAACCGGGGTCATAGCAGTGTCAGAGATTAGATTTCCTGAACATCCTCTGGTGAGGGCTGGGTATTGCATACATCAAGAAGAGATGGAGTCAGAAAAGAGAGCGAGGAGAACCTGCTGTGGGTGGTGGAGGAGGGAAAGCCAAGTGTCTTCATGGGAGAAAAATGCCTGAGAGATGGGGAGGTCGTGGAGGGGAGTCCTGGTCACTGTGTGCTGGGCTGGGAGGAGAGAGAGAGACGAATGTCACAAGGTGGAGACTCGGGGTCTGGACGGGGACACAAGAACTGCCAGAGATAGAACCTGATTTTTACATTTTTTACCATTGTAACCTGGGTGGCTTGGATGACTCTCTTACAGGAAACATAATTTCTTCACTAAGCAGTAGAAGGGACTTCTCCTTGACAGTGCGGACACCTCATTTAGCACACGTTGTTGGGAAAGCACATTCAACCTGAATGATTACCTCCCTTGCCTTTTTACTGCACATAAATTTCTCTGGCTCTTGGCCCCAGACTTGGGATTTGATTTGCAGCATTTACGATGAAATGATTTGTTGTTTTGTGTTGTTGCTCTAGATCCTTGTCAGGATCTAGTTCTCCCACCCCAGTTTTCCACACGTCACCATGACCGGTCTCCAGCGTCTCTCCCCGAGTCAGGATCCAGAGCATGGTTGCTTCCTGGGCTGCAACAAGACCAGCAGTCAGTCCTTTAGAGAAAGAGCTAGAGAGGCCACAACAGGTTCCTGATTGGCCCTGGAAGCTGAGGGCCCACAGGAACTGAGCACTGTGCCTCAGTTTCCAGTGTAGGGAGAGGTGCCTGTATGCATAATAGGGCTTTCAAATGTCACCATGATTAGTTGCATGGTAAATTTAAACACACACACACACACCCTGAACCAGCCAACTACAGGCAGACCGCTCTGTAGGGAAAGAGTGGTACTTCTCTCTCCCCCAGCCTTGCTCAGGCTGTAGCTATAAACACTGAGAGTTGAGAGCTGAATCCATAACCTCAGGACTCCTTCCATGTGAATCAGGACCACTAACCATTTATTCAAAGCCAACCCTAGGCATGGCATTCACTCTGAGTCCACACCTCATTTTCAAGTGAGAATTCCCAACAGCATAAGGTTTTTATTTTTGCTTTTGCTTTTTGTTTTTGTTTGAACTACTTATTTTCTTCAAGTGATTTAAGATACTGTAAGTCATGTAGTTCAAAGCTCTGTAACCTAAAAAAAAAAAAAAAGCTTCGAAAGTGGTTTGCATCACAATATATGTTAGAAAGGGCTCTGGATTGGGAGGCAGACCACTCAATTCAAATCCTGACCTTCCAGCTGCCCAACCTGAGGACCTAAGGAACGAAGTCACTTTGGCCCTGGATTCCTTCATTGGCAAATTTTGTTTAATAATCCTTGCCTAGGGTGCCTGGGTGGCTCAGTGGGTTAAGCCTCTGCCTTTGGCTCGGGTCATGGTCTCAGGGTCCTGGGATCGAGCCCCACATCAGGCTCTCTGCTCAGTGAGGAGCCTGCTTCCCCCTCTCTCTCTGCCTGCCTCTCTGCCTACTTGTGATCTCTCTCTCTCTGTCAAATGAGTAAATAAATTCTTTAAAGAAAATAATAATAATCCCTGCCTAAAAGAGAATGGATAAGAAAGTTCTGGTATGTTCACTCAGTGGAATACAGCCCAGCAGTAATAAAGAACAAACTCCTAACAAAGGCCTCAGTGTGGACAAATCACATTAACATTATGTCGAGGGGAAGAGACCGGTCACAGAAGAACAGAAGATACATTCTTTTTTTTTTTTTTTTTTTTCCTTAGAAAGAGTGTGTGAGGTGGGGGAGTCCAAGGTGGGGCACGATCTCATGACCTGAGCCAAAATCGAGAGTCAGACACTCAACCAACTAAGTCATCCAGGGGCCCCACAGAAAACTATATTCGGCATGAGATTCCATTTGTGTGATGCTCCAGATCAGGCAAAACGAATAGGGTGTGCTCCAAGTCATAGCGGGGTCACTGCTGAGGGGCAGTGGTTGGGAGGGGGCACAATGCTGGCGATGAGCCAGGCGTGGGCCAGTGGGCTTATACAGGAGCAGACACAAAAATTCACCACACTGTGAGCTTCACACATTTTACTGAGGCGAACAGAAAAGTCTTCCTAGATAGACTCATCCATAATAAACTTCTCCCTTTTCAAGAAACCCAGAGAAGCAGTGGCGTGGCTCCAAAAGGTGACTTGGGCGGTACCACCCTCCTCCCAGTCACCAAAAGACCCTCCGCCAAGTACTCTAAGGAAACACAAAATCTTGGGCTCCTGGGTGGCTCAGTGAGTTAAACATCTGCCTTCAGCTCAGGTCATGATCTCACGGTCTTAGGACTGAGTCTGCATCGGGCTCCCTGGTCAGCGGGGATTCTGCTGTCCCTCTCCCTCTGCCCGCTCCCCTGCTCATGCTCTCTGGTTCCCGCTCTCTCCCTCTCCCTCTCTCAAATGAATAGATTTTTAAAATCTTTAAAAAAAAATAAACACAAAATCTAAACAGAAACTGTGTGCCACCACTCCCTGCACCTTCAAGACGTGCTCTCTATACCTGTCTTCCAACCTGGAAGCCTCCCCCTTCAGCCAAGCAACATGGAAACTCTGGAGCCTTTAAAAGAAGGCTAGGCAGGAAGTCTGTCCTGCACACTTGATTATATTTAACACAGCGCTATTATACACTGCCTTGTGTTGTTCACATTTCTTTCTTTCCCCAGGTCTTGCTCTTGGACAAGGCTAACCTTCCCAACGGAAGACACCATATCAGGCTTATTTGCTCCATTGGGTCTCACAGGGGTTTAACAGAGCCAAGAGAACACTAGTCACCAAAGACGTTGAGAGTTCTGCAAAAAACAGACTCGACGCTGTATATTCAGCAAGTTAAATTCATCCTATTATTTATAAGAGTGTGCCTGCTAGTCATACAGAATAATCGTGGGTGCTCTTGTAATTGCATTTTTATTGATTTCTCCAGTTGTTAAAGGCAATTTATAAAAAGCCAATTGGACTGTAAACCCTACCACTGCTGTTTTCCACGGTAATACTGTACTTTCTCATTACTTCTTTAAAAACTGTACTCAGCACATTTTCTAGGCTGAGGAAAATCAACTTCTCGTCCGGAGCGTGTATATCAATAAACATGTTTTAATTCCAATCACATGTCTCCCCAGCATAGGATTAAGTTATTTCTCATTCTGTTCAAATGGCAATTGCGGTTTATTTATATACCAGATAATTAGTGTTTGCCCTGGTCTTCCTGAGGTTGACAGCTGTGGGCTTGGGATTAACCCCTGATGCAGCACAAGGCCACAATCCTTTATCCAAAATCCTCAGGGCCACATATGCGTTGCTGGGGTTTATTGTGTGTGTGTGTGGTTTTTTTTTTAAGATTTTATTTATTTTTTAGCAAGAGAGAGCACAAGCAGGGGGAGCAGACAGCAGAGAGCAAAGCAGGCTCCCCACTGAGCAGGAAGCCCGAGACCTGGGGCTCGATCCCAGGACCCCAGGATCATGACCCAAGCTGAAGGCAAACCCTTAACCCACCGAGCCATCCAGACGTCCCAGTTTTGGAATTCTTCATCTTTTGGAGTTCAGAAAGGTATGTAGTTTCCTTTTTTTTTTTTTTTTAAGATTTTACTTATTTATTTGACATGCAGAGATCACAAGTGGGCGGAGAGGCAGGCAGAGAGAGAGAGAGGAGGAAGCAGGCTCTCTGCAGAGGAGAGCCCCCGATGTGGGGCTCGATCCCAGGACCCTGGGATCATGACCTGAGCCGAAGGCAGAGGCTTTAACCCACTGAGCCACACAGGTGCTCCAAGGTAACTAGACTCCTAAGCTGCAGGTTTTATAATACTCTCAGTGGGAGAGTTCCCAGTAATCAAAAGCAGTAGTCGTTCTGCGATAAAACCTAGTGAGATCATCTTAAGTAGTTTTACACTCGTGTGGGTCAGGTTTTGTTGCTAATGAGGTTTAGCACCAGGCCTGGTTTGCAAGCTTTTCAGGTGGTGCAGTTGGAGAGGAATGCTGGTCGGCTTCTCTGTCTCTACCATGTTCCTGGAGCAAGCCATGGGGTTTGTGAGACCGTGCAGACCCTGAGCACCCTCAGCCCCGTGCATCACTCATTCATTCACACGTTGCGCTTCTGTTCCCCAAACACCTGTTGAGGAATTGCGACGGGTCCGGCACGGTTCTCCTTGCCGTGAGAGATCCTCAGGGGAGTAAGAGGGCTCCGTATCACTCTGCCTGGGCTGTCTTCACGAAGTACCACGGGCTGTGCTGCTTGAACCACAGACATTTATTTTCTCACAGATCTGGAAGCTGGAAGTCCACGATCAAGGTGTCCGCAGGCTGCTGGGTTCTGGGGAGGCCCCCCTTTTGGGCCTGAAGAGCATCATCTCCCATCATCTCTCATCATCTCTGTGCATGATGAGAGCCCGTGAGCTCTGCTGTCTCGTCCTCTTCTTATCAGGACTCCAGTCTTATCTGATGAGGCCCACACTTGTGACCTCATTAAACTTAATTGCCTCATAAAGGTCCCATCCCTCCATAGTCACACTGGGGGTCAGAGCTTTAGCACAGGGTAGGGGGACGGGAACACAACTCAGTTCCTAGCTGTCTCTTTCCCCCAGAGAGCTCATAGTCTTGTGGTGGAGACAGCCCAAAGCAGCTATGACTGAGTGAAGCCCTGCGGACGTGTGTGGAGCTGGACGGCGTCTCTTTAGGGACTAGGGATCCCTGACGATCAGTTCTGTGTAGCTGGGTTCTTGGTGCTCTGGAGAGTTAGAGGAAAAGAGCCCAAGATGGCCTCTGTGGATTGGCCCCTGGGCTGTTTCTTTCTACATGGAAGGCTGAGAGACCTGTTAGTTCAAAAGCCCTCCCATGCCAAACTCAAATCTTCACACATCCCATTATATTAAAAATAGTCCAAACAATGGGGGCGCCTGGGTGGCTCAGTGGTTTAAGCCTCTGCCTTGGGCTGAGGTCATGATCTCAGGGTCCTGGGATGGAGCCCCACATTGGGCTCTCTGCTCAGGAGGGAGCCTGCTTCCTCCTCTCTCTGCCTGTCTCTCCATCTACCTGTGATCTCTCTCTCTCAAATAAATAAATAAAATCTTAAAAAAAAAAAGCCCCCCCACACAAAAGCTTAGGCAATTAGAGACCTCCTGCTTTGCTTACCCCACGACACCCCCTCCCACCACCACATGCTGTTACTGAGATAAGGCCTTGGTCAGGCCCCACGCTGCCAGAGCCCCATTGGAGTTCTCTGACACAGAGGCTTCCCACTGGGCTCCTGAGCAACATCACCTAGACCTGTGAGTCCCTCCCTGATCGCCCTCTCCCCCAGGGCTTCCCTTGTCCTTCACCTTTTCTGGACGGTGACAGCTTGATATCCCTGCTGTCTGGGTCTCCTGCCGTGAGGGATGGGCCTTTCCTGGAACCCCGGCCAAGCCACACCCCACCGAAGCTTGTGTGTGCTCCGGCCATCTCGAGGTCCTATCTTCTTTCCTTGCTCAGGCCAAGTCTGCTGAACCCCCACAGAGAGGCAGGCAGAAGCCTACCATCGGAGGCGGGACCTTTACTGAGTGACCAGAGACACAAAGGGGCAAAACACCTTTCATTTCCACCCAACACTCTCCACATCCATCTGGCTAACCTGGCCCTGGGTAGTCTCTCAGCGGAAAGCCCGCGTCTGGAGACGTGACAGAACAGACCTGTGCCAGGATCAAGATGTGAGTCTATGAACATTCTAGCTCCCCTGGTGAGCAGAGGGAGTACAAACCTCTTCCACAGCCTCCGGGAGCCCTTTACCTGCTCTCTGCCAAAGGCTGTGGCTACCGGAAGCTCCAGGACATTTCCTGTCCAGATCTGGGAGCTGTAGAATGCTCAAGCCTTGCTACCTCGGATGGCCTCTCCCGGCTCAATGGCCGGCCCAGCTGCCAGCCTGCTTCCGGCCTTGGGCGCTTCACGTCAGGGCTCTCTGCCTCCTGTTGGCTTGAGCCGACTGCTGGCCCTGCCGGGGGTCCTTTGGGGCTTTTCTCTCTCAGCCGTGCCTCATCCCATGGCAGCCTGCTTGACCCTCTTAGGTCTGGGTGTGGAAGAATCAGACAGAAGGCTCCACGGTCACCCTGTCACTCTGCTCACTGATCCTCCCTTTCTTACCCAAGAAGAAATGAGGAAATATTTTCTGAAGACTTGCTCTGTGCAAAATCTCATGCTGAAAGCTTGGGATCATTCGAGCTGTCTAAGATTGGTACCTGCTTCAAGCAACTCGCTTGATAAATAAAACCCAGATTCCAGCAATGGTTCCATGGGGCTCCAGGAAACACCTCAGGGACATCCCCCACATGACTCTGCTTTATCACCCAGGGCCTTCCCACAGCCTCCTTAGCCTCCTAGCCACTGCAGGGGCAGCCCTCAACAAAGGGGCCAGAGAGGGGTGAGAAATGCCCCAGCTGCCACCTTGGGCAATACGTACCTACGAGGCTTTCTACACGGTTCCTCAGAAGTCCCCCAGGTGGGAATGGGACCCAGTGACCAGCAGTGGTGACCACCCCGTAGCACGTTCTTGCACTGGCTGCTCCTTGCTACTCTGCCCATCCCCAGCTTCTTCCCAGATCACCTACCAAATAACCTAACATCAGCCGAGTCCTCATAGCCCGGGTCTCTCTCTCAGCTCTACCGTGAAGGGTCTAGTCTAGATACTCCCTCAGGACCCTTCCAGCTAGAAGCACCTCGGTTTTTAAAGGTTTTTTTTTTTAAGATTTTATTTATTTATTTGAGAGAGAGAGAGAGAGAATGAGAGAGCATGAGAGGAGAGAGGTCAGCAGGAGAAGCAGACTCCCTGTTGAGCATGGAGCCTGACATGGGACTCGATCCTGGGACTCTAGGATCATGACCTGAGCTGAAGGCAGTTGCTTAACCAACTGAGCCACCCAGGCGCCCCAGCACCTTGGTTTTTAGACAAGAAAAGGACATCCCAGATAGTCCCCCCAGAAGTCACAGTGCTGGTTAATGACACACAGGGCAAGAAACCAACATGAAACTGTCTCGTTATATCAGCTTTCCCAGAACCTCATCTATAAAGTCATTTCAAATAAAAGTCCCACATCACAATGCTTGGAAATAGTAAGTAAAGCCAGCCTCTATCCAAAACACACATCTTAGAACTTTAGAGTTTATATCCGGGGGCAATTTTTGGCTCCTAGAGCTCTCTCCAGCCAACCGCTTCTCCAGAGGCATAAACAGAATCACATCTCTTTATTGTGACTTTTTCCTGTTATCTCAGGGATGTCCCTATATAGGACTCTATTCTTTTTATTAAATGAAGTTCTCATCTATATTCTGAGTGGCTGTTTGCCCAGTTTATATAAGGTAATCAAAGTATCAGAAGGATGCTTTATAAAAAGAAAAATAATCATGCCCGTTTGTAATTTATGGAGTGCGTGTGCATAAGTATTCTTGATGGATTTGCACCCAAATGCTGTTAGCCCACGTAAGGTGTGGATACAGGCTACAGCGTGATGGAAATAGAGTGAAAAGAGCCTCATGCTCTGTATTGCCCTGACAGCAAGCCAGGAAGGGCATCCTGGTTGATTAAGAGTGCTCTGATAAATTGGGTCTTGGTAACAAATCATGATGTTATATGAAGAAAAGTGGTGAGCCAAGAGACAGGAGACTTGGAGGGGGTTTCTGTTCTATCATTTCCAAAATAAAGAAAACTAAAATATTCGTGATGGATTCTTACGCTGTACAAGTCTGTCCTTGGTTGATTTTGCTGGTACCACCTGTTGTGGAGAGGCAGCAAACCAAAGAAACGGAAAGTGCAGACTCTGTATTCCGTCAGGGTTCAAAAACCAGGACCACCCCCCCACCCCTCGCTAACTGGGGGGTTTCCCCAACACCAACAACCAATGCTGTGATTCTCCGAACACCGATGTTGAACAATTCAGTTCTGTTCTGACGGTCATTATCCAGAGCTAGTGCAGATCTCACAGACTAAAAGCTCAGTCCCACAGGACTGACCCCGCCCCATTTCTGAGGCCAGTCGCAAGTCCTGGGACACCTAGACTTCTGACCGACCGGCTACGAATTGGGAATTCCTACCATCCCTCCTCCTCAGGTTCAATAATTGGCTAGAAGAGCTCACGGAAGCCAGGAACACTCTGTATTTACATTTACAGCTTTGTTATAAAGGATATAACTCAGAAACAGCTGAGCAGAGGAGCCGGGGAGGGCAAGGTATGGGGGAGACGAGCGTCCGTCCCCGCTCTGGGTGTGTCTCCCTCCCAGGTCCTCCTTGAGTTCACCAGCCAGGGCTCCCTGAGCATCCAACATCATTAGTTATGGGTTTATATGCAGCTTGTTTATAAAAAGCAGGTAGGGCCTGCCAAGGACAAGACAATTGTGCCTACATTTTTCCAATTGAGTTTGGATGGTGGGTGCCCAACTGTGAACTGCATTAAATGAAGTATAATGCAGTGGTTAAAGGAAGTGGTGGTCCCACTATATTTGGCTCTGCAGACCTCTCCTGGGCTGCCTATATATGGTTCTGAGCATCCTGTTTTAATCCAAATCTGGGGAAATGACCAGTGACCACTAGAGGGCACGGCGATGATGAAGGGTCTGCAGTGCATGGACCAAGGAAACATTTTGACCCGGAGAATAAATGGCAAGACACATGATAGTGGCCTCCAAATATTAGTTTGTAAAGATCCAGAAACCAGCATCATGACCAATGGTAGCTATTTCAGAAAGGTTGATTTTTTTTTTTTAACTCAATGGGAGCCCAGTACACATAGAGAAAACGGCACAGATCTTAAATGTGCAGCTTGAAGAGTTTTCTCGAGCTGCACACACTGAATCACCACCACTCAAATCAAGAAACACAACGTTAATACCCAGAAGTCCCTTTCCAGGAACTCTCCTCCAAAAGGCTAATCACCTGATTTCTAATACCAAAAATTAGTTCTGCCTGCTTCTGGGCTTTTCATAAGTGGAACGTCCTAGCGCGTCTGACTTATTTTGCTCATCATCACGTCCATGAGTCTCACTGGTGCTGTTTCATGCAACAGAGTTCATTCAGTGTCATTGTGTACAGTGTTTTCCATTCTACTCTGGATGGGCATTTGGGCAGCTTCTGGTTTGGGCTATTATGAACGGTGCTGCTATGAACAGTGTCATACAAGGCATTCACCGCATATGTGGATGCATTGGGTCAACACCAAAGAGAGGAATTTCTGGATCACAGGGTACGTGTATTTTCAGCTTTAGCAAACACTGCCTCATAGTATCCCAAAATGATTTTTCAAATTTGTATTCTTAGCGTCAGTGTAGGAGAGTTCCAGTGGCTCATGTTATTCCTGATACTTGTTGGCCTGTTTTTCTCAGTTTACCCATTTCACTGAGTATGTAGAGTTAGTCGTGGTGGTTTTAATTTCACTTCTTTGGTGAGTAATCACACTGAGTATCTCCCCACCTGCTTAGTGCCCATTTTCTTATTCTCTTTTGCAAAGTGTCAGCACAAATCTTTTGTCCATTTTTCTACTGAGTTACCTTTTTCTTATTTATTGTACCAGCTATTTATATATTCTGGAAATGAGTCCTTTGTTGGATATATGTTCTGCCAACACCCAGAAGACATAGATTTCAGTCTGATGTAAAGAACTTCTTTATTAATAGAAGAGTCCAAAGAGAACACAGGTGGCCACAAGTTAAAGATATTGAGGAGAGAACCCCGCACTGGGAGTATGGGCCACTTACTAATGCCCGCATATGGGTAACATTCTATAGTTAATCAAATCATGCACATATTCCAGACTTCATTTGAACCTTTATACAACCTGAGGAGATAACACTGATACCTGCTCATTTTAAAAATTCCTGTTTTAGGGGAGCCTGGGTGGCTCAGTCATTAAGTGTCTGCCTTTGATCTGCCATGATCTCACGGTCCTGGGATCAAGTTCCACATCGGGCTCCCAGCTCAGCGGGATGCCTGCTTCTCCCTCTCCCACTCCCCCTGTTTATGTTCCCTCTCTCACTGTGTCTCTTTCTGTCAAATAAATAAATAAAATCTTCAAAAACAATTCCTTTTTTAGGGTGATGGGTATTAAGGAGGGCATGTGTGGTGATGGGCAATGGGTGTATACACAACTAATGAATTGTTGAACACTACGTCAAAAACTAATGATGTGGGATTCCTGGGTGGCTCAGCAGGTTAAGCCTCTGCCTTTGGCTCAGGTCATGATCTCAGGGTCCTGGGATCGAGCCCTGCATTGGGCTCTCTGCTCGCTCGGCAAGGAGCCTGCCCCTCCCCCCCACCACCTGCATCTCTGCCTACTTGTGATTTCTCTCTCTGTGTCAAATAAAATCTTTTTAAAAAAACTAATGATGTATTATATGTCAGTTGATTGAACACAATAAAAAATAAAAATAAAATTCCCGTTTTATTTTTAAGGCTGGCTGGCTTCCTAGGGCTGGCCCTCTGTCCTTACAGCATATGCTCAGTGAGTGATGAAGCTAGTAAGGCTTCTACCTTTTGCTGTGGGTCTGTGTGAGGCTTGGGGAACACATTCAAAATTTAGGCCAAATCTGCCCCAGCTTTTACTTTCTGTATGTGCAAGCCCTCACATTTGGCCAAGGATCAGTAGACTGCTAGGACCTGTCCATTGTCCTTTATGAGCAAGCATGTAGCTGTCTGTCTACACAGCCTTCCTGACTACCAAGAATATGTGGAAGCCCATTCAAATACCAAAGCCCATTATGACTGTCATGTTCCCCCAGATCTTCCTGTAAATTCTGGCTGTTCTGCTGTTTGTCCCAATCAGTATCACCACCTCAGGCTAGTTGTGATGTTGGCCTTCTCTGACCGCCACAAAAACCACTATTATTTTGACAATGCCCCAAGCACGTATTTTTCCAAATGCTGCTCCCAGTCAAGTCGGCCTCCCCTGGCAGTGAGGTTGCAGGTCCTCACAGCCTGCCTTGCCCGGTGGAACTATTACTCCATGTAGCTGAGGGGGATGTGGCAGCAGCTCCTGGCCAGGAGGCCATAGATTCCCACCATTCTCACCAAGGTTTTGTAGATTTTCTTGAATAAATGCTTCTCCATCTGTTCCATGCCTTTGGTCAATTTCCAGTGCTGAAATGGCTGTTTTTGACGGTTTCCCATTTTATTACTGCCCTTTGGGGAGAGGATTTCCAGAGCTCCTTACCCAGAAGTTCCCAAAGTTCCCTCCCCGCCGTTTTTAAGGAGGCTCTCTAGAAGACGCTAGAACACTTTGTCTGCAAGGGGGTTTAAGTATCTTACTGATCACACAGGGCAGCCATGGTTGAGGGTGGAAGGGGATTGCACAAGGGCAGAGATACAGGGGAGAGGATCATAGGGACCGTCGTGGAGGCTGGCTACCATGCCATCCTCACCTCTCACCTGGGCTACTATGATCATTCCTTAACTGAGTCTGTTTTTGTCTCCACAAAATCTGTCCTCAGCTTTTGTCTGCAGTCAGCAACCCTCTTACATCTAATGTCACTCTTCTGCTCAAAATTCTGTAACAGCTTTTCACAGCCAAGGAAAAGCTAGTCTTTACCATGGCTCCAAGGTCTTACATCATTTAGCCCTCATTGCCTCTCTGATTAATCTTTTACCACTTTGTTCCTCACTCACTCCACTCTGAAGAAATGCTATGCCTCAAACACACTAAACAGACTTCTGCCCCCGGCCCCTTGCACTGGCTCTTTCCTCTGGCCGGGATGTTTCTGCCCAGATAACCATATTGTTGGTTCATTCGAGTACCACCTGCTCAAACTGATCTTCAAGTACTCTTGCCATTTCCGGCTTTATAGTACTTAATACGTTATCTGGTTTCCTCTCCCAGGACATAAGCTCCACAAAAGCAAGGGGTTTGCTCCGTTCTTGCCAAAGTCACATGCAAGGAAAATATTTACGTAATAATTAAATAAGTGGGCTAATGAAAGTGGCTGTTAGGCCCAGCTCTGCCCTGTTGATAGGGTGATTTATGTATAGGAGACAAGGCAATTATGTATATGAGACAAAGGCTAAAGAAAATGGGCATTTGAGTAGGGGGGTGGAGAAACTGTAGCTATTAATAAATGAGCAAGAAAGGGAGGTGTGGGGTAAGTCAGGAAAATAACTGTATGATATGAAATAAATCCCTCACATATGTAAGTCTATGAAGTCTAAAAAAAGGCACGAAGTTTAATTTGAAGGAATAACATTATGTAGAATTATGCAAACTCAGAGAAATAAAGGAAGTTTATCCATGAGTTGAAAAGAACAGACCAGTATACTGTAGTTAAAGACATGAAAAGACTGTGAAAAAATATATTAATGTCTATGAAACTACGGTGGGAGCTTCTCAGGGCATGCCCTCCGCATGGGATGAATGTTTCGGGGCCGCACTTGATGGAAGGACAGGATCTCCCTGATCTTGTCTTGGCAAATCTTGTTCGCTGCTACCCCTGCTTCAAACTCTCGGCGTTCCTCCTCCTTCTGCGCTTCCCGGGCCTGCTGCTGGTAGCACATTTGCATCTGAAGCTGCTTTCTGTACTCCTGGGCCAAACTGGAGCGCCTGTGGTATTAGAAATGTCAAAGTACAAAATTGTAAAAGCAAGCATTTGGATTCATTTAGGGCATCATAATTAAAATGTAACTTTTGAAGTCAAATTAAAATTCCCATTAAAATCAGGGTGATATAGGAAAAAATAGACGGAAAATTCAATAATGTGTTTATTTACACAATAATAATTGAGATAAACAGAACAAATATTGGTTTTAGGGAAGGAATACTTCTGGCCCCCTCACAACATTTCCTGCTATCTGGAGTGAGTCCTTGGCCTCTCTCCAGCCCCCATCCCACTCTTCTCTGAGAAGAAATGACTTCTCTACTGGTCAAACCAGGAACAGACTAGTCTGCAGGTTTTCCACTCTGCTGTCAAAGGGCCACTCGCCTGCGGGAGAGAGCTGGAGCAGGCTGCCATTGCTGGGGCCTGGCGGGGTGAGTGTACCTCATCCTGCTCAGCATGAACTAGATGATTTCCTCCGCACGTAAGCCACACGTTAAACATATAAACCACATTTTACATTTTATAGTGTGTTGTTTCGTTTTGTTTTGTTTTTACTGTGGTAAAAAAACACACAACGTAAAATTGACCACTGCACGATTTTTAAGTGTCTAGTTCAGTAGCGTTCAGTACACTCACGTTGCCGTACATCAGTTCTCCGGGACGTGTTCATCTTGCAAACTTGAAACACTCCACCCATTAAACAAGAGCTCCCTTCCCCCCTCCCCCCAGTCTCTGGCAACCACCATTCTATTTGTTGTGTCTATGAATTTGACTACTCCAGGGATCTTGTATAAATGAAATCTTACAGTACTTGTCTTTTTGTGACTGGCTTATTTCACTTAGCATAATGCCCTCAAGGTTCATGCATGAGGAGGCATCTGACAGGATTTTCCTCCATTTTAAGGTTAACTAATATTCCGCTGTACGTATATAACATATTTGGTTTATCCATTCATGTGTTAATGGACACCTGGGTTATTTCCACCTCCTGGTTATTGTGAACAGTGCTGCTTTGAACATGGCTGTGTCAATATCTCTTCAATGTCTTGCTTTCGATTATTTTGAATATACACCCAGAAGTCGGATTGCAGGATGACGTGGTAGTTCTAGTTTTAATTTTTTTTTTTTAAGAATTTATTTGTTTGAGAGAGACAGAGCAAGCACAAGCAGGAGGAGAGGCAGAGGGAGAGGGAGAAGCAGACTCCCCGCTGAGCAGGGAGCCCCAAAGCGGGGCTCTATCCCACATCTTGGGATCATGACCCGAGCTGAAGGCAGACACCCAACCAACTGAGCCTCCCAGGCGCCCCTATTTTTTAATTTTTTGAGGAAACTTCATACTGTTCTCCATGGTGGTCATGCCATTTTATAATCTATAAGCTGCATTTTAAAAATATCAGCTTTTATCAGAAAAGAAAGCATGCACACACCTCTGTGGCAGAGTCCATTTTCTAAAGATGGTCACAGCAGTATCTCCCTCCCGTGCGCTCTCCTGCAATGTGGACCTCTAGTCCCCTCATCAAGAGGTAGAGCTTCTGTCTCCATCCCTTGAATCTGGATAGCCCTGGTGACTATTTTCATGACCAACAGATTATGACAAGTGATGCTACGCCAGTCCTAGGGGCAGCCCTTCACTGGCCTGGCAGCTTCCCTATCCTGTCTATTGGAACTCTGTCAGAACCAGCCACCACACTGTGAGAAGCCCCAGCACATGGAAAGACCACATGAAGTTGTTCTGGGGGGCAACACCGGATGAGTCCCCATCTACAGTCAGCGCACGCTGCCAGCTATATGAGTTGGTATCTTAGGTGTCCAGGACGGTTGAGCCCTCAGATGAATGTAGCCCTGGCTAACATCTGACTTGAACCACATGAGGGACCTCAAGGAAGAATCACCCAAGGGAGCCCTGTCAACCAGAGAACCGTCAGAGATAATCATAACTCACTTGAAGGCACACATCGTGGGGCATTCGGTTATGTACCGATAGGTAGCTGTGATACCTTCCACACATACTGTTTTCCTTCTCTCAGTTGATTCAGAAGTTGGGCAGGGAAGCCTGTTGCTATTTATCAGGTCCCCCTCACATCTCCAACAATAAACTTCAAAAGTGACAAGGAAAGACCTCCAGAGCAGAAGCAATAGCAGGAAATCCGTAGGGTTGGCCACAAATTATTGTTAGTCCCCCCCAAACACTAGGCTCACACTAGGCTCAGGTACATAAACCCGACTCTTTTCTAGAATGAAAAGAACTTATGTCTATGTACCAAGCATATGTGTCATGGGACAGGGCCAAGGGACAGGAAAAGGGAGCAGCAATTAGAGGAACCAAGTCATCTTCCTCCACCACACTGGTCATCTGAATTGGGTATCTTGGTCATCGGTGGGAAAGTGGTGCTATGGTCCAAGAAATGCTGCCCGGACGGATCTGCCTATTTCCTCCACCAGAGCCTGGTGGTGGCTCTCAGAGGTGCCTTGTCAGAGGAAGGCAGTGGTATTTCCCAAAGCACCTAGAACATTTCAGTTTTCCCGCCCAGTGAGGCTACAAAAATTCTCCTGAGGACATTCTGTATGGACTCCCATTCTCAGAAGCCATTTCTGCTACTCCAACTAATCAAGTCACACTGAGTTTCAGGGTTCATTTCATATGAAAGAATAGTCTTGTTATTTCATTAGTATTTAATGTTGGAGCTTATTTTTTAAAAAATCATTTTAACTTACTTTATTTTTTAAGGTATTCATTCATTTTAATACCTAATGTCTATAACCACAATGTACACAATAACAATAAAATTTAATTTTACCAAGATGTTTGGTGTTTATTTTTATATGGGATTTTGTAAAGTGACTAGAGCTTTTAGGACAAATGTAATACTGATATAAAAAATGTCAGTAATGCATGAGTGATGGCACATTGTCCTCTCCCTTCCCCCTTTTTAGGCAGTAAACAATAATAAAGGAAACAAAACCATACCTTGCAAAATTCTCCTTCTCTTCACGGTTAAGCTCTTTCAGACCTTCATTTATGCGTTTCTGTTCCATAGCACGTTCTTCCTGTTCTTTTGCCTTTCGTTGTACTTAAGAAAAACAAAAGTAATTTTTGGTAAGTGACTTTCTTCAGACAAGGCTTGCTGGCAATCCCTCTTGGCATCAGGGTCATCCTGTCTTTAGAGAGGCAGAGCCTATAATCACTGGACTGTGTCGTAGGTCGATAGGGTAAAAGCAGTCCTCTCCATCAAGGGAAGATGATGATTTAGGTTTGAATGTGTGCGATCTACACAGATTTTACTCTCAACGATTTTTCACTGAAAATCTATGATCAGCCTTTTTCAAACCAGATTATCACTATTAGAACACTTCTTACCTTTCTCATCTTGAGAACAAACAGTTCTGTTGTCATTTATGTTAAAAAGAATTTATGACAAAATAATTAGAAAAGGTCTGAGTTTATAATATATAAGGCATTAATAAATTAAAATTTAAAAACATAGGCATCCAGTAAGGGTGAAAAAATAACAAAGAAACGAGAGTTCACAAAAGAATAAATACAGTCAGCAAAAACACAACTGAAATGTACAACTTTGGCCCCCAAACCCATTTATAGGAACTTTTCTTAAATAATCATATATAAGCCAAGAAGAACTATGTACAGAGATAGTAACCTGTAATTCTAAAATAGTGGTAAAAAGATTAAAGACAATCTGAAGGTCCATTAGTTGTGTTTAGATGAAATAAATCATGGTCCCTTTTTATAATAGATTTCTAGGCAGCATTACAAATTTTATAATTGAAAAAAAAAGTGACCTAGAAAAATGTTTATGGTAAGTGGCAAAGGCAGGCTGTAAAACAATACTTTCAACATAAATCCTAATTTGCTACATACATAGTAAAAATACTAGAAGGAAATACATGAAGCTGTGAATAGTAGCTATTCCTGGTGGTAGAATTATGGTTGATTTTGTTCCTTTGCTTAAAAATGGCCCCAAATACTTATATTTCCCATGTTGTCTCAATATATTTCAAAATATTTATCAGGGGTAAAAGAAATCTTTTAGTTTATAGGCTTTTTTTTCTCATTTTCTTACAACTCCACCCAATACAGGCTTACCAATTTTCAATGGCTGTTATAATTCCTGGAGTAGAGAATATATCAGTAACTCTTGCAAAGACAACTAGTGTGAAGTCTAATAGTACCTGAATGGTAAATGTGTCTATCTACTGCCTCTCTGGTCCACTGGGCTGGACATGGAACAGTGGAAATCTGAAGGTGGCAGTTCACCCTCTCAACAAATACTTCCTTTCATGACCAAGCACGGTTTGGAGCTGAGGGCATACAAAAGTGTGCTAAGACAGGGATGTGAGCAAGCCACAGTGAGAGTCCTGGAAAGAGGATTTATTAAGAATGAGGGGACATATTTGAGGAATGAGACATCTGAACTGGCCTTGAAGGATCTCCAGGATTTCTTAGGATCAAAAGCATCATAAGCAGAGAAAACTACCCAGTAAAGGTATGGAGGTATGGAGACACCTGCGGAAAGAAAAGAGGGACAGATAACAGGGAGGAGGGAGGTGTGTGTTGTGCCCTACCTTCTCACTTCCCTTTTATAGTCACTAAGGTGCACAGACCATTCAACGCACATGATTCCTCAGAATCTACTAGGATATGAAACTCTTCATAAGTTTATACTCCAAGGATTAAATTAGATAAGTTCTGCAAGGCAGGGGTCTTGCCTTAATCCTTTTTACATCCCTCGTATCATTTTACACATAATACCTACTTATAAATATTTTGGTTACTACTTAAGTTGAATTAAGGCCCAACGATAATATTATTATAATTCACGTCCTTACATTTTTCCTGAACTTGAAGTTTTCTTGTACACATGACCTCATTCACAAGTTGTCTCCTTGCCTCCTTTTCAAGTCTCAGCTCCTTGTCCTTCTCCGCCAACTTCTTTTCCTTCTCTGCCTCTAATATTCTGTCCAGTTCTTTCTCCTGAGCTCTCTCCTCCTCACGCCGCTGTGCCACATACTGAAGATATATCTCCTGTTCTCTTGCCATCTCTTCCTACAAACAGAAGAATTACCTCACGTTGTTAAAATTGTAGGTGTGATAATGGTATGGAGGATAAGTTTTAAAACAATCTTTTAGAGCTACAATCCCAATTTTTTAGAACAACATAATGAGACATTTATGGATGAAATATTCTCTCTCAGGTTTAGTTCAAAATATTCAAGAGTGGTGGTAGGGAATGGGTGGGGCACACACATAATACAGAAAGGCTGTTAGCTGGTGGCTGCTGAAACTAAGTGAAGGACATATGGGCGTTTACTGTGCTATTCTTTGTACCTGCGCTTTATAATACATTTTTGAATAAATCACTTCAAACACTTCCCAAACTGTTTTTCAAAGTCGTGTCTGGATAATTTTCAATTATACAGCTTTATCTTCATTTATTTCCATTTACATAGGTTATGAAATTGTAACCTGATAAAGTAAGTCATTACTACTATGACAGCACTGCTTCTGACTACAAGATGGTCACTTGATACCTTGATAACAGACATTCTCAGCCTTAGCTATACTCTGGAATCACCTGGGATCTTTAAAAAGCACCAAGGGCTGATTCTCACCCTGAGAGTCCGTTCTAATGAACAGTGTTTAAGCTCGCCAAGTGATTTTAATGTGCAGCTAAGGCTGTGAACTGGGCTTTGCAATGCTGGCATTTTTAGTTGGCGTCTCTGTTGTTCATGGTATTATACTTGTGCCATTCCATCCGATCTCTGTTCTGACTGCTTTTGAGAATATCATAAATCTGGGGGAGGACTGACAAGGTCTGAACTGTACCCTCAGAATAACTTGCATTCATAGTCTCATCCGTGGGGATAAATTTAACAAAAGAAGTGCAAAACTTATACTCTGAAAACTAAGAAACTGAAAAAATAAGTGGAAAGACATCCTATGTTCATGGATCAGAAGACAATACTGGTAAAATGGCAACTGTCTACATTTGGTCTACAGATTCAAAACGATCCCGATCAAAACCCAAAAAGGTTTCTATGCATAAATCCACAAGCAGATTCCAGATTCATATGGCAATGCAAGAGAGCCAGAAAAGCCAAAACAATCTAAAAAAGAATAAAGTTGGAAGATTCACATTTCCTGATTTCAAATTTACTGCAGAGCTACAGTGATCAAGGCATATATATATATATATGTGCTACTGGCATAAGGATGGACACACAGATTAATGGAAAAGAATCAAGATTCCAGAGCTAAGCCCTCACATTCACCATCAACTGATTCTGACAAGTGTACCAAGACGATCCTATAGGGGAAGAACCGTCTCTTCCAACAATGGTGTTGGGACAACTGGGTATCTACGTGCAAAAGAATGAAGTTGGACCTCTACCTCACAACATACACAAAAGTTAACTCAAAATGGATCAAAGGCCTAAATGGGAGAACTAAACCTATAAAACTTTAAGAAGAAAACAGAGGACCGCCATCTTCTTGACCTTGGGGGTAGGAACTGACATTTAGATATAACACTAAAAGCACAAGCAACAAAACAAAATGTAGATACATCGGACTTTATCAAAATTAAAACTTTTGTACTTCAAGGGATACCTTTAATAAAGTGAAAAGACAACCCACAGGATGAAAAAAAAAATATCTGCACAGAGTTTATGGGTAAGGGACTTGTATCTAGAACATATAAAGAACTATTACAACTCAGTAATAAAGTCAAATAATCCAATTAAAATTTGGGAAAATGATTAGAATAGATTTCTTGAAATTTCGAATAGGTTCAAATAGATTTCTCCAAAGAAGATATACAGATGGTGGATAGGCACAGAAAAAGAAGCTCAACATCACTACTCATTAGGGAATGCAAATCAAAACCACAATAACAGATCACTTCAGACACACTAAGGCGGTTAAAATAAAAGAGACAAACAATAACAAGTGCTAACAAGCGTGTGGAGAAATCAAAACCTGCGACACTGCTAGTGAGAACATAAAATGGTGAAACCACTTTGGAAAACAATTTGGCAAGTACTCAAAAACTTAGGGTTACCTTGGGACTCATTAATTCTACTCCTAGGTATATGCCCAAGAGAAGCAAAAACCTATGTCCAATCAAAAATTTATATGAGAATATTCACAGTAGCATTATTTATAATAGCCCAAAAAATGCAAACAAATCAAATATCCTTAGGCTGACAATGAAACATGGTGCATCGGTACAGTGAAGAATTATTCAGCCATATTAAAGAATAAACTATTCATACATGTTACAACATGGATAAGCCTTGAAACATTATGCTAAGTGAAAGATACAGTCAAAAGGTCACAAAATATATAATTCTATTCATAATAAAGTCCACAATAGCAAATATATAGAGACAGAAAATACATTAGTAGTTGCTTAGGAATGGGGGTAAGGAGGGTCACCTGGGTGGCTCAGTTAAGCTCAGGTCATGATTCCAGGGTCCTGAGATCCAGCCCCAAGTTGGGCTCCCTGCTCAGCAGGGAATCTGCTGCTGCTTCTCCCTCTGCCCCATCCCCCGCTGTGTGCATTCTCCAATCCTCCCTCTCTCTTTCAAATAAATAAATAAATCTGAAAAAAAAAAAAAAAAAAAAAAGGAAAGGGGGCAAGGCGTGGGGAAGAGTGAGATAATAAAAAGTTCTAAAATTGACTGTGGTGATGGTTGCACACTTATGTGAATATACCAAAAAGCCACTGAATATATATTTGAAATGGGAAATTTTATGAATTATACCTTAATGAAGCTGTTAAAAAATAAAATAAAATGATCTAATGGAGAACCAAAAACTCAGTAACAAAAAAAAAAAAAAATGAAAGCAAGAAAAGAATCCAATTAGAAAATGGGAAAAAAATATGAGAAGACATTTCACTGAAGAAGATATACATATAGCAAATAAGCACATGAAAAATTGATCAACATCATTGGTTATTATGGAAATGTAAAATAAAAAAACAATGAGATATCACTCTACATCTATCTGTAGAGCTAAAGTAAAGAAGAGTGCCACCACCAAATGCTGGTAAGGATGTGGAGATACTCAATCATCCATTCATTGTTGGTAAGAATGTACCATTACTGATCACACGGTAAAGCTACTGTGAAAAACAGCTTGGCAGTTTTCTTTAAAAACAAAACAAAACAAAACAAACAGCAAACAAAAAACCAAACATGCAATCACAACTAACCTTCGAGGCCTTTTTCCCATAGAAACAAAAATTTGTGTTCACACAAAAACCTGTACATAGGTAAATGGTAAAAACAGACCGTGGTGCAGTCTTACCATGAACACTACTTGACAATAAAAATAAACACTACTAATACATTCAATAACTGGATAAATCTCCAGAGAATGACGCTGAATGAAAATGTCAATCCCAAAAGGTTACATACTATAGAACACTCTTGAAATGACAAAATTGTGGAATGGAGAACAGGGAAGCAGTCGCCAAGGATTAAGAAGGGGATGAAGACAAGAGGGAAGTGGATGTGGCCAAAGAAGGATTCTTCAGAATCCTTGTGATGGGAATGTTCTGTATCTTGACAGTTCAATGTCAATATCCTGGCTGTGATATTAGCCTATAGTTATTCAAGACATCATAGAGAAAAACTGAATAAAAGGTCCATGGCATCTCTATGTATTATCTCTTTGCATTATTTCTTTCAACTGCATGTGAATCTATAATTATCTATAATTATCCCCAAATAAAAAACTTAATTAAAAAAATAGTAGAAGATTCCTGGTTCCCAATCTAGTATATAAGGAGCTTAAAAGGTGCCACTCTGGCATTCTAACAACAAGTAAAAAGCTTAACAAATCAGCTTTTAATTTTAACTTAATAAATCAACAATCTTGGGGCACCTGGGTGGTGCAGGCTGTTAAGCATCTTGGTTTCGATTCAGATCGTGATCTCAGGGTCATGAGACCAAGCCTTGTGCTAGGCTCAGTGCTCAGCATGTTCTCTCTCTCTTTCTCTCTCTCGGAAATTAAAAAAAATCAATCTTAAAAAGAAATCAACAATCTTGGTTCCATAAGAGAAGTGAGGTCACAGGGCAAACCACTGCCCCCAGATTGGAGAGACAGACAGGTAAATACAGACAATCACAAATTACCATAGTGGAAACCCATGAGCAGAAACTTCTATGGGAACCAGTTCTGGGATAGGAAAACCTGCAACTGATGAATTGCTAGAGGCCCAGTGCAGACACTTCTAAGAGTTAAAAACTCTAAGGGGACCCAGTCATGAAAGGTGGAGGAGACCACACTTTGGGGAGTTTTACCTCCTGAAGCTCTACCAAGTTCTCACAGCGAATAGCAGAGAAAAAAGCCTTTCATGCTTCCCGCAGCAGAAGAAATGGAATCATTTTGAAATACACCACCAGAACATGCTGTTCTTAGGTTTGCTCTCAGGAGCAAATATTTAACCAGAGCCTAACCTGCTCTGGTTTTTATCTGAGCCTAACTGACCTGAGAGGAGGGAAATCCCAACTCCAGGAGCCCTGTAGCCTTCCATGCGGGAAAACAGAAACACCATAATCAAGGATTCCAATGACGAGGGAGAGTCCAGACCCAAAGGCACCAGCTCTGAAAGACAGAGGGAGAATCCCTTCCTCCGCTTGCCTGGATTTTTATGGCTTGGAGCTGACCTCACCCTTCTATTGTACTTATTACCACAAAGGCTCAAAGCCAGCAGAACACACTAGATGAGACCTGAGTCCTCTGTAACATTGGTGTGGTGCAATGGGTCTATCACATCTCTGAACACAGCAACCCAGAGGACCCAGATTTTATCTCCAGTCTTGAAGAGGTCCCAATTGTCCATAAATCCAGATAATTCTTCTTATAGACAACCCCCCTCCCAAATTAACAGGGCCATGTGCCTCCACTTTGTGGGGACCTCCCATACTATTCAGCAGGCACTGGAAGGAGTAAACTTGATGGCACCCCATGAAAGAGACACTTAACTAGACTCCCAGGTTTTATAATACCAAGACAGCCCACAAGCCCAAGGCTAGCTTTCAGGTGCCAAGCCTGCAACCCACCCTGTACAGCAACCTTCCTGTCTCCTGGTCCTGGAGCTCCCATGCCCAATCTGTCAGGAAGCAATGTCTGAGACATTTTAAATAGCAGGGAGCCTTGTACTAGCAGCTCCACCAACTGGGGGTGCCTAGCGATCTTATATTGAGACAAATATGAAGTAAGCTCCTCTCTTTAAAACAAGTGATTACCTCACTACAGAGCCCAATGTTAATGTCTCAGAGGCCTTCAGAGATCCCAAGGCTCCCTCTCTCCCAAACAACATCCCTGATGGCAGGCTTGACAGTCTCCCAGAAAATGACCCTACGGATTTGGCAGTTCCTCAGAGCTTGTCCCATCTGCACAGTTGTCCACTTACGACTCTGGTGACCCACTGGGACAAAGGCAATCACCAGACATTCCTGGCTCTATTAGACACAGAAGCCCAAGTCACAGTGATTCTAAACTCAGTCATGGACACCATGCATTCCTTTCCTAGGTGCACCCCTGGCAACTCCACAGAGCTCACTGAGATCGCTCAACTAGCAATAGAGCCCATACCTGGGGTTCCACCCTGGGCCAGGCCTCTAGTATGTACAGTTGACCCTGACTGTGGAAATGCAAAATGCTACAGCCACTTTGGAAGACAATTTGGCAGTTTCTTAGAAAACTAAACATACTCTTACCATATGACCCAGCAACTATACTCCTTGGCATTTACCCAAATGATCTGAAAACATATAGCCACACAAAAGCCGGCACACAAATGTGTATAATAGCTTTAGTCATAATCACTAAAAACGGAAGCAGCCCAGGATATCCTTCAGTAGGTGACTGGATAGTCTGTGCTCCATCCACACAATGGAACATTATTAAGAGTGAAAAGGAAATGAGCTGCAGAGTCGGGAAAAGGTATGGAGGAAACTTAAATGCACAGTACTTGGTGAAATAAGTGAATCTAAAAAGGCATCATACTGTATGATTCCAACTTGACGACATCCTAGAAAAGGTGAAACTGTGGAGACAGTAAGAAGATATGTAGTTTCTATGGGTTTGGAGTCAGGGGAGAGGAATGAACCAGGGGAGCACAGAGGATTTTAGGATAGTGAAATTACTGTAGGATACTTTCATGGTGGCTACATGTCATCTTACATTCGTTCAAACCCATAGAATGTACAACACCAAGAGTAAACCTTCACGTAAACTATGGACTCTGGGTGATACGGACATGTGGATGTGGCTTCATCAGTGGTAACAAATATCCACTCTGGGTGGGGGATATTGGTAGCACAGGAGGCTACGTCCTACGTAGAGGCAGGGGGTACATGGGAAATCTCTGTATCTTTCACTTAATTTTGCTCTGAACCGAGAACTGCTCTAAAAAATAAAGTTTATTTTTAAAAAGAAAGAAACAAAAAATAGTACCTATGGGAAAGGCACAACGACCTCAGGATTTCAACACAAATTTCAAAAGAACAGACAACAGAATACATACCCAACGCTTTTCTCTACTCTCTGCCTGACAAAACTTTACATATCTTTCAAGGTCCAACTCGAAGAATACCACTTCTTCAGTGACATTTTTGCCAGCTTCACGGCATACTTAGTCACCCACTTCCTTCTCTCCCATCCTGCTATCACAATGCCAACTCCACCTTATAGGCGGGCTCCAAATTCAATGGGCATCAGAATCCCCTGGGGGAGCTTGTTGAAAGATTTCTTGCCCCTGTCAAGATTTTGATTTGGAGACTCAGTTCTGGAGGCTATGAATTTCTACTTCTAACATCCTCCCAGATGATGCTGACGTTGCTGGTTCATGGCCCACACTTAAGAGTAGCCTAGTATGGTTCACATGTGTCTGGCTCCTGTAAGACTGAAAGCTGAGCGAGCTATCTTGTTTAGCACATAGTAGTAGCACATTTTGAACAAACATCTTACTCTCTTTTGCTTCTTTTTATCAGCATCTTCCTGTAAGTCTTGAAGGGCCCTTTGCACAAGCTTCATGTCCAAATCCTGTTCTTCTCTATATTCCTGCTGAATATGTTCTATCTTCTCTTGGAGGGCTTTCTGCAAAGCAGCCCTAATTTCCTGTTTTGCCTTCTGTTTCTTCAGCTTATCCTGTTCATTCTCGAGTTTCACCTGTGCCTTGTCATTTTCCTAAGGCAAAATAATAATGAAGATTATGCATTGGTACAGTTGGACAAAACAAAACAGAAGGTAAATCATTTCACTTAAGAGACTGAGAATCAAGTGTCTCTTGGAGATACACACACCTGAATTTAGAGGGACTGTAAGATGGAAAACTTGACTTTTCATTGCCGAGTCAGGAATAGCACTTTGTGCTGTGCATGATTATGAAATAATAAATGGTTGTGGAGTTCAAAATACAGAAAAGTATAGAGAGAAATCACCTTTAATCCTAGTACCCACCACCCACCACCACACTCAACATTTCAGTGTATTGGCCTTCTAGACTTTACTCTTCTATGTACACCTACCACATCCAGATATGGACACATTATTAAGGAGCTATAGGAGCCCCAAACTGGAAATGTGCCTCAGCTACATATACAAAATTAAATTGTATGCATTTTGTTTTTTTAAAAGTATTCCCCCATTCCTTTCATTTTCTTACCTTTCTGATCCTCTGAGGCAGCTTAACCGCCTGGCCAATCAAGCAGTTTTAACTAGGGCACCAATATTGTCAGGCATTGTGGGTTTGCTAGAAAATCTGGGTACGGTATAAACTGCAGCATTAGTCCTTGTTCCAGAGGCAGCTGAGCAGTCCTGGAGGGAAAAGTACTTGCCCAGCTGGGACAAGAGATGACATGGCAATAGTGAGGATGGTATACAATTCCCAGTGTGATTTAACTGAGATTCACAACAGCCACAGCCATCATGATCACTGGTTTGTGAGAAGACAGTTACATGCTAGACTTTCCTATTAATGTCATGAATGGTAAATCCTCAATTGTGAGGGTCAAAAGAAAACGTGAAAATCCTCTGCTACATCTAAGGAAAAGCAATGGCTATCAAAAATGAAAGTCAGTGTAACAGCAGGTCACATTTTTTTTTTTAAAGTAAGCCTGACTACACCAGGACGAAGCAATCAGCCAAATCCCCGTTATGAGAAATGGGGGAGATAGGATAGGACAGGAGAGAAGTGTTCAAGATTAACAGACCTAAAAGCAGTTCATCATGTCTTGATTTCTCCAGGGTAGTTCTGACTGTGCACCTGTTGTGCTAATATAATTAATTTATGGCACCCCTTTCAACCTCAATTGTGCCTTACTTTGAATAAGATAGAATCCCCCTTTCTAGAGAGACTATAAGAACATGTTTGATTCTGATTTAAATATCTAATAGTTCAGACAATGATAGAAATTTGATATTGATTTTAGATAATAAAAAGGAATCACAGTTAATTTTTTTAGGTCTGATATTGGCATGTATAAGAAAATGTCCTTAATCGTGTCATTGAGACACATACTTGACATGTATTTAAGGGGGAAATGACATGCCTGAGGCACCCCAGCATCCCAGTAAGACTATCTTTTGTACCCTCATGTAATGACTGGTGGTGGGAGCCCCTCCATAACTTCAGCTGGGGGCTAGTAACCAGAAAGACCAAACCATATGATTAGAGGGTTGAGACTTTCAGTTCTAGATGCCCTTCAACCTCCAGAGAAGAGAGGGACCAGAAATTGAGTCCAGTCATCGAAGGTAAATGATTCAATTAATCACACCTATATAAGAATACCTCCATTAAAATGCCAAATAATAGGGTTGGTGAACACATGGAGGTATTGGGAACACAGTATGCCCAGAGAGGGTGTGCAAGCTCTGTGTGTTGCCCACAATACCTTGTCCTATGCATCTCTTCCATTTGCCTGTTTCTGAATTGTACCTTTTACAATAAACCAGTATATAGCAAGTAAAGCACTTTCTGGGGGTGTCGGAGTTATTTTAGTGAATTATCAAACTTAAGGGGAGCTAAGAGAAACTCTGATTTTGTAGCCCAGTTGGACAGAGGTGTGGGTACCCTGAGGACCTACCACTTGTGACTGGTCTCTGGAGTCCAAGCAGTCTTCTGGGACTGAGCCCTTAAACCTGTGGAGTCTAATGCTATCGCTGGTAGCTAGTGTCAGAATCCAATCAAAGTGTAGGTCACCTAGTTGGTAGGGCCCATGGAGAATTACAGAATTCTTTGGTGTGAGGGAAAAACCCACACATTTGGTGTCAGAAGTATTGTGAGTAAAAATGACTCACTAGGTATCTTACAACAGAAGTAATTTGGGGGCCACCATTTAAATTTTCTTAGAGAAGCAAAAATATTTAGACATCTTCAAACTCTCCAAAAGAAAATAGTCTCAAACCCAGGAAGATTTTTAAGGCTCTGAAGTATCTTACCTTTAGCATTTCTTATGGTTCTAAATTTCAATACTTGGGACTTCCCAGGAAAATATACATTTTTCCTAAATTTGGTTGACATTGAAGTACTAGTTGCTGGAAGCTTTATATACATATAGAATTGCTTCTTTTTTTAGTGCTTTCATACTTTTCCAGTGACAGTTCTAATTTCTCTATAGTAGGGGCAATGACCTTGTTGGAACAAAATGATTGATTTTGGTGGCTGGGGCAGAGGGGCCACTGTAGCTGTTGCATAGCACTTTACATAGGATTGGGAAACTGTCATTTATCCGTATCAAAGAATAGGGGGATGTTGCCAAACTGCCACCAGCCCTTCATGGTACTGCCCATGATTATTACATTTCATCCTCACAACAAAGACAAGTGCCTTTTGCCTCATTTTTTAGAGAAAGAGACCAAGTCGCAGTAGTGAAGTAACTTGCCCTGTGCGATGGGATGGCACTATTGACTGGGCCTTGGAATCCAAGGCTCTGACCATAGTCGTTGCCCGGGGAACTATCCAGGCCATGAGGCAAAGGGCACGGTAGCAGGCCTACAAACTGCGTAGTATACCCATTGAGTGGATCATCCCACAACAAGCATCATAAAAGGCCCACCACAAAGCGTGCCTCCTCTTCCTTCAGCTGCTGCTCGGCCTGCCTCTGCGCTTTGATGCTCGTGATCTGGGCATTAAGGCCCAGGCGTGTGTTCTCCACCAGCTCTTTCTGCCTCCTCGCCTCTTCAGCTTCTCGCTTTTCCTTGGTTAATCGGTCTTCCTCCCAGAGCTTTGAGAACATCTGCTCTTCCACCCGTTTTTGCCTTTTCAGCTCTTCATTGAAAGCTACCTGTGCTTTCCGCTCCTCGCTCACCTTCTTCTCATGGATACAAAACAATTCAACACGGAGCTCCTCACACCGTTCTCTGAAAGGAGAATTGTTTTGTTGTTTTTTTTTGTTTTTTGTTTTTTGTTTTTTTTTGTCAGAGAGAGTGAGCACAGGCAGACAGAGTGGCAGGCAGAGGCAGAGGGAGAAGCAGGCTTCCTGCTGAGCAATGAGCCCGATGTGGGACTTGATCCCAGGACGCTGGGATCATGACCTGAGCCGAAGGCAGCCACTTAACCAACTGAGCCACCCAGGCATCCCTGAAAGGAGAATTTTTAAGAGGCAAAACCCAGCCTCTCATGAGACACTGCTCTATTTAAGCACACATCTGCACAGACACTGAAGTATGAAAAGTGAAAGACCTAAAGGTAGGCCACCAGAGCCGAGAAGACATGTGAGGGGCAGCAGGGAGACCGGCATGAGGACACAGACAAAACACAGGCACCGAAGTCTGGCCAAGCAGACTCTGAAACCACGATCTGACATTTCTGTGTGACCGTGGATCAAAAACTCGACCTATCTGAGCCTGTTTCTTTATCTGTAAAACAATTCTCTTTCAAGGTTCTGGTAAGGATCAGAGAAAATGGATGAAATTATCTGGTAGATAACAGAAGCTAAATAAATGGTAACTATTATTATGATCGCAGAGGAAACAGAAGAGGCATGGGTCCCTGCAATATTACGCGTAGATTAAGGCTTTGGTAGGAAGAGGCCCTGAAAGCCAAGAAAAGAGCTAAGGGTCAGCATATCACGGTAAAGCTGCCCCAGTATCCCTGGATTCCTGGTGGGACCCATGTCACTGATGGGGTTTCTGCCAGAGCTGGGAAAATAGCCCAAACGCTACCTTTTCATATCTAGGCTTATGTCACCATTCCAGAAGAAATGCTCTCTCTGTAAGTGTTTAGGCCTCGTCCTTCCTTTCAGTCTTAGTAATTCAAATTTCCTCAGAAGTTCTTCCTTGAGCCTGTTTTTAGTTTAAGGGCTATGATATTCAATACTGTCCACACTTTAGAATTACTTAGGGGTATCTTTAAAATCCCACTCTCCACTTCTTCCCTCTGCTACTCCCAGTCCAGACTAGTTAAATCAGAATATCTGGGGGCAGAATCTAAGCACCTATATTTTTTCAGAGTGCCTCAGAAACTTCTGGCATATAGTCAAGTTTGAGAATCTTTGATTCAAAGTAATGCTTATAAAATACCAAGTCTTCCTAGTTTCATCAAGTTCAGCACCAAGAAGCTGAAATTTGAGAATTGGCTCAATAAAAAACTTCAAAGAATTTTAGTTGCTAAGGTTGAAAGAAAGGTTGATGTCTAAAACTACAAGCATGGTCAATACACAGAAATTGACATTTATCAGATATGGTTAAGTATTGCTCAACATTTGATGAGGACATTTGATGAGTCTCATTTCCCTGACTAAAGGGGAAATCTCTGTGAGGGCTGGGACTCAGGAACATATTTCAGGAATATACTCTCCATACTACCTACCCAATGTCCATTAAATAATTGTTGGTTAAATTGACATACAGTTATGCTTATTAGCAAAATAATGGTAACTGCCAGTTATCTATACTCTGTGGAAAGCTCAAAAAGATTACAGAAGCTGAAATTGCTAGGTTATCAAAAACAAACAAACAAAAAAACCACTTTAACACTGAAAAATAAATTTATCAGTGAAATTCTATCAGAATTGGCCATGACAACAAATTAAAGTCTTTCCTAATCCTATGACTTATACTCTGGAAAAGTTATTCAGTTAATAAAAAACTGAAGCCTAAGAACAATAAGTATGGCTTATGATATTTAAAAAAAAAAAACACACAAAACTTTCTGGGGCGCCAGGGTGGCTCAGTCGTTAAGCGTCTGCCTTCGACTTTGGTCATGATTCCAGAGTCCTGGGATCAAGCCCTTCATCAGCTCCCTGCTTAGTGGAGGGTCTGCTTCTCTTTCTCCCTCTGCCTGCCGCTCTGCTTACTCGTGTTCTCTGTCTCTCTGTCAAATAAATAAATAAAATCTTTTTTTAAAAAACTTTCTAATTACAAAACTAATACATGCAGAAAAACCGGAAAATACGGAAAAGAATGAAAACAATAAATAAATGCTTAATCCCTCTCCCCAGAGATAACTGCTTTTACTATGTTAGTGTATTTCATTCTAGTCTTGTGTGTGTGCATTTTTATTAGAATTGGGGTCATTCTGTATATCTATGTACTTATATTGATATCTCCTTATATCTTAATTTTTCCACCTAACATTATTTTGGGAATGTCTCTTCATGGAATCTTCTTAAAACACCTAACCTCAAAACTTTATTATAGTTTACTAAACTATGTAATAGAGGCTAGAGCCTTTAAATATATCAATTTGTTTAAATATTTCCTTGTTTGATGAATGTATAGGTTACTTCTAACTCTTACAATAATGTTGCAATGAATATTTATAAATGTAGCTCTTTCTGCTTATCTCTGATGATTACCTAAGGTATTCCTTTCCTTAATATAAAATCAGAGTACAGGGGTACCTGGGTGGCTCAGTGGGTTAAAGCTTCTGCCTTCAGCTCAGGTCATGATCTCAGGGTCTAGGATCGAGCCCCGCATTGGGCTCTCTGCTCAGCGGGGAGCCTGCTTCCCTTCCTCTCTCTCTGCCTGCCTCCCTTCCTCTCTCTCTGCCTGCCTCTCTGCCTACTTGTGATCTCTGTCCATCAAATGAATAAATTAAAAAAAATATATATTTAAAAAAATCAGAGCACAAAAATGGTGTCAGGCACCTGATGATGTACTTATATTGATATCTCTTTAGAACTCAGAAAGCCTGATTTAACACTGTACGAAGGTGTCCATATCAAGTATTTCTTTAGATCAGTAAATCTTCAAACTTTGATTAGGTATCCTTTTCTGTAAAAAAAAAAAAAAAAAATTCTAAGCACCCACAAACAGGTAGGATTATTATTTATAAGCTGTATGCAATTATTACTATATTACTATATAACCTAAATTACTAAATATAGCAAAAACAAAACCCAAAGACAGATGAGATTTAAATAAAAAACATCAGGGGCGCCTGGGTGGCTCAGTGGGTTAGGCCACTGCCTTCGGCTCAGGTCATGATCTCAGGGTCCTGGGATCGAGCCCCGCATCGGGCTCTCTGTTCAGCGGGGAGCCTGCTTCCTCCTCTCTCTCTGCCTGCCTCTCTGCCTGCTTGTGGTCTCTGTCTGTCAAATAAATAAATAAAATATTTAAAAAAAAAATAATAAATAAATAAATAAATAAATAAATAAAAAACATCAAATATTTCCTCCCTACATCCTAATGATTCACCTATTCACTTAACCTTGAGAACATCTGACTCAGGGAAACTCATTTTTATCTACAGATAAAAGTGTATATCTCTATTTTAATTATAATCATCAGTGATAAGAGGAAAACCTTATGTTTGTGAGTGTTTTAAATAGTACTTTCACAGTAAAATCTTATTTTATCCTCACATGTGTCTTACAACTTAGATGGAGCATCAAGTATTATTCCCATTTTGGAGTTACAGCAATTAAAACTCAGGGAAACTTAATGTCTTCCCAAGCCACATGGCCAGTAGTTGTAATATTATTAGCAACAGTTACTAAGTGCTTATTATTTGCCCAGTGCTGTTCTGAGCAGTTGACATGTTATGAACTCTTATAACAACCAATGTTGCAACATCACTCCAAGTTCATTCTTATTATTATCTCCAGGTTAAATAAAATGGAAGCACAGAGCAGTTAAGCATCATGGGTAAGTTCATACATTTCATATGTGCTAGAGCTGGGACTGAAGACCTGGTAGTCTGGCCCTGGAATCTGGATTCTTTTGTACTTCATTCTATCACCTCTATCAGTAATTAACAGAGGCAAGACAATTCTTGAGTGCTCTGACAACACATCTTAGGGTAGTCCTTTAATAAAAACACAAAAACAAAATAAAGCCAAAAAATGTCTACTTTAATCTGGGATCTAATCGCTAATTGCATATAAATATAGGACACTTAAAAACAAATTTCAGGGGCGCCTGGGTGGCTCAGTGGGTTAAAGCCTCTGCCTTCGGCTCAAGTCATGATCTCAGGGTCCTGGGATCGAACCCCACATCGGGCTCTCTGCTCGGCGGGGGGCCTGCTTCCTCCTCTCTCTCTCTCTGTCTGCCTGTCTGCCTGCTTGTGATCTCTCTCTCTGTCAAATAAATAAAATCTTAAAAAAAAAAAAAAAACAAATTTCAGGGGATGTCTGGGTGGCTCAGTGGGTTAAGCCTTTGCATTCAGCTCAGGTCATGATCTAAGTGTCCTGGGATCGAGCCCCGCATTGGGCTCTCTGCTCAGCGGGGAGCCTGCTTCCCCCTCTCTCTCTGCCTACTTGTGATTTCTGTCAGATAAATAAATAAAATCTTAAAATAAAAAAACAACAACAAAACAGCTCTAGCTGCCATCTTGTGTCCCTGCTTGTGTGCACCTAATCTCAGCTGGTCTGACAGAGACCACCTAAACGCCGACCCTACTCCCCCGGGGTGGTACAATTTCTGCCCGTACAAGATTGATGAAGGAAACTATCACCCACCAGGAGCAACTCACCTAACTGCAAGCACAAGTGCACATTGGTGGGAAGGGAACTGCTCGCCAAAAGAAGGTGGTTCACAGAAGAGCTATAGCTAATGATAAAAACCTTCAGTTCTCCTTAGGGGTACACAATACCTCTGGTATTGAAGAAGTGAATAATTCACAAACCAAGGAACAGTGATGCGCTCTAACAACCCCAAAGTTCAGGCATTGCTGGCAGCGAACACTTTCACCACCACAGGCCACGCTGACACAAAGCAGCTGATGGAAAAGCTCGCCCGTATCTTAAGCCAACTTGGTGCCGACAGTCTGACCAGTTGAAGAGAACTGGCTGAAGCTCTGCCCAGTCTGTGGATGGAAAAGACCCACTTGCTGGGAGGAGGAGGATGAAGTTCCAGATCTTGTGGAGAATTTTGATGAAGCTTCCAAGAATAAGCAAACTTAACTGAGTCAATTTCTGAAGAAGATAAAACTTGAAGAAGTTACTGGGAGCTGTTATTTTTATTATGACTGCTTTTTAAAAATTTTATCCCTGGATCTGGTAAAATCTAGATCTCTAATATTTTTAAGCCCAAGCCACTGGACACTGCAGCTCTTTTCAGTTTTTGCTTGTGCACAATTCATTCTTGGCAGCTAATTAAGCTGAAGAAGTCTGGAATAAAGTTTGAAACAAGGTTAATAAAGTTCTTTGCCTAGGATACAATTTTATTTTTTATTTCACTGACACTGATTTGTGCACAGAAAGCAACGTTGTTTGTAGAAAGCTAATCCTGGCATGTAATATGGCCAGTAATCTTTGATGAAATTTGATTAAAGATTTTTAAATGGCCATATAATAAAAAAAAATTCACAATGTATCAAAAGCATGATCCATAAAAGAAATATTGATAAACTGGATTTCATCAAACTTAAAAACTTTCTCTCTGTGAAAGACCCTGTTAAGAGGAAAACAAACAAACTATAGACTAAGAAGAAAAATGTTTCCAAACCACTTAACCCATACAAAGGACTCATTTCTAGAATATATAAAGAACAGGGGCACCTGGGTGGCTCAGTCAGGTAAGTGTCTGCCTTTGGCTCAGGTCATGATCCCAGGGTCCTGGGATCAAGCTCCCTGGCTCATCTGGCTTCCTGGTCAATGGGGAGCCTGCTTCTCCCTCTTCCTCTGCCTGCTACTCCCCCTGCTTGCACTCACGAGCTCTCTGTCAAATAAATAAATTAAATCTTTTTAAAAAATAGAATATAGAAGAACTCTAAAAACTTAATAGCTAATCCAAATAGAAAATGGGCAAAAGACATGAAGAGACATTTCACCGAAGAAGATATACAGATAGCAAATAAGCACATAAAAGTAGTTCAACATCACTAGCCATTAGGGAAATGCTGATTAAGACCTTGATGAAATATCAGGGGTGCCTGGGTGGCTCTGTGGGTTGAAGCCTCTGCCTTTGACTCAGGTCATGGTCCCAGAGTCCTGGGATCAGGCCCCACATCGGGCTCTCTGCTCAGCAGGGAGGCTGCTTTCTCCTCTCTCTCTGCCTGCTTCTCTGCCTACTTATGATCTTTGACTGTCAAATAAATAAATAAAATCTTAAAAAAAAAAGACCTTGATGAGATATCAATATATACCATACCTCTGTTCAAATAGTGACAATACAAAAATCTGGCAAGACTATGGAAAAACTTGGTCTATTATACATTACTAGTGCAAATGTAATATGGGATAGCCATGCTGGAAAACACTTTGGCAGTTTCTCTAAAAATGAACATACACAGAAAGACCTGGCAATAGCCCAGGACAATGATCCTAGAGAAATGAAAATTTACAATCACACAAAAATCTGTATACAAATGTTCATATTAGATTTATTTATAATTGCTAAAAACTAGAAACAACTAAAATGTTCTTCAGTAGTGAATGGTTTGCACAAACCTAAGTACATCCATTAAAGGGACTATAAAGGACCAACTATTGACACACGCAGCAACTGGGATGGACCTCAAAAGCACTATGTTGTGTAACAAAAGCCTATCTCAAAACCTCACATATTGTATGTAACACTCTTGACATGGCAAAATGATGGAAATGGAGAAGAGATTAGCAGTTGGCAGAGATTGGAAATGGTGGGGATGCGAGGAGTGGGTGTGACCATAAAGGGGTGGCATGAGGGAGATCTTTGTGGTGATGGAAGAGTTCTGTACCATGATTGTGGCGGCGAGTTACATGGATCTACACATGATAAAATGACACAGAACTGTGCACACATGTACCACTGTCAATTTTCTTCATATTGTGCTATAGTTATATTAAGATATAACCATGGTGAGAAACTGGGATAAGGGTACATGGCACCTCTACTATCTTGACAATTTCTGTGAATGTGTAATTATTTTAAAATTTAAAATAAGAGAAATCATTGGCTGTCTTGTTATTATTATTCATTTCATTTCATTATTACTGAAAATAATTTTTCTGTTTAGAGGAATGGAACATTAAAAATGACCCATTCCAGTCATCAAATATTCTAGGTTCCTAACAGAAATGAAAGCATGTGGCTACCAGAGGACACATACAGGCATGTTCACAGCAGCTGCAGTCATAAGAGTCCCAAACCAGAAATAACTGAAATGCCTATCATCTGGGAAGTGAATAAATTGTGGCATATTCATACAGGGGGATACAAAAAGGAGGAAGAGGAGATAGCAGAGGAGGAGGAGCAGCAATTTCATCTTGCTCTACATATGTATTAAATCTCCAGTTATATTTTCGATAATGAGGCCTTACTTATTCATTTATTTATTTATTTACTGCTGAACTAGCATGATCTTTAAAAAGATTATTTGTTTATTTATTTGAAAAAGAGGCAGGGGGCACCTGGGTGGCTCAGTGGTTTAAAGTCTCTGCTTTCAGCTCAGGTCATGCTCCCAGGGTTCTGGGATCGAGCCCCGCATCGGGCTCTCTGCTTAACAGGGAGCCTGCTTCCCTTCCTCTCTCTCTTCCTGCCTCTCTGCCTACTTGTGATCTCTGTCAAATAAATAAATATAATCTTTAAAAAAAGAAAAAGAAAAAGAAAAAGAGGCAGAGAACATGCAAGCAGGGAGAGGGGCAGGCGGAGAAGAAGAATCCTCAAGCAGACTCCATTCTAAGCCCAACAACAGGGCTCATTCCCAGGACCCTGAGATAATGACCTGAACTGAAATCAAGAGTCAGACACTTGACTGACTGAGATACCCAGTACCCCAATGGGGACTGATTTAGCATCGTTGGTCAAAATTTAATCCTCATCCTTCACTCTCATAAAGAATTAAAACTATGTGTGATGCTCTGTATGGAAGAATTGGCAATATTACATTAAAAATACTAAAACAATTTGTTTTCAGATGAATTATAACACTGTAGGATACAACTGTTTCTTCAAAAGCCTAATAATTTATCTACTTAGCAAGTTACACAACTTCTCTATGAAACTGTGTTGAACAACATTTATCAGGGAGTGGAAAATATATGAATGGTCATTGAAATTCCCTTGCCAGTGTCCCCTTTGTCCCTCCCTGCATCTTCTCCTCCAGCACCCAGTAGGGAGTGTCTGAATCCTACCAAGGACAGTGGTGAGGTTACACTTTACATAGGCCAGAAAATCCAAGTGTAATTCTGTCTTGGTTACTACAAGCTTTAAGACTCAGGAAAAGTAATACCTGTGGAACTCAAGTTACCCATTTGCTAGATGAAAAAAGTGACGAGTCCCTTCTGGCCCTATGCATTGCTACTCTGGTTTTCTTCACTGCCCTCCTTCAGCAGTTCCCCAAGCCCTGGAACTTTCCATTCCCTCAGTTTGAGCAGTCTAATTTACTGCTAGCTCAGCTGTATCTGTAATTTGTACAGACTACTCATTGAAATAGCTTACTTGTCCTCTGGGCCTCTACGAGGAGGATTTAGGGCAGTCTATATGATTAATAACAACTTCATAGCAGAGAGAGAGGAGGTGGCAAAAGCTCTGCCTTTGAAACCATATCTTAATCCTCTACATGCCTGGTTTTGCTGCTTCCTTGCGCCTGTTGACCTTTGGATTTCTCATCTGCTCAAATTTTGCATGCTGAATAAAATGAATTCTTGTATTCCTTCTGAATTGTGCTAGACTTTTAACTCAGGGTTTACATTTACTTTGTTATGTTACTTTGTTACATTATTCTGTTCATGAATCCAGAGTAACATAATATACAACATGCCCAGCTCACATTTGGTGACCTGATGGCCTAAGTAACATTCATTTTTTGTTGTTGTTGTTGTTAAGCCAATCAATCTATTATTTAATCACAGAATCTGGCACAAAGTGGGGGTTCAGAAATATTTATTTAATTATTGAATGATAATGGCTATGTTTTAAGCATTTCCAGGTAATATCGGAACTTTAAAGATCCCTTCTGAAGATAAAAATTTTAATCAGTTACTCCAAAATTAAGACACCGATAAAGTGGATAATCTGGAGCATTGCATGGGTTACATCATGTGATCATCACTACATTAAGAAACATGAATGAGGGCGCCTGGGTGGCTCAGTGGTTAAAAGCCTCTGCTTTCAGCTCAGGTCATGATCCCAGGGTCCTGGGATCGAGCCCCACATCGGGCTCTCTGTTCAGCAGGGAGCCTGCTTCCTCCTCTCTCTCTGCCTGCCTCTCTGCCTACTTGTGATCTCTGTCAAATAAATAAATAAAATCTTAAAAAAAAAAAAAAAGAAAAAAGAAACATGAATGAGGGGCACCTGGGTGGCTCAGTCGTTAAGCGTCTGCCTTTGGCTCAGGTCATGATCCCAGGGTCCAGGGATAGAGCCCTGCATCAGGGACCCTGCTTGATAGGAAGCCTGCCTCTCCCTCTCTCACTTTCCCTGCTTATGTTCCCTTTCTCGCTGTGTCTCTTTCTGTCAAATAAATAAATATAATATTTTTTTTTAAATTTAAAAAATAAAAGAAACATGAGTGAAAAGAGGAGGCAAAATCAACATATCATCCTAAGACATATAATAGTAATTCTTGATGTTCACACTTTTATAAGGCATTATTAGAGGCACTGGAAATATAACTGAGGACTTATATATATAATGAAATTTTAAATATGTGAATATGTCCTTGCTCTAAGAGCTGAACGATTCCCAAAGTTAGCAGAAGAAAGGAAATAGCAAAGATCAGAGCAGAAATAAAAAATAGAGACTAGCAAAATGAGAAAAACTGAAACTTTTTTAGTATACCTTTGCTTTAGAGGTAATGCATTTCTCAGTTTGTGAAATTAAAAGCCTCTGCCAAGCTCTTCATGATACAAATCATCTCAGAAGATCACCCTGAGGTACCTCCATGCATATCTTCCTTCTTATAAGTACAGGATATTGGATTGAAATGAGGGCATAGACTCAGGGTATCCCAAGATGGGAAAGGCAAAACAAAAAGGATTGATGGAGACAACCAAAGAACTCGACTGAAGACCAGGGATCTGAAAACTGAGAGTCACTGTGGTTATGAGTCAGGAAGTGGATCAAAAGTTAAGTGATCAGACTCCAAGGACCAAGAGACCAGACAAGGAAACAGTAAAAAAGAGGGAACCAAGAACAGGTTCTGCACAGGTGGAGAAGACAGCACTAGGGACTGCGAGGAAAACTCAACTCTACCGAAGATTTCCTGTGACAGGAACTTCCTACCAACTGTAAGTCTGAGGTGAATATCTAAAATTCAATAACAGAATCTCACTTGGTACTTCCATTCTAATTGGGAGACAAGCACAGAACACTAGAGCACAGGACTTCCACAAACTCCATACGTGCATGAATGGACATGAGCAATGTGGTAGACTACGAGTTTTCTACCATTATCCTCCCATAGAATCAATACTGATAGTTGCCCACGAATGAGAGTACCTTTGTGGGAGTCTAGGAATCCCATGGGGAAGGCACACCACAAGAGCCAAAAATCCAATAATGGACACATTGATGGAGTAAGAATAGCTTCATTTTAATCCATGTCACCTCTCCCCCTAGGTGGCAAAATTAGTGCCAAGAAAGATGTCCCTCAGTCCATGATTTCTCTCAAGGGAAAAAGTGAAAGCATGTAAGGAAGCATTTGACTTCTTCCAAAGGGTCCTGCTTCTTTCTCACCCCACCCAAAATACTGAGGTGCATGGCTGAAGGGTTGGAAGAGGCAGGAAACACAACCACCAGGGCCCGGAACTCATCAAGGGACACGTATCCTCCTAACTGCCACATGAACTCCATCAGAAAGCCCACTTGTAAGCCACTGCTGACATTCTGCCTGCTGACACAGCCTATGAACACCCCTGTTACTCCATGGCACACCCCCGGTGGCAGCTCCCTTCATGTGTTCCACTAGACAATGAATGTGAGCCTTTGCAGATGGCAAGCCAGCATACACAGAAAGCCAGTCCAACTCTGTGAGACTGAGAGAAAGTATACGGATTTAAGCATTTTGGGGTACCATACTAGGGAAAACAAATGGAAGACTCACAGCATCTGGCCTGGCTTTTCATGATGGAGAGAAGGCACACAATCTTAAAAATCCTCTCCCTGAAAATAAAGAACAAGAAGTGAGGAGCAGGGACAACTGTAAAAAGGTCTGAGAAGGCCTCAGAATCCCTAGCTAGGCTGACTGATGAAGGTATTTCTCTCCCGAAGCAATCCAGTAAAGACTGGAGGAGGTAACTGCTTCTTCAAATGTGAAGAGAGCAATACAAGACTTCAAGGAACACAAAAAAAATCAGGAAAATATGATGCTACCAAAGGGACACAATAATTTTCCAGTAACCAATCCTAAAGAATTCAAAACAATTGTTCTAAAAAAGCTCTGTGGGACATGCCCAGGAGGCTCAGTTGGTTAAGCATCTGCCCCTGGCTCAGGTCATGATCCCAGGGTTCTGGGATCAAGCCCCGTGCTGGGCTCCCTGCTTAGCGGGGAGCCTGCTTCTCCCTCTACCTCTGCCTGCTGCTCACACTGCTTGTGCTCTCTCTCTCTGTCAAATGAATGAATGAATGAATGAATGCATGAATAAATAAATAAAATCTTAAAAAAAAAAAAAAAGAAGTCCAGTGAGCTACAAGAGAACATAAGACAAAAAAAATCAGGAAAATAATACATGAACTAAGTGAGAGTTTCAACAGATAGATAGAAATCATAAAGAAGAGCCAAACAGAAATTCTGGAGCTAAAGAATACAATGCGTGAAATGAAAAATGCAAGAGAGGGTATCACCACCAGATTTGATCAAATAGAATAAAAAATCTAAGAATCAAAGATAGGAAATTTGAAAGTATCCACAATGGCTGAACAGAAAAAAAAAAAAACAAACCCCAAGATCCAGCTATATGGTGCTTGCAAGACATTCACTTCAGCTTTAAAGGACATATAAAGCCTGAAAAGTGAAGGGATGGAAAAAGTCCATGCAAATAGAAACCAAATGAGAAGGGGTGGCTAAACTTAAATCAGACAAAACAGATTTTAGCTCAAAAGCTATTAAAAAAAAAAAAGACAAAGTAGGTCCCTACATAATTATAAAGGATCAGTTCATCAAAAGAATATAATAATTATATATATATATATCTAACACCTAAATATATTAAGCAAATATTAATGGAGTTGAAGGGAGAAATCGCAGCAATGCAGTAATAGCAGGGGATTTCAATACTCCACTTTGAACAGGAAATAGATCATCCAGAAAGAAAATCAATAAGGAAACAAAGAACTTGAAGTACACTTTAGATCAAGTGGAACTCACAGACATATACAGAACATTTTATCCACCAGCAGCAGAATACATATTCTTCTCAAGCACCTGTGGAGCATTCTTTAGGATATATTATATGCTAGGCCACAAAAAATGTCTTAACAAATTAAAGAAGATTAAAATCTTATCAAGTATCTTTTCTGACCACAATGGTATGTAACTAGAAATTAATAACAGGAAGAAAGCTGGAAAACTAACAAATAATGTGGAAACTAAAAAACACACTTCTGAACAACCAGTGGGCCAAAGAAGAAATCAAAAGGGAAATCAGAAAATATCTAGAAACAAATGAAAATGGAAACATGACATACCACACTTACAGGATGCAGCAAAAGCTGTTTTAATAGGGAATTTTATAGCAATAAACATCTATATTAAGAAAAAAGAAAAACCTCAAGTGAACAACTAACTTTACTTCAAGGAACTAGAAAAAGGACAAACTATTCCCAAAGTTAGCAGAAGAAAGGAAATAGCAAAGATCAGAGCAGAAATAAATAAAATAGAGACTAGCAAAATGATAGAAAAAAATCAATGAAAGTAAGAACTCATTTCTGGAAAAAATTAAGAAAATTGACAAACCTTTAGCTGGACTAAGAAAAAAGAGAGAAGACTCAAATAAATAAAATCAGAAATGAAAGAGGAGACATTACAACTGACACTTCAAAAACATAAAGGATCATAGAAGACTACTATGAATAATTACAAGCCAACAAATTAAATAGCCTGGGAGAAATGGATAGATTCCTAGACATATATAACCTATCAAGACTGAATCATGGGGCACCTGGGTGGCTCAGTGGGTTAAGCCTTTGCCTTCAGCTGAGGTCATGGTCTCAGGGTTCTGGGATCAAGCCCCACACTGGGTTCTCTGCCTAGCAGGGAGTCTGCTTCCCCCACGCCCTCTCTCTGCCTGCCTCTCTGCCTACTTGTGATCTCTCTCTCTCAAATAAATAAATATATTTTTTTAAAGGACTGAGTCATGAAGAAATACAAAATTTGAAAAGACCAATAATGAGTCAGGAGATTGAATCGCTAATCAAAAAATCTCCCAATAAAGAAAATCCCAGGACTATGGTGGCTTCATTGGTGAATTCTGCCAAACATTTAAAGAATAATTAATGCCAATCCCTCTCAAAAGCTTCCAAAAACTGAAAAAAACACTTCTAAATGCATTTTATGAGGCCAGCACTATCCTGCTACCAAAGCCAGAAACGGACATACAAGAAAAGGAAATTATAGGCCAATATCCCTGATGAACATTGATACAAAAATTCTCAACAAAATACTAGTAAACCAAATTTAACAGCATTTTAAAAGGATCATATGCTAAGATCAAATGGAATTTATCCCTGGGATGCAAGGATGGTTCAATATACACATATCAATAAACGTGATACACATTAAAAAATGAAGGATAAAAATTGTAAGATCATGGCTATAGAGGCAGAAAAAACATCTGACAAAATTTAACATAGTTCCATGATAAAAACTCTCAACAAACTAGGTACAGAAGGAATGTGGCTCAACACAGTAAGGGCCATATATGAGAAGCTCCCAGCTCACATCATTCTCAGAGGTAGAAAGTTGAAGGCTCTTTCTCAGAAATCAGGAACAAGATATGGGTGTCCATTCTTGCCTCTTTTATTCAGTATAGAGCTGGAGATCTTAGCTAGAGCAATTAGCCAAGAAAAGGAAATAGAAAGCGTCTAAAATGGAAAAGAAGCAAAACTGTCTGCACATGAAAGATCTTATATATAGAAAACCCTAAAAACTCCACCAAATAAATAGTTAGAACTAATCAATAAATTCAGTAAAGCTGCAGGATATGAAAACATACAGAAATCAGTTGCATTTCTATACACAAAAAATGAACTATCTGAAAGAGAAATTAAGAAAACAATCCCATTTGGAAGAGCAACAGAAACAATAATATATTTAGGAAAATACTTAATCAAGGACGTGAAAGATTAATGCACTGAAAACTGATGAAAGAAACTGAAGACACAAATAAATGGAAAGGAATTTTTTGTTCTTGGATTGAAAGAATCAATATTATTGTTGTTGTTTTAATATTTTATTCATTTATTTGAGAGATCACAAGTAGGAAGAGAGGCAGGCAGGTGGCAGGGGTGGAGGTGGGGGGAGCAGGCTCCCTGCTGAGCAGAGAGCCCAACGCAGGACTTGATCCCAGGACCCTGAGATCATGACCTGAGCTGAAGGTAGAGGCTTAACCCACTGAGCCACCCAGGCGCCCCAAGAATCAATATTGGGCTTTTATTTTTTTTTATTTTTTTAAGATTTTATTTATTTATTTGACAGAGAGAGAAATCACAAGTAGGCAGAGAGGCAGGCAGAGAGAGAGGCGAGGGAAGCAGGCTCCCCGCTGAGCAGAGAGCCAGATGCGGGCCATCCCAGGACCCTGAGATCATGACCCAAGTTGAAGGCAGTGGCTCAACCCACTGAGCCACCCAGGAGCCCCAAGAATCAATATTGTTAAAATGTCCATACTATGCAGTGATCTATACAGTTAGTGCAATATCCACCAAAATTCCAATGAAATTGGAATTCCAATGGAATTTTTCATAGAAATAGAAAAAACAATCCTAAAATTCAGATGGAACCACAAAAGAGCCAAAGCAATCTTGGTTAAAAAAAAAAGAAGAACAATGCTCGAAGCATCACACACTTGATTTCAAACTATATTCCAAAGTTATAATAATTAAAACAATATAGTACTGGCATAAAAATAAGATATATAGATCAATGAAACAGAATAGAGGGCCCAGAAATAAATCTGAACATACATAGTCAACCAATCTCTTACCAGGAGGCAAAGAACACAAAATGGGGAATAATCTCTTCAATAAGTAGTATTGGGGAAACTGGATATCCACATGAAAAAGAATGAAATTGGAGTACTATATATACCACTCATAAAAGTTTACTCAAAACAGATTAAACACTTAAACATAAAAACAGAAACTGTAAAACACATAGGAAAAAACAGGGAAAAATCTCTTTGACATTGGTCTTGACATTATTTTTTGGATATGACACCAAAAGGAAAGGCAACAAAAGCAAAAATAAACAAGTAGGACCCCATCAAATTAAAAAGTTCTGCACAGCAAAGGAATCAATCAACAACACGGAAAAGATAATCATGGGATAACTTAACAGATAACTATGTATCTGTAAGGGGTTAATATAAAAATATATATGGAACTCATACAACTCAGTAGCCCCAAAAAATAGGATTAAAAAATGAACAAAGGACCTGAATAGACATTTTCCCAGGAAAGACATACAAATGGCCAAAAAGCATGTGAAAAAGCACTCGACGTCCCTAATCACCAGGGAAATGCAAATCAATAACACAGTGAGATATTAACTCACACCTGCTAGGATGGCTATTATCAAAAAGACAAGAGATGACAATTGTTGGCCAGGATGTAGAGAAAAGGAAACTTTTGTATGCCGTTGGTGGGAATTTAAGTTGGTACAGCTATTATGAGAAACAGAATGGAGATTCCTAAAAAAACTAAATATAGAACTACCATATGATCCTACAATCCCACGTCTGAGCATATAGCCAAAGGAAATGGAATCAGTATCTTATTACCCGCAATCTCATGTTCGTTCCAGCATTATTCACAATAGTCAAGATATGGAAACATTCTAAGTACCTAGTGTTATGTGAATGGATAAAGAAAATGTGTGATACATATACCATGTATATACACACACATAGATGTGTGTGAAATGGAATATTAGTCAATACAAAAAGGAAGGAAATCCTGCCACTTGAGACAACATGGATGAACCTAGAAGACATTATACTAAATGGGTTAAGACAGACAGAGAAAGACTGTACTCTCACTCAAAAAAAAAAAAAAAAGGTTGAATACATGGAGACAGAGAGTAGAATGGTGGTTCCCAGGGACAGGGGGTAGGAAAAATGAGGAGATATTGGTCAAAGGACACAAGTTTTCAGTTATAGGATGAATAAATAAGTTATGGGGATCTAACATAGAATATGAGGACTATAGACAATAACACTATATTGCATATTTAAAATTTGTTAACACAGTAGGTCTGAAGCATTCTCACTACAAAACAACAGCAAACCAATTGTGTAAGACTGATGGTTCACAGACCTGTACCCTTGAAGCAAATAATACATTATATGTTAATTAAAAAAAAAAAAACTCCAATAACTGAAAAGCCAGGCAGGTGACATAAATGTGCAAAGTCAGTTGGAGGCACACTGTGATTAAAACAAAACAAAACAAGGGTGCCTGGGTGGCTCAGTGTGTTAAACCTCTGCCTTCAGCTTGGGTCATGATCTCAGGGTCCTGGGATCGAGGCCCACATCGGGCTCTCTGCTCAGTGGGGAGCTTGCTTCCCCTCTCTTTCTGCCTGCCTCTCTGCCTACTGTGATCTCTGTCAAATAAATAAATAAATAATCTTTAAAAAACAAACAAAACAAAACAAAACCAGCAAACCTTCAGTGCCTGCATTATCCAATGATGTGTATAATTACTAAGACTTAGAGGCACAACTACTGGGAATACCATCTCAAGGCCATACTTTCCTATAAATTAGTATTCCTAAATCATTTTTTCATACATCAACTTCAGATTCTGTGTGCTTTTCCTGATATCATTACCTGAATTGCTGGTCTAGTTTTTCAGCCACAAGATCTTGTCTCTCTTTTTCTTTCTTCTCTTTCAATAATCTGGTTTTATCTCTCATTCTATCTTTTTTCTCCTTAATTGTTTCTTCTTTCAACTGCATTTCAGTTAAATACCCACTTTCTTCTGATGCTAAAAGTTCACGTAGCCTGAAAATAATTACAAAAAAATTAAAACTGTTATGCCACATGGACCATTTTACTGTTTTTTATTTACTTGTATTTATTTAATTAGCACATGTTTATTTTTATTTTTAAAAAGATTTTATTTATTTGAGAGAGAGTGCGAGCACATGTGCATGGGCGTGGTGGAGGGGGTGCAAAGGGAGAAGCAGACTTTCTACTGAGTGGGGAGCAGGACCCAGTTGGGGTGGTGTGGAACGCAGGCTCAATCCCAGGATGCTTAGATCATGACCTGAGCCAAAGGCAGACACTTAACTGATGAGGTATCCAGGTGCCCCCAAAGAACATGTTTAATCATAAATTTTGCAAGGAAAAAAAAAAATCACTGCAGCCTTCTATAAAATAAGACTAGTCCTCATTTAAAGCAACAGAAACTGATGTGCCATATTTTATTTGATTTCATACAAATTAGATAATGTACATCTTCAGCAAAAGAATATGAACAGATTTTAACTAAAGTAACAAAATATTAAACAATATATTCTTTAGCTTTCTATCAAATGTGGGTTATCACAAGTGAAAATACAAACAAACAGTAGCTACTGATTTGGTAAGGGTATGAATATCTTGGCTATGATCCTTAATATAAAAATTCACTTGATTTTTGGTCAATCTCACATCAGGATCTTGGGAATATTTTATAGTCTGAAGCACCAGTTTGTGAACCTTACTTATTTCGTCTTTCTTCAGTGTTGATGATGAAACCTTGCATGGCATCCTTGATTCTTGCTTTCACAAGACTGTCCACAAACTTGCGATCATTGTGCTGGTCCCACTCAACTTTCAAGCGATCTCTCTCCTTTGACTTAATAGAAGCCAAAATAGCATGATGTTTTTGATGGCTGCGTTGGATTCTTTCCAGTTGTTGCTCGGCCCCGTGAACTTTGGGAGGCTTGGCTCTCTGAAAACAAATAATTATCACTTACAATCGATCCAAAATCGATTGCATATTTTTAAGTAATCATAACCTCCACCAATACTAAATAACATTGGTTGTATCAAAGTAATACATCCTGCTACAACTGCAGATAGCTTGAGTGCCTGAGGTTTAACATGTTTGATTCTTTGAGCCTATACTTAAGATGTCATCAAATCAGTCACAAATATTTAAGTGCCATTTGAGTAAAAGTGCATGGAATTATAAAGTTTGAGCAGGACTCTAGTGATTATTTAGTCAAACTCAGAAACAGTAAGTGATTTGTCCAAGGTGCTTCCAATAGTCAGGGCGAAACTGTATAGAACAAAAATTAGACGTCTTCTAATTCCTGACCTTCATCTTGCCCCCACATTGTTTCTCAGGGGTAAACAACACAGTTACCATCAAAATACTTTCAACTAGAAGAGGCTACTCTCTCTAAGTATATAGGATATATATAATGAGCTGTGACAATTTAAAAAAAAAACCCTATACTGAGAAGGAAGGGAGGGGGTTTGAAAGGGAAAAAAGGGAAAGGAAAAAGGAGAAAAAACTGATAGTAATGTTTTCTTCTGATTTTTCTTGTGCCCAATTTAATGCAAGGGCAGTACTCCTGACATTTTGGGATAATTTGAATTTCTAAATTTTCTTATACAAACTTCCACTAAAAAGTTGGAAACACACAATTTTGAATACATATTAACACATTTAATAAAATCATGTGAACAGTCTTTCTCATTTCTGTATTCTTAGCATTGAAGAATAATGTCTTACCACTGTTGGTTCTCAGTGTGAAGGAAAGAAAGAAGGGAAGGGGGTAGAGAGGAAAGGAGGGAAGAAGGAAACATTTCTGGGTAGGCTTGACACAATTTCTACTCCTCCTGGGGCCATCATGAAATCCACGGTCTCAAGCTTTGTATTTCAGCCAATTTTATCAAGTCAACCTTAGGTGAATAGGGAGATTCCAGGATGCTGATTTACAAGTAATAAAATTCTTAACTCATATGGCAGAAAATCAATCTGATAATTTACACTTCTAACATTATACTAACATCACTGTCAGGATTACCAAAATACTAGTGTTAAGTCTTGGTAAAGTAGTCTCCTAGGAAAAGAAAATCAACATTTGCAGATAACTTGATGAAAAGATTCAAGGTATACATACAGGTACTTTGAATTTTAGTTGAACAAGACAGGGCTGAGGTGGGTTGGAGACAGATGATGTCAAGGGTTATACGGTAGGTAGATAATCCGTATCATAACCATTTAGAGCCTAGAGCCACTTAATTAACAAACTACTATTCTCTAATATGTATGGCATTTTATGAATGATAATGAAGTGGAAAAGGGTCAACACTACACCTTGTTCAGGGTACACACAGGAATTCAGGTTCCCAGTAGACATATGGGCTGAGGACCAAACACCAAGGTCATCAAGAATCAACTGTCTTGAGTTGTCAGAGCAGGAACCTGGTTCTGAGGTACATTTTGACTGAAAAAGTGAATGAGGGTAAAGGGTAGTGAGAAACACCCTGAGCAGTAGCCAGGGGTCAGGAGCCCCTTCAAAGCTTGGGGCATACTGTACAGGACTCTGCGATCAGGAAAGAAGAGGAGTCTGGAGGAGTAAAATATGAACTGGAGTTCTCTAATAACAAGGTGATACCAATCCATGCACAATTTCAGTATTACTCAAAATTCACAGTTTGACATGAATATAATGTAAAACAGATCCATACTTTAACATTTTCTAGTAGCTGCATTGTAGAAAGTAAAAAGAAACAGGAAGTTAATTTTAATAATGTTTTATTTAACCAATATATTCAAAATATTGTCATTTCAACATGTGACTCTAGGCACATTTCAAGTGCTCAAAAGCCATGTATGGCTAGTGGCTACCATATTGGACACTGCAACTCTAAACCATGCTAAAGGCAGGAAAACATAGGATTTAATCACTACCTTGTGTTTCCAAGGTCACTGAAGGGTCTGTCACTGTAACATGTTAAATTACAGTTTCTAATGATCGAGTTTACAGTTTATATGTCTTAAAGAACAATGTTTTACAGTCTAGGTTTCAGTCTGGCCTCTACCCATTACAACTATGTGATTTTAAACAAGATGCTTAATCTCTTGGAATCTCAGTTTTCTTACCTGTCAAAAATGAGCAAAATAAATGTGCTCCTAAAAAACTATTTTAAGCATTAAATAACTGGGTCCCCAAGCAGCACTCACCATGTAACTGTTCCTTTACTTCAGACGTTACATCATTTATTGTTTTCTCCTGGAGAAATGCTTTAGCTTCAAGTCTCATCCCTGGTGGCTTTAATTCTTCCCCCACCGCAAGTGTGATCTCTAACATCCATACTTCTTATCACACTCTGATTTCTGAGATACACAACACTGATTTTTCCCTTTTCCTCTTTATTCTTCTATAAACTCAAAGTATTCAATTGTCCTGCTTCTCTGGTTTGGTGGTAATTTTTTTTTTTCATGTTCTTTATTGGTTCCCAACACAAGCAATGGCACAATAGCCCAGTCCCTGAGCTCTGTGTTGGGATACAGAACCCAAAGTAGATCAGTTTCTGTCCCTCATGAAACCCTGAACTCTACAGTCTGTAGAGGCCTCCAATCTACTGATTTTCAGACCCAGAATCTACAGTCCTTGGACCCAGAAAAGAGGGAGCTGGTCTGTAAGTGGACTGAGAATTGCTATGTGTACTGTGGTGCATAATAAAACCGCATCCTTCATTATTGCTGGTATTTCTGCCATAAAATACCATCACAGACAGTATAGCACATGATTATCTACCATGTTAGCCTTTAATGGTTTTACGCATGAACAAACTATTTCTGCAATTAGAGAATAAGCAACAGGAAGGCAGGGATCAGACTTTTAATGGAAAATAAACCTCTGAGTCAGTTTTTACCCCCATATCTCCCGAAGTGCTGTGGACACAGCAGGGGCTCAAATAATATCTCTATAATTGTCTAATTACACAGGAAGGCTTTCTAGCCTATAGAAACTAGCTTGTTGGAACAAAGGTACCTAGGTGCATAAACCAAGTGTCTAGGGCTCTGAGCAAGACCCATCACAAATTCTGCAACACACAGCGTTCTCCTGGCCTCCTACCACCACCCCAGCCTTAGAGGCAGCCAACCACCCTATTGCCAGGCCTGCAGGGACACTTCTGTTACAGCTGAGTTGGCACAGGATGGGCAGTATAACTGCTCACAAGCCCTCACAGCCCAACCCTCCTTCCTCCTATGTTTTCCCTGGAATGCAGGACCAGCCCAAGCTCATACAGCTCAATCACCAGCAGCCCAGACCCGATATCCTGCGCTGCCCGGGCCCAGCACCCTTTTTGTGACAGCCATGCCACATCACAAGGGGACAGACTTCTTTGGGAGTCTTGGAAACTGAAAACTCTCAGTATCCCAAGTGGTGATCTTACAGATACATAATCTAAATATAACTGGTGGGGGTGGGGGGAGTGGGAGATGGGGGAGGGTCGAGGAACAGAGTACAGGAACTAAGTGAATGGCCTTATCTTTCCTTCTTTCAAAATTCAACCCACCGCACAAGGCACCTCCTCCCCTTGAGAGAGCCACCGCTGGGCCAGGTTGGGCTCGGCTAGGCCCGGAGTGCTGGGAGATGCAGAAAGCAGTAGGGTCCCGCACACACATCCCGCGCTTACCACGATCACCACTTTGGGAGTGGGGCCCTTAACCTCCCGCGGTACGATGCCAAATCGCTGGCTGTACATTTTCGAGTCCCTCGGGATGGGGGCGGCGTCCCCTGCGGTATCCCAACTGCGAAGACCTGCGGGACCGGCTTCCGCAGTGCAGAGGTCTGGTTGCCATGGTGCGCCCAGCAGGGTGAGGGGCAGGTGGGAGGGGCCGAAGTCGGTCCCATCACCATGGTGACCATAGACGCCGGTGCTCCCAACTTCCTCCCGGAGCCGAGGAGCTGAGTCTGCGCAGTCCTCACCCCGCCCTTCGCCATGCCTCCAGCGACCTCGCTCCCTTCCTCTAGGGTTCATCAGAATAGCAGAAATAAGCCTCCTTAACCTGAAGTGAAGGCGAAGATCTAATTGCATACCAATTGACTTTGCTATTTATATCCTGTAATCAGCCTAAAAGCATGAGGAAAGTTAGTGGATATTCTGTGGGAAGGTTAAATTTTGTGGGCATCTCTAGGTAAATCTTGATAATATATAATCATCACAGGACAACCACCCTACGCTTGTGTAGTTCTTTACGGTAATTTGCAAGGTATTTTCACACATAAAACCTTTGGGCCTCACAACTATCTTAGAGCGTTGATGGAACAGCAGGTATTCTCATCTTCCAGCTAAGACAAGGCCTAGAGAGCCTGTCTTGTCAGCCCACCCAAACCAGTAATGATAAATTTGTTAGTAATAAGATCTTCCTATTGCACTGGGCAGAAACCAGAGCTGACTCGGGGCACCCTAGGATGTGGGACAAATCAGATGGGCTAAGAGGGCAATGGCATGACCTGGCTGGGCAAAATAAAGACCAAGAGTCTGAGGTACCATTCACAGTAAACCAGGGTCAGGGCATGGATGAGAAGCGCAGGTAATGAGGCCCTAAGAATCCGTATCTGAGGAGGGGAACAGGCAACACAGCTCCGGAAACCTAGAAAGAGCCTTAGGCACAGGTGGAGCCAGGGCTGTACTTCTGGTCAAGAGCAAGGTGGTAGCAACTAAAAGCCAATTAAGAATGACGCTTTGGTACTCTCGTTCTCAAGTGCAGCGAGCAGCACAGAACACTGGACCACAGAAAAAAATCAGAACCTAGTCAGTCACTGACATCTAACAATAACCAAAGTACAACTACTGTGTATACCGTCGTAAGGCCGCAATTTACTGTAAATTAGCGTTCCTTAATCATTTGTAATCCACCCACTTCGGATTTTGTATGCGGTACGTTTCTAGATTTGGATTCCATTTCCTGAAATGCTGGTTCAGCTTTTCAGCCACAAAATAATGTCTCTTTTTTCTTTTTATAATCTCTTTTAATAATTCTCATTTTGTCTTTTTTTTTTTTCTCCTATAATGCTTCTTCTTTCAATTGCAGTTCGGTAAAATACTCATTTTCATTTACTGCTAAGAGTTTACGTAGCCTGAAACAAACAAAAAAGAAAGAAATTAGAGGTCGTCTCGGTTCCCTGGGCAGAGTCCTGAGGGTCAGTTCCTTGATCTTCGTATCCTACAGGCGAGTGGCCCACCAGTTGGTCTGAGTGGAACCACCCCTCACACCACACCCTTGGGAAAGAAGGGAGGCAATGAAAAGGACCTCAGTCAGGCGCTGGGTTTGGGAAAGGCAGCAGAGATACAAGAGAGCGCGTCGGGCACCCCAGGGGTCGTACAGCCCGTAGAATCCTGTCGAAATGAGTTCTGCGACGGGGAAGCCGACCCCTGGTGACACTTCGCAGTCCTCAAACGTCCCAGCGTCGGTCGAGAGCTCGTCCTGCTGCACCCTCCCCTGGGCGCATCCCGTTAACTTAACTCCGGTCGGTTTTGCCCGTTTCTACCACTAGTGAAGAATCGGCTTTCTTCCCAGCCTGGCCAAGGATTGCGGTCTCGGCCTGGGTGGAGGCCACGCCCCCGGGCCGCCCTGGCCAGGGGTGAGGGGCTGCGTCTTCCCAGAGCAGTGGTGGGATGACCGCGGCCCCGGCGCCCCCTGGCGGGGGCCTATTAAAACGGTGGAGGGGCGGGACCGGGACCAGCGGTGAGCCTCCACCTTCAGCCAAGCCCCAAGGCCTAGAGAAGTGGTTGGCCCAAGGTCCTTGACCTTGATCTTGCCACCCACCATCCCACTTTCTCAGAGTCAACACTGTTACACCATCAAGACACTCCCCAAAGAAACACTAAATATATGAAACAGTAAACGGGACAATAAAAATCATTTTAAAATAATTTTAAAATAGAACAGCTCAGAGATAGAAACTATTTATATTATTTCCAATTCCTATTGTGCCCCAAGGTTCACGCAAGAGCTTTCCTCGACAGTTTCCTGAATTCTATATTTTCACCATTAAATTCCATGATAAAGTTGGATATCCATTCACCATTTGTAATACATACTTATGTTATTTAATAAAATTGCATGGACTGTATCTTTTTCATTCCTGTATCCCAGTATCAAGTACAGTGCCTACCCTGGGCCAGGTTCTCATTACTTGAATGAATGACACAAAAATAGCCGAGACCAGCCAGTTTTTTTCTGGGTGGGCTTGACAGTATTTCTGTACTTGCTGGGGTCACCATGAAATCCATGGTCTTCAGCTTTGCATTTCCAGCAACGTAGCTTTATCAAGTTATCCTCAGGTGAGCAGTGAGACCCTTGGGAGCTGATTCATGGCAGGGTGGCTTTGTAATGTGTCACCTTGACTAGGCTACGTTTCCCAGAACGCCCTTCCCTGTATGCTTCCGGTTAGGATGGGCCACAAGAGACAGTTTGCATGGTAACTGGAGGACAGAAGTGAAGCAGCAGCATACTGTTTTTACACTCGGAAGGTCGGCGCAGGCGCACCAGGCACCGTTGCAGTTCACACATGTTGTCACTTATCTGCTGGCTCACCTCGTTGGTGTGGGGCAGCAGTCAGGCCTGCAGTCAGGCCTGCAGCTGCTCCACTTTCCCTGGGATCTTCCTTCTGCTTCTCTAATTCCTGGGCCAGATGAGTATTTAACTCTGTGATGAAGGGCACCAGCTTCTTCTGCAGGACACCCACATTATCGCAGTTGGAGATGGTGAGACACTGACATGGGTTCTAGGCCATCCTCGCCGGTTCCAGCTCTTGCTCGTGCACGCCAAAGTGTCCTCCGTCTCCCACACTTTACATCCATCTTCCCTTCCCGATTGCCTGCCCTGCAGACTTCAAGCTCCAGCATTAGATGCAAAGACACAGCCTTAGAGACTGTTTAATCAGCTCCCACTACTGTATAAGCTCAAATCCCTATTAAGTCCCTTAAAATATACATATATATAATATATATATATATACATACACACACATATATATACATATATATATAATATTTACATTAGTGGTACTGCTTTTCTGATTGTATTGTGACTCACACTGTAATCAGACTCTTACAAGTCTGAATGCCAATCAAATTTCATTTTAGACATTACAATACTAGGGTTAGGCGCCTGGGTCCTGGGAAGAACAAAACAATACCAGAAAATTAGCCAGTCTTGTCTCTGGCTCAAGAAGGTAAAGCAAAGGAAGGGGCAAAGAAGGGTAGCAGAAAGGGTTAACAGCAGGTAAATGTCTAATCTACATCTGAATTTTCTAAAGCTGCAGGGCTGGGACTAGAATAAGGCAGGGGAGATACAAAGGCTACAAAATTTAAGGAGGCATGCACCCTGTCACAGCCCTATAAAGCTGGCTATGTAATGAAGGACAGGTCTAAACTTTTTGGCACTTTATGAAGAACTGGGAAGTGAGGCAGGACTGAGTCAAGACTGGCCCTTATGCAGGACTTGAGGCAGGAACTTGGACCCCTCATAGAGAGGGACCAAGGACAAACCAAGCACAAAAGTCATCAAGGGACAGGGGAGGCAAGCTATAAGCAAAGATGAGCCAACCTGGCAGCTTTACTTCTGAAGACTGCTTTGGCTGAGGAGAATGAGGGCAACAAGCAAAATGGACAGTGAACCCTGGAGAAGGATGTCCGTTAGTGTTTGAGGAATATTATGCAACACCCAAGGCCTCAGAAGAACCCAGTCTCTTGAATGCATGGGTGCTGTGACAAGGTGACCAAATCCACGCAGCCTTAGCACTCCCTAAACCACGCTAGAGGCAGCAGTGTAAACAATTTGTTGTGTTTAGGGTAATCCACCTTGTTTTCAAGGTCACTTGAAACTTCTGTTACTATAATATTATACATTATCGGATATAGGATTACAATTTACAGTTCAGTGGCTTAAAGAACAAGGTTTTTACAACCTGTTTTTTTTTTTTTTTCCTAGGCTTACTGATACTAGCTGTCTGTCAGACACTGGACAAGTTATTTAATTTCTTTGCGTCTGTTTTCCCATATGCAAAAATGGGCAAAAATCATTGTTTCCCTAAAAAGATTGGAGGACTAAATAGGTCAGTAGGAGGAACTAACCAAATAGTTCCTTTCCTCATTTTTTCACATTACGATTTTCCAATGCTGTCTCTCTGAGGAAATGGAAATGTTCAGAAACACTGCCAGGTCTCATCCAGAAGCCAATGAAAAATTATTCACGAAGATGGCTTGTACAGGCTGTTTTGTGGCGGCTTTTACAGCCCCTCTCCACCCCAGATCTCCCACCACAGCTTATCACAGTCAAGCTCCTGGGATTTGCACCAGTTGGAGCAAATGCAACAACTTTCTTTTTCTTCCTTTCCTGCTTACTTCCTCTTTAAGCTCATTGTACTGAATAGGCCTGCTTCTCTGGTTTGGTGGTAGGTTTTTCCAGTTCCTACTGAATCCTACATAAGCCCCTCGGTCTACGGTCCAGCCTCTGAGTAGATCAGTGTTCTCTCATAAAGCCAGTCTGTAAATATCACCTTGAATCCTACAGTCTGCAGAAGCCTCCAGTCTACTGCTTTCTAGCTCCAGGTTTTTTAAGGTCCTTGGACCTAGAGAAGAGGGAGCAGGTCTGTATGTTGAATGAAGTTTGCTCTTTGCAAAATGGAGCATTACAAAACCATTTCCTAGTATTCTGTGCACACCACCCATTTCCCCATAATTATCCCTCCTCTCTCTTCTCACTTTTAAAATACTCCATTACAAACGAGATAACACATCATTACCTTCTCCATAAACATGTACTGATTTCACACATAGGGAAACTGTTTCCTCACTTAGATGGTAAGTTTCCTGAAGGCAGGAATCTGTGTGTCTCCTGAAGGATAAGCCTTCCAGGGTCATTGTATTCACTGTAGCTCTCACACTGCAGTGCACCCAGCAGGTACTCAGTCAGTACCTCTGTAACTGCCCAAGGCAGATGGAGGAGGTTCTGGCCTGCAGAAGCTAGTTTGTGGGAACAAAGGAATCCAGGTGCCTAGGCTAACAGTTTATGTTGCCTTTGTCTGGGGCTGTACGGTACAGCCCGTGAACAGCCGGCAGGAGGCAGCATTCCCTTGTCCTCTTCCTGCCAGCCCTGTCCTCAGGGGCAGTTATCCTTCATCCTATTGCCAGGCCTGCAGGGACAGTTCTTTGGAGCAGCTAAAATTATATTAATAACCTCAACAGGCTCAGGAAAGGCTCAAGAAACACAGCCCGACTCCATCCACAAAGGATGTTCTAGGAGGTGAAAGACAGCCTGAGATTCAGCAGTTGCACGTGGCCCCAGATCAGAGCTATCTCAGGGCCCAGACCTGCCCACCCACCACTGTCCAGCCCACCTGTCAACTCCAGAGGCCTTCAAGACCCCAAATAAAGATTCTCTGAATAAAAATTTATATATTAAACCTGATCCCTTCTGGATTTCCAAAAGAAGATATGGACCAGGCTTTTATATTTTTCTTTCAAATCTCATTGCAGGACATTAAGTCCTCACTCTCCACTGACCCCTGTCCCTCCTCCACCCACCCCCCCCAACATACACACACCCAAGGAAAACCCTGACCTGAACCTCAGGAGAAATCTCTAGCATCCTGCACATAATCCCTCACTGATCATAATCAATACAGTGATATGAGCCTTTACCTCCCACTGCACCACACCAAATTACTGACTCTACTTTTAAAACTCAGGCCCACATCTGACCAGCACCAACCCCATACCATCCCTCACTGTGCGGGGCACACCTTGGCAACCAGACCGCTGTGTCCCGGAGGCGGGTTCCACCCAGGCTGAAAATCTCCGTGATCTGGGGAAGAATTAATATCATGGGTCATCATGGCCAATGGGGCTAAAGCAGGGTCAAGGCAGGGTTAAGTGTCCCCCAGCACTGACCACGGGTGTGCCAGCCCCTCCTGCCTCCTCCTCTGGGGCCAAGTCGGAGGCGGAGTCATCCTTGCTCTCTTCCTCCTTGTCCTCCTCAGGGTCCAGTGGCTCTTGCTTCACAGGTGGCAGGCCTGCATCTACTGCCTGGGAGAGGTGGGAAATAGGCATCAGTCAGAAGGGCAAGGCTGGCCTAAGGCAAGAGTCTCTTACCAACCAACCTGTCAGTGTGCTGACAAATCTCACTTCCAACACACTTCAGCCCAGAAAACTCATCTCTTAACCTACAAACCTTTCCCCTTCCTCAGAGAATTCCTTTTTTCTGTTAGCTGGACAGCGAAGCAGGCAAAGTTAGTTGCCTGGGGAAGGTGGGGCATGTGTCAGACAGGTAGGGAAACTTTATGGTGAGGCTGCGATCAGCACATCTATTGCTCTGCTCAAAAAAACCACCATCATTCTGCTTACAGACCACCCATCACTGACCCCCACCTTGCTGGGGCAGCCAGACAGCAATACAGGAGAAGTCAGGATGGCTGTGCCCGGTGTCCAGTCTTCCTGGGCATCCACCTTCTCTTGCTTCACCTGGGGTAAGGCCACAACCCAACTCAGGCCTGGGCACTGGGCCTCCTGTGTGAAGGAGGATTGCGGCAGACTTGGTCCCAGCTTCCTGGCACAAGGCTGGATAGGGCTGGGGAGGGCAGGGTAAGATGGGACCCTCACCTGCAACAGGGCTTCTGTGGAAGCTGTAGCAGGGCCAGGCACCTGCACAGGACTGCTTGCACCTTCCCGTAAGAACACAAGGTCAGTGCCAGGTGGGGGTAGCACAAAGCCACTGCCCGTTTCCTGTTTCATTGGAGTTTGGGCACGGCCTGATCTGACTGTGGGTGTGGTCAAGGTCTTCAGTATCTGGCCCAGACGGGGCCGTCGAGTAGAGCCAGGTCTCTTTCGACGAGAGTACGGTGGGGGCGGCCCTGCTCCATCCTCAGATCCTGCCCAGACACTAGGCAGCAGCCGCTTCTGAATAAAGACAAGGTGTTACAGCCATGTGGCACAGTGACCAACTCCAATATCCACCACCCTGCCCTGATCAATGTGCCTGTTCATCCCAATTAGTTCTAGCACGGAAGCTGCTTACACAGGAGGCCCTCACCACTGAGCCTGCTGGTCTCCTGTTAGCAATGCCAGTGTCACTCAGATTCTTCATTTGCCCCAGCACAACGTTTGGTGATCTTTGGCTGAACCTACTGCCCTGCCCACTCCTCTGAAGAGGCACAGCCCATCTGGCCTGTCCCACCCACCTACCAGGCCTTTCCCACTACTCCCAGGCACTGGGGACCCTGGATCAACTTATCCCAGCCACCTGACCCTTCCTGCCCCACCCACCATGGCAAACTGCAGGCACTGGCGCCAACGACACTTCTGGCGCTTCTGATTGCTGCCCCCAAATTTCGGCTTGTCACAGCAGAAGTCACAGCGACCACAGTCCATCCGGCGCAGGCAAGCTGCACAGGCCCCACACTTACGGTTCTGCCGACGGTTTGTGTAAGGCTGCTGGGGGACAGGCAAGAAGAGGATGCTATTACGGGCACTATTCCAATGCTGCTCCTTTACTAGCCTCATCAGAGGGAACCAGCTGTGCACTGGTCTTGGTCACACCTCGGCACCTGGTAGTCCAACACCAGGCACATCCCTATAGTGGGCAGTGCCCAATACCATCAGAATTGTGGCTGCCCCAACGCCTATCCATCGCGTCATCTGCTAGACCAGTGGCTACCAAGTCTTCGGCCCCCACCTCAAGCAGAATTTTGCTGAGCCTCCACTGTGACCCTCCACTGCACCTGCTGAATCTGCTCAACCTATGTGAACTCCCTTCACTATGCCGACTTTTCCTCTATTAGCCCCACCAGAGCTCGGGTTCGCCTGACATTAGCTACTGCTGCTGCACCTGTTGATCCCATGTTGGTCCCTCCCCCATTGTCTGCTCACCCCATACTAGTACCCATTACTGTGTCTTGCTGTTTCCCTATTAGGCCCATTGCAGCAGCTGCTTCTTTGGGCTTAACCAAGTACCCTAGGAGGGTCTAGGTTTGTCCAAGTAGGGTGGGGCCACTCACTAGCTCGTCCTCGTCTACACAGTAATAGATGAATTCGGCAGGTGGCGAGGGGGCCAGGGCTCTGGGGTGCTGCAGAGGCAAATGGGCTGGGGTCAGGGCAGGTACTGGATAAGATTAGGGTTGTTCCTTCCCCCGGCCCACCAGGGCCTCACCAGCTCTGGAGACGCTGGAGGCTGTGATGGGGGAACTGGAGGCAGTGGCTGGGTTCGGGGGGGGCGCCGCCGGGCAGCCATCTTGGAGTCACAGCCTCCTCTGCGGCGGCTACGTTTACCCTGGGAGAAAGCCAGAAGAGTAGTTTAGGCTTGATGGCACCAGGCAGATACAGGATCCCAACCCTCATGCCCACCCCCAAGAGAAGTGCAGAAAGCATGCATGGGACAGGCAGGCAGAGTGTGGGGTGCAGCACTCACAGCAGGGGGAGCCACAGCTAGGGGAGGGCGTCGTTGACATCGCTGATGGTGGCGACGGAGACGGTGGGCAAGGTGCTGGCAGATAGGGGCAAGTAGGTGGGACCAGGGAGTTGAGCATGGGTTGAGGGAGAAAAGAAGACATGAGGTGGGCAAGACTGGGAGGAAGCAGCAGCAGCAGCAGCAACTTTAACAGCAGATGAGTTCTGCCCCAGCCCTGGCCCCAACAGCGCTGGCCCCTCCAGCCTAACTCACCCGTAAGCAGCGCCGCTGGACACACCTCCATTGGCGCCTGAGACCAGGGCGGGGAGGGCGAAGGCAAACTCGACAACGGCCACAGTCCTCTCGGGTCTGACAGCCCCTGCACACTCCACACCCTCGGCTCTGTTGGGGGGATGGGAGGGAGCACAAGCATGATGCATGGGGCCAGAGCTATGAGAGCCAGGGGCTAGGGTAAGCCTTTGGCCCACCCCACCTGCCCAGCTCACCCTTTCCACAATCCGGAGGCACCGTCTCCGCTCACACTTGCAGAACAGCCCCGAGGCCACATCATGGGGCAACTGCAGAAGGCATGTGGAGCAGGCCCCGCAGTCCTCGGTTACCCGGCAGGCTGCGCACTCCCCGCAGCCCACACGCTGCCAGGAATGGGCGGGGCGAGGTCACAGGCCCAGACAGAGTAGCTCCAGGGGCACTGCCCCTTACGTGTCTCTTATTATTAGCCCCCTCTGCCACGTCTAGTAGCCTACCACTTGCCTCATCACTGTACCTGACAACTACTGATTAGTGGCCATCAGAGGCTATCCCCAAGGTCTACCAGTGCCCTGTTAACCTCATTGCTGAAACTGCTGATACCCCAACGACCCATTACTGTCTGCTGCCGGTAGCTAGCTCCCTACAAAATGACTCTGACACACTGTGAATCCATCACCATTCCTTCAGACCTTCCACAAGCCCCCATCACATCCTGCTCCCACCACACAATTGTGAGGAGGAGGCAGGTCGTGCTTACCTTAAACATCCTTTGCTCCCGGTTGAAAGCAATTCTCTGTGCTGCAGAGGGAAAAGGAGAAGTGAACAAGAAGCATCAGATATCTACCCTCATGCACTGCTGCTCCCCTGACGTCCACCATTCAACCTCCAGCCTGACAATGGTGTCCTAACCTGACATCAGACCTGCTTCACTTCTGTGTCCCAGGGCCTAGGGGCCACTCACCTCTGCAGTCCTTGCATAATGTCTTGAGCCGCTGTCTTCGGGTACCATCCCCTGAGAAGCTGATTCCACAGTTCTCACAGCACCTGGGATGGGAAACATGGGTGTGGGGCTCTAAGTGCACCCTCAACCGCAACCCTCACCCTCTTGGCTCACTTTAGGTCAACACTCACCCAGGAGCAGGCAGTGAAGCTGGGGCTGTGTCAGCATCAGCCTTGGTCTCATCCCCTGGGGCCTCCTTCCTGACCTCACCCTTCTGGGGTCCAACCTGACGTTTCCGAGTCTTGGCTGGCCGTGAAGGTTTCTTCCGCTTCCTGCTAGGGACAGGTAAGGACTGGGGCTGCAGATGAGAGGAAAAGAAGGAAGAGATCAGCGGGTGAGTGTTAGGTGGCTCAGTCATCCCTGCTGGGTACCCCACACTGTGTAGTACCTTGGGGGCTGGATAACACAGAATGCCTTGTTTGAAGTCGAAGAGGGTGAGGTCGCACGCAGGGCCCAGGTATCGGGTCAGCTCAACTTTGCTTCGGATCCGGTCTCCTGTGGGGCTAAGGATGGGCCAGGATGGGTTGGTACCTGGGCGAAGCCATGGCCACTCCACCCACACCACCCTCCTACTGGGCTGGTGAACAGGCCTGTAAGGCTGGCAGGGGACACAGGAGGTAGCTTGGGATTGGCATGTAAACCCTGACCAGATCGTACCCCAACTAAGCCTGCAGAGCAGAAATATAAGATGTGTACAAACAACCGCACATATGCGTATATAAGCAAATAATATAAACGCAGATACGTATTTATTTATGTCACATGTTACTACTTAGTCTATAGAGTCAAAAATACCAATCCCAATCTGTTAAGTAATGTGTAAGTAAGTTAATATTACATACTAAATATGTAAAAAAACAAAAAAGATAAATACCTGCTTAAAAACATACACACAAATAAACAAGCACATAAATATATATGCAAATGCATGCATAAACATACAAACGCAACTACATACAAAACAAAGTAGGAATAAGCAATACTGAAAGAGAATACTCCACGGGTCTCCAGCATTTTTGCATGTCTTGCAAGAGAGGGACTGACAGTCCTTTGTTATGAACTATCTCTTCAAGGATGTTTGTACAGCAAACAGCCTTGGAAGATAAGAGATAAGTCCTCCTTCCAGAGCAGCGGGAAGGCGTCCTTACTACCCTAACATAAAAGAGTAGATTCCTGAAGCTCAAGTAGTTCCTTTCCTATCCAACCCAATGCCTGGGCAGATGCTAGATAGCCCTCTTCAGGTCATGATGTGGGAACTGGCATTTAGGGAACTGACAGGAAAATAAAGACATTCTGAATACTGCTGTTACTGTGAGTAATAAACTATCTTTCATCTCTGACCCAGGAGTGTTGTATATCCTACACCAGCATCCACAAAATTGTGACATACTTGTTATCTTGCCCTAATTAGGACAAAATCTCTAATCTTTTACGGTTCTTGATAACAACAATTAATCGTGACAGTTTCAGATGCGTTATGTGTGGATAAACATACAACTAAGTATGAACAAACAATTATATTTATGATTTTACTATATTCCTCCAGGAAAACAGCAACTTAGATACCAAAAAAGTTCACAAAGAGTGAACTTCAGGAAGTTCAGGAAGAGTAAATTCAATAACTGCATCACTAATAGATCCTGAAACACCTTAGATCCTTAAATGCAAGTAGCACACAAACATGTATATTCATGTATTAAGGGCCAATTATCATTCGTGGTATGTTGTATAAAGTCATATTAAACACTGAATTAGTGAACATAGAACCTCTGGTCCTAGGGAAACTACAGGTTAGCTTCCTGTGAGCCTCAGATGATCAATGTGTAACCTCGTTTTATGTATGGCCTTTGAATGATTTAAAGCCAGGAGCTTTGGAGTACTGTTATATAGGTACTTTTACCAAGGCCCTTGTAAAACAAGCCAGCCTTGTCAGTATTAAAAACCTGGCGTTCTACGTGACACATTTCCCATGTAACACTTAAC